>NC_139151.1:107215816-107416682 GCF_964270905.1 Leucopleurus acutus | reverse complement strand
GGATGCGGTCCTGCCCACCAGAAAGAAGATCCAGCCTCATCCACCAGAACACAGTCACCAGTCCCCTCCACCAGAAAGTCTACACAGCTCACTGAACCAACCCTACCCACGGGGGGCAGACACCAAAAACAACAGGAACTACAAACCTGCAGCCTGCGAAAAGGAGACCTCAAACACAGTAAGCTAAGCAAAATGAGAAGACAGAGGAATACACAGCAGATGAAGAAGGTAAAAACCCACCAAACCAAACAAATGAAGAGGAAATAGCCAGTCTACCTGAAAAAAAATTCAGAGTAATGATAGTAAAAATGATCCAAAATCTTGGAAATAGAATGGGGAAAATACAAAAAACGTTTAACAAGGAACTAGAAGAACTAAAGAGCAAACAAACACTGATGAACAACACAATAAATGAAATTAAAAATTCTCTAGAAGGAATCAATAGCAGAATAACTGAGGCAGAAGAACGGATAAGTGACCTGGAAGATAAAATAGTGGAAATAACTACAGAGCAGAACAAAGAAAAAAGAATGAAAAGAATTGAGGACTCAGAGACCTCTGGGAAAACAGAGAGACCTCTGGGACAACATTAAACGCATCAACATTCGAATTATAGGGGTCCCAGAAGAAGAAGAGAAAAGAACGAGACTGAGAAAATATTTGGAGAGATTATAGATGAAAACTTCCCTAATATAGGGAAGGAAATAGTCAATCAAGTCCAGGAAGTGCAGAGTCCCATACAGGATAAACCCAAGGAGAAACACGCCAAGACACATATTAATCAAACTATCAGAAATTAAATACAAAGAAAAAAATATTAAAAGCAGCAAGGGAAGAACAACAAATAACATACAAGGGAATCCCCATAAGGTTAACAGCTGATCTTTCAGCAGAAACTCTGCAAGCCAGAAGGGAGAGGCAGGACATATTTAAAGTGATGAAGGAGAAAAACCTACAACCAAGATTACTCTTCCCCACAAGGATCCCATTCAGATTTGACAGAGAAATTAAAACCTTTACAGACAAGCAAAAGCGAAGAGAATTCAGCACCACCAAACCAGCTTTACAACAAATGCTAAAAGAACTTCTCTAGGCATGAACGCAAGAGAAGGAAAAGACCTACAATAACAAACCCAAAACAATTAAGAAAATGGTCATAGGAACATACATATTGATATCTACCTTAAATGTAAATGGATTAAATGCTCCAACCAAAAGACACAGACTGGTTGAATGGATATGAAAACAAGACCTGTATACATGCTGTCTACAAGAGACCCACTTCAGACCTAGGGACACATACAGACTGAAAGTGAGGGGATGGAAAAAGATATTCCATGCAAATGGAAATCCAAAGAAAGCTGGAGTAGCAATTCTCATTATCAGACAAAATAGACTTTAAAATAAAGACTATTACAAGAGACAAAGAAGAACACTACATAATGATCAAGGGATCAATCCAAGAAGATGTAACAACTGTAAATACTTATGCACCCAACACAGGAGGACCTCAATACATAAGGCAAATGCTAACAGCCATAAAGGGGAAATCGACAGTAACACAATCATAGCAGGGGACTTTAACACCTCACTTTCACCAACGGACAGATGATCATCCAAAATGAAAATAAATAAGGAAACACAAGCTTTAAATGACACATTAAACAAGATGGACTTGATATTTATAGGACATTCCATCCCAAAACAACAGAATACACTTTCATCTCAAGTGCTCATGGAACATTCTCCAGGATAGATCATATCTTGGGTCACAAATCAAGCCTTGGTAAATTTAAGAAAACTGAAATTATATCAAGTATCTTTTCCAACCACAATGCTATGAGACTAGATATCAATTACAGGGAAAAATATGTAAAAAAACCCAAAATACATGGAGGCTAAACAATACGCTACTAAATAACCAAGAGATCACTGAAGAAATCAAAGAGGGAATAAAACAATAACTAGCAACAAATGACAATGAAAACACAACGACCCAAAACCTATGGGATGCAGCAAAAGCAGTTCTAAGAGGGAAGTTTATAGCAATACAATCCTACCTCAAGAAACAAGAAACAGGGCTTCCCTGGTGGCGCAGTGGTTGAGAGTCCGCCTGCCGATGCAGGGGACACAGGTTTGTGCCCCGGCCCGGGAAGATCCCACCACATGCCGCGGAGCGGCTGGGCCAGTGAGCCATGGCCGCTGAGCCTGCGCGTCCGGAGCCCGTGCTCCGCAACGGGAGAGGCCACAACAGTGAGAGGCCCGCGTACCAGAAAAAAAAAAAAAAAAGAAAAGAAACAAGAAACATCTCAAATAAACAGCCGAACCTTACACCTAAAGCAATTAGACAAAGAACAAAAAACCCCCCAAAATTAGCAGAAGGAAAGAAATCATAAAGATCAGATCAGAAATAAATGAAAAAGAAATGAAGGAAACCATAGCAAAGATCAATAAAACTAAAAGCTGGTTCTCTGAGAAGATAAACAAACTTGTAAAACCATTAGCCAGACTCATCAAGAAAAAAAGGGAGAAGACTTAAATCAACAGAATTAGAAGTGTAAAAGGAGAAGTAACAACTGACACTGCAGAATTACAAAGGATCATGAGAGATTGCTACAAGCAACTCTATGCCAATAAAATGGACAACCTGGAAGAAATGTAAACGTTCTTAGAAAAGCACAACCTTCCGAGACTGTACCAGGATAAAATAGAAAATATAAACAGACCAATCACAAGCACTGAAATTGAAACTGTGATTTAAAATCTTCCAACAAACAAAAGCCCAGGACCAGACGGCTTCACATGCAAATTCTATCAAACATTTAGAGAAGAGCTAACACCTATCCTTCTCAAGCTCTTCCAAAATATAGCAGAGGGAGGAACACTCCCAAATTCATTCTACGAGGCCACCATAACCCTGATACCAAAACCAGACAAAGATGTCACAGAGAAAAAAAACTACAGGCCAGTATCACTGATGAACATAGATGCAAAAATCCTCAACAAAATACTAGCAAACAATCCAACAGAACATTAAAAGGATCATACACCATCATCAAGTGGGGTTTATCCCAGGGATGCAAGGATTCTTCAATATATGCAAATCAATCAATGTGATAGACCATATTAACAAACTGAAGGAGAAAAACCATATGATCATCTCAATAGATGCAGAAAAAACTTTCAACAAAATTCAACACCCACTTTTGATAAAAACTCTCCAGAAAGTAGGCATAGAGGGAACTTACCTCAACATAATAAAGGCCATATATGACAAACCCACAGCCAACATCATTCTCAATGGTGAAAAACTGAAACTATTTCCTCCAAGATCAGGAAAAAGACAAGGTTGTCCACTCTCACCATTATTCAACATAGCTTTGGAAGTTTTAGCTACATCAGAGAAGAAAAAGAAATAAAAGGAATCCAAACTGGAAAAGAAGAAGTAAAGCTGTCACTGTTTGCAGATGACGTGATACGCTACGTAGAGAATCCAAAAGATGCTACCAGAGAACTACTAGAGCTAATCAATGAACTTGGTAAAGTAGCAGGATACAAAATTAACACACAGAAATCTCTTGCATTCCTATACACTAGTGATGAAAAATCTGAAAGAGAAATTAAGGAAACACTCCCATTTACCACTGCAACAAAAAGAAGAAAATACCTAGGAATAAACCTACCAAATGAGACAAAAGACCTGTATGCAGAAAACTATAAGACGATGAAAGAAATTAAAGATGATACAAACAGATGGCGAGATATACTGTGTTCTTGGATTGGAAGAATCAACAATATTAAAATAACTATACTACCCAAAGTAATCTACAGATTCAATGCAATCCCTATCAAATTACCAATGGCATTTTTCACAGAACTAGAACAAAAAATTTCACAATTTGTATGGAAACACAAAGGACCCCAAAGAGCCAAAACAACCTTGAGAAAGAAAAACGGAGGTGGAGGAATCAGGCTCCCTGACTTCAGACTATACTACAAAGCTACAGTAATCAAAACAGTATGGTAATGGCACAGAATCAGAAATACAGATCAATGGAACAGGATAGAAAGCCCAGAGATAAACCCACGCACCTACGGTCACCTTGTTTTTGATAAAGGAGGCAAGAATATACAATGGAGAAAGGATGGCCTCTTCAGTAAGTGGTGCTGGGAAAACTGGACAGCTACATGCAAAAGAATGAAGTTAGAACACTCCCTAACACCATACACAAAAATAAACTCAAAACGGATTAAAGACCTAAATGTAAGGCCAGACACTATCAAACTCTTATAGGAAAACATAGGCAGAACACTCTACGACATCAATCATAGCAAGATCCTTTTTGACCCACCTCCTAGAGAAATGAAAATAAAAACAAAAATAAAGAAATGGGACCTAATGAAACTCAAAAGCTTTTGCACAGCAAAGGAAAACACAAACAAGATGAAAAGACAACCCTCAGAATGTGAGAAAGTATTTGCAAATGAAGCAACTGACAAAGGATTAATCTCCAAAATTTACAAGCAGTTCATGTAGCTCAATATCAAAAAAAAACAGGCTTCCCTGGTGGCGCAGTGGTTGAGAGTCCGCCTGCCGACGCAGGGGACATGGGTTTGTGCCCCAGTCCGGGAAGATCCCACATGCCGTGGAGCGGCTGGGCCCGTGAGCCGTGGCCGCTGAGCTTGTGCTCTGCAACAGGAGAGGCCACAACAGTGAGAGGCCCGTGTACCGCAAAAAAAAAACAAAAAAAAAACAACCCAATCCAAAAATGGGCAGAAGACCTAAATAGACATTTCTCTAAAGAAGATATACAGATTGCCAACAAACACATGAAAGGATGCTCAACATCACTAATTATTAGAGAAATGCAAATCAAAACTACAATGGGGTATCACCTCACACCAGTCAAAATGGCCATCATCAAAAAATCTACAAACAATAAATGTGGAGAAAAGGGAACCCTCTTGCACTGTTGGTGGGAATGTAAATTGATACAGCCACTATGGAGAACAGCAAGGAGCTTCCTTAAAAAACTAAAAATAGAATTACCATACAACCCAGCAATTCCACTACCGGGCATATACCCTGAGAAAACCATAATTCAAAGAGTCATGTACCACAATGTTCACTGCAGCTCTATTTACAATAGCCAGGACATGGAAGCAATATAAGTGTCCATCGACAGATGAATGGATAAAGAAGATGTGGCACATATATACAATGGAATATCACTCAGCCATAAAAAGAAACGAAATTGAGTTATTTGTAGTGAGGTGGATGGACCTAGAGTCTGTCATACAGAGTGAAGTAAGTCAGAAAGAGAAAAACAAATACCGTACACTAACACATATATATGGAATCTAAAAAAAAAAATGGTTCCGAAGAACCTAGGGGCAGGACAGAAATAAAGACACAGACATAGAAAATGGAGTTGAGGACACTGTGAGGGGGAAGGGTAAGCTGGGACGACGTGAGAGAGTGGCATGGACATATATACATTACGAAATGTAAAACAGATAGCTAGTGGGAAGCAGCCACATAGCACATGGAGATCAGCTCGGTGCTTTGTGTCCACCTAGAGGGGTGGGATAGGGAGGGTGGGGAGAGGCAAGAGGGAGGAGATACGGGGATATATGTATAGCTGATTCACTTTGTTATACAGCAGAAACTAACACACCACTGTAAAGCAATTATACTCCAATGAAGATGTCAAAAAAAAAGAGTAACATTCAATGATTCACTGGGTACATCTGGATATTTTGCCTGAAGAACTTTCTGAAATATACTAATTAAGTTTACTAACAGAGTTCCCTACCTTGTCAAAGAGAGGCTGGTATAATGCTGCATACTTTCTTTCCAAGTCATGAACTTCTTCATAGAACTTGGCTTCTATATGAGCACATTTCACCTGAAGCTGTTTCAGTGCATTGATTCTTCTTTTTACTGCTTTAGGTAAACTAAAAGAGAGGGAATAAAAAATAAAACATCCATATGCCTGCAAAATAAGGCGGCATGCTTATTTTTTACTAAAATAAATTAACATTAACATAGAATTAACACCCTTACCATGAAAAAGAGCTCCTAAAAATCATTAAGGACAAACACCACCTCCCCGCCCCCCCAACAAAAGCAGGGCGGTGGTAGAGGAGGAAGCTGAAAGATAATTCACAAAAAATACAAATAATGAAACACGGAAGAAAGGTCCAATCTCATGAAATATCCAAAAGAATGTAAATTTAAAAGAACTGCTGTCTCTTCCTTACCAAATTGGCAATTAAAAAATAATTCCCAGGGGGGACTTCCCTGGCGGTCCAGTGCTTAGGACTCTGCACTGTCACTGCTGAGGGCCTGGTTCAACCCCTGGTCGGGGAAGTAAGATCCCGCAAGCCTCAAGGTGCGGCCAAAAAAATTTTTTTAAATAAAAGAGAGAAGAAAATTTTAGAAATTCCCAGGTTTGATGAGGCTGAGGGCAGAGGCCCTCTAATTGACTCATCTTTCTTAAGGGTAAACAAGAACCTTGAAAATATTCTTTGCATCTACTTCTAAGAATTTATCCTAAGGAAATAACCAAATGTTTATGTGCTGGAGTGACCACTGATGTATTATTTGTAAAAGTGAAAGACTGGGAACAATGACAAGATGGGCAGGATTAAAACGGCCTGTCCACAACCGTGTCCTCAAGGAATACTCAGCACCACAGGACGAGCTCCTGCTGACACAGCAAGGGAAAAACCAGAGACGACAGAGACAAAGCGTGCATTCTAGTCTAGTCAGACACAGCAAGGGAAAAACCAGAGACGACAGAGACAAGGCGTGCATTCTAGTCTAGAGTCAGACAACTACCAGCTCCTTAGCCCTTTGATACTTTTTACCTTCTAAGAAACATTTTAGTTTGTATGCCTTACTTTTATAAATCAGAAGGGAAAAAACATTTTAAACCCATTAAAATCATTTGTTTAACCTGAAGTCCTGAGTCCCAATCTGGAACAAACAGCAGACTACTGCGGACTTCCCTGGTGGTGCAGTGGTTAGTTAAGATGCTGCTCTCCCAATGCAGGGGGCCCAGGTTCCATCGCTGGTCAGAAATTAGATCCCACATGCTGCAACTAAGGAGCCCACCTGCCGCAACTAAGACCCGGTGCAACCAAATAAATTATTTTTTTTAAAAAAAGAGCAGACTCCTGGGCCCCACAAAGACCCACGCTATCCCCCTTGGTGGGCCTGGGTCCTGCCCTCTGAGTCCTCCTCCACGTGGGCTGACTCCTCAAGGGCAGGGCTGGCATTACTCTAATGGTATACAGTACCAGGCAGCTCCCAAGCACAGCACTGTTTAGAAAATACAGCCATCAAGGGGGACTGGTTCCAGAACCCTGTGAATATCAAAACCCATGGATGCTCAAGTCCCTTATATGAAATGGTACAGTGTTTGCACACTAAGCACATCCTCCCGTACACTATATATCAGCACTAGATTGCTTACATACCTAATACAATGTAAATGTTATGTAAATAGTTGCTGGCGTGAGGCAAATTCAAGTTTTGCTTTCTGGAACTTTCTGGAAAAGTTTTCCCCCAATATTTTTGATCCGCAGTTGGTTGAATCTGCAAATCTACAACCCAGGGAACCCGTGGATACAGAGGGTCAAGTGTGGTGGAAAAGCCTTGAATCACAAAGGACCCTGTCCTGGTATAATCATACCCACGGCAACCTCAGTTTTGACGAAGGTCCTTCACTACAGACTGCCAACTACAGAAACCGTTCTAGAACTACTGCTAGTTAGAGAACAAGGACAAAGCAGAGTAAGAATTTAGTAACGCTGAATACATAAACATCTGTACTTCTTTTCTACGTTAATTACACAACCTAACGTTATTTCCTAACTTTCTAATCTTCCTAATGGAGTAAAAATACAAGGACCTCTAAGCCAACTGAACCCAGATATCCTCCCCGGCCAGCCTCCAGACAGTAAGAATAACTACACACCATTCTTCTCCCCACAACAGGCACGTTACGTACAGCATGGAACGTGGAACTAATTCTATCGCACAAAACCTTGTTCCCCTCCCCCATTTCCTCTCAGTGAATGCCACCCACCCCATTCACCCAGTTTCTGAAGCCAGAAACTAGAAAGCACCACTTACACTCAGCTCTCCTACCTGCACCCAGCATCACCACACCCCACCTTCCCCACTAGGTCACCCCCCGGAAGAACCCTCTCTACGGGCAGAGCAGACCCCAAGCGTGCCCCCTCTGTGCCCCCTTGTCCCCAGCCCAACGTGGGCCAGCCAGTGTGTGTGCGGGGTGACTCTCTGAGACGCAGCCGTGCACTGACCGGAGGAGGGAAGCCCGGAGCAGCTGAGGCCCCGAGACGAGCAGTCCAAGGGCCTGGAGGGTGGGCATCCTTACGGTGTTCACTGTGCAGTACAACAAAGACACAGACCTCGTCCAAATAAGCCACGTTTCGCTGTTGCAGGCTCACGTAGGTGAGCCGGGCAGGACTGGGTCTCTTAGCGAACCAGGAGCCACCGTGAAGAGAAAGCACTGCCCCCATCTGCCTGTACCTCCGCCCCCTGCTGACGCCCCACTCCGCCTGCTCACGGGACCTGTGAAGGCCTCTCACCCTGCAGGCTGGCACCGTACACTCGCCCATAACTTGACACACCGCACTACCCTGGCCGTCACAGGCCTGTAGCCTCTACCAGGCTCTGACCCCAGCAGTCACCTTCGGGACCCCAGAGCCTGGCTCTCAGCAGGCAAGGTCTACTGAATGAAAAACATACTTATTCCTAGTCTAAGGAACCAGGAGAGGTTTCTTGTCTCTTAAAGTTGCGTCGTCTCCCTCGCAGCATACTTACGTCTCGATGTAGCTCGAAGGAGTGTGGGAGACACTGTCAAGTCGTTCCTGTAAAGCTGCCAAAACTTGAGGATTCTGCATCACCTGGTCTGCGAGCTTTTCTATCAAGAGTTAAAAAGAAACAACATCTGTTTCAAAAACATTTACTTGTAAAGGCATTCGATCCTCCGTGTTAATCACCGAGGGGATGGTTATAAACACACCGGGGGTACCTGGAGAGTTCTGCTCCTCACCTTAGCGGCACAAGCCCCCAGTCCCCGCCGAGGACACTGTCACTTGCTAAGTTCAGGCAGTCTACCTCCCTTCCGGAAGCCGAGGACGGGGACAAGGTGCCCGTGGCTCAGGAAATCAGCTCGCACTTGTGCCCCAGCTCAGGAAAGCGCGACTCCCACCAGCTCCCTGGGGGCACCAGACCTTCCAGGCGCTCTCTGCCTCCACCTTCACCCACCCTGCCCTCCTGCCCAAACCCGCCTCCTCCCAGGAGCCCCCGCCCCTCTGCCCTGCGACCTCGACAGCTCACACACACTGTACCGACTCCTGAAGAACAAACACGACGCTGAGAGGGAGGTCAGCTGTGCCAGACTGGCTCACACCTGGCTCGCGGCACAGGCTCTGTGTTGAAAAGATTCCCTCTCAGCGACACTGTATGGAATCCCAAACTTAGGGCCCTCACCCGACTCAAAAGGCAGCGCAGACCTAGAGTTCTCCCCCACCTTTTGTAAGACAGTGATGCGGGCAAGCTGAATACAACATGTATGCACTCAATTTTACCTTTTAACTACAATCCCAATCATTAACATGAAGCACCGTGTATGTGTATAAAACATATGTAACTGTGTATATACAAAACTGTATGTAAATACTAAACATATACACAAACACACATCGCTAGTTCTGGCCACTGAAAGGTCTAGAAAGAATGGCAGATGGGATTTATATTTTGGTTTTTAAATCTCTGTCCCAACTAAAACATACAGGCCTCCTTGCATAAATGTAGATTCCAGGTCTGGGGAAAGGAAAGTTCAAGGGAAAATGGACCATCGCCTATGCCACAAAGCTACAGAGAACTCAAAATGGATGGGGACGCAGCAAAAGGACACAGAAGCCAGCTTACAGGGACCCCATTGGCAAATGGGACAATCTGCACACAAAAAAGAATAACGATGGACAGTGAGGGAAGATGGTGGAGTAGAAGGACGTGCGCTCACTCCCTCCTGCGAGGACACCAGAATCACAACTAACTGCTGAACAATGATCGATAGGAAGACACCGGAACTCACCAAAAAGACACCCCACAACCAAAGACAAAGGAGAAGCCACTATGAGATGGTAGGAGGGGTGCAATCACAGTAAAATCACATCCCGTAACTGCTGGGTGGGTGACTCACAAACTGGAGAACACTTATACCACAGAAGTCCACCCACTGGAGGGAAGGTTCTGAGCCCCACGTCAGGCTTCCCAACCTGGGGGTCCGCCAATGGGAGGAGGAATTCCCAGAGAATCAGACTTTGAAGGCTAGCGGGATTTGATTACAGGACTCTGACAGGACTGGGGGAAACAGAGACTCCACTCTTGGGGGGCACACACAAAGTAGTGTGCGCATCAGGACCCAGGGGAAGGAGCAGTGACCCCAGGGGAGACTGAACCAGACCTACCTGCTAGTGTTGGAGGGTCTCCTGCAGAGGTGGGGGATGGCTGTGGCTCACCAGGGGGACAAGGACACTGGCAGTAGAAATTCTGGGAAGTACTCCTTGGGGTGAGCCCTCCCAGAGACCACCACTAGCCCCACCAAAGAGCCTGGGTAGGCTCCAGTGTTGGGTCGCCTGAGGCCAAACAACCAACAGGAGGGAACCCAGCCCAACCCATCAGCAAACAAGCGGATTAACGTTTTACTGAGCTCTGCCTACCAGAGCAACACCCAGCTCTACCCACCACCAGTCCCTCCCATCAGGAAACTGGCACAAGCCTCTTAGATAGCCTCATCCACCAGAGGGCAGACAGCAGAAGCAAGAAGAACTACAATCCTGCAGCCTGTGGAACAAAAACCACATTCACAGAAAGACAAAGATGAAAAGGCAGAGGGCTATGTACCAGATGAAGGAACAAGATAAAACCCCAGAAAAACAACTAAATGAAGTGGAGATAGGCAACCTTCCAGAAAAAGAATTCAGAATAATGATAGTGAAGATGATCCAGGACCTCGGAAAAAGAATGGAGGCAAAGATCGAGGAGATGCAAGAAATGTTTAACAAAGATCTAGAAGAATTAAAGAACAAACAAACAGAGATGAACAATACAATAACTGAAATGAAAAATACACTAGAAGGAATCAATAGCAGAATAACTGAGGCAGAAGAACAGATAAGTGACCTGGAAGACAGAATGGTGGAATTCACTGCTGCGGAACAGAATAAAGAAAAAAGAATGAAAAGAATGAAGACAGCCTAAGAGACCTCTGGGACAACATTAAACGCAACAACATTTGCATTACAGGGGTCCCAGAAGGAGAAGAGAGAGAGAAAGGACCCGAGAAAATATTTGAAGAGATTATAGTCGAAAACTTCCCTAACATGGGAAAGGAAATAGCCACCCAAGTCCAGGAAGTGCAGAGAGTCCCATACAGGATAAACCCAAGGAGAAACATGCTGAGACACACAGTAATCAAACTGACAAAAATTAAAAACAAAGAAAAATTATTGAAAGCAGCAAGGGAGAAATGACAAATAACATACAAGGGAACTCCCATAAGGTTAACAGCTGATTTCTCAGCAGAATCTCTACAAGCCAGAAGGGAGTGGCATGATATATTTAAAGTGATGAAAGGGAAGAACCTACAACCAAGATTACTCTACCCCACAAGGATCTCATTCAGATTTGATAGAGAAATCAAAGGTTTTACAGACAAGCAAAAGCTAAGAGAATTCAGCACCACCAAACCAGCTCTACAACAATTGCTAAAGGAACTTCTCTAAGTGGGAAACACAAGAGAAGAAAAGGACCTACAAAAGCAAACCCAAGACAATTTAGAAAAAGGTAATAAGAACATACATATCGATAATTACCTTAAACGTGAATGGATTAAATGCTCCAACCAAAAGACACAGGCTCGCTGAATAGATACAAAAACAAGACCCATATATATGCTGTCTACAAGAGACCCACTTCAGACCCAGGGACACATACAGACTGAAAGCGAGGGAATGGAAAAAGATATTCCATGCAAACAGAAATCGAAAGAAAGCTGGAGTAGCAATACTCATATCAGATAAAATAGACTTTAAAATAAAGAATGTTACAAGAGACAAGGAAGGACAGTACATAATGATCAAGGGATCAATCCAAGAAGAAGATATAACAATTATAAATATATATGCACCTAACATAGGAGCACCTCAATACATAAGGCAACTGCTAACAGCTATAAAAGAGGAAGTCGACAGTAACACAATAGTGGGGGAATTTAACACCTCACTTACACCAATGGACAGATCATCCAAACAGAAAATTAGTAAGTAAATACATGCTTTGAACGACACAATAGACCAGATAGATTTTTTTTTTTTTTTTTTTTTGCGGTACACGGGACTCTCACTGTTGTGGCCTCTCCCATTGCGGAGCACAGGCTCCAGACGCGCAGGCTCAGCGGCCATGGCTCACAGGCCCAGCTGCTCTGCGGCATGTGGGATCTTCCCGGACCGGGGCACAAACCCGTGTCCCCTGCATCGGCAGGTGGACTCTCAACCACTGCGCCACCAGAGAAGCCCGACCAGATAGATTTAATTGATATTTATAGGATATTCCATCCCAAAACAGCAGATTACACTTTCTTCTCAAGTGCTCATGGAATATTCTCCAGGACAGATCACATCTTAGGTCACAAATCAAGCCTCAGTAAATTTAAGAAAACTGAAATCGTATCAAGCATCTTTTCTGACCACAACACTATGAGATTAGAAATCAATTCCAGGGGAAAAAACGTAAAAAACACAAACACATGGAGGCTAAACAATACGTTACTAAATAACCAAGAGATCACTGAAGAAATCAAAGAGGAAATTAAAAAATACCAAGAGACAAATGGCAATGAAAATATGACAATCCAAAACCTATGGGATGAAGCAAAAGCAGTTCTAAGAGGGAAGTTTATAGCTATACAAGCCTACCTCAAGAAACAAGAAACATCTCAAATAAACAATCTAACCTCACACCTAAAGGAACCAGAGAAAGAAGAACAAACAAAACCCAAAGTTAGCAGAAGGAAAGAAATCATAAAGATCAGAGCAGAAATAAATGAAATAGAAATAAAGAAAACAAGAGCAAAGATCAATAAAACTAAAAGCTGGTTCTTTGAGAAGATAAAAAAAATTGGTAAACCATTAGCCAGACTCATCAAGAAAAAGAGAGAGAGTACTCAAATCAATAAAATTAGAAATGAAAAAGGAGAAGTTACAACAGACACCACAGAAATACAAAGCATCCTAAGAGACTACTACAAGCAACCCTATGCCAATAAAATGGACAACCTGGAAGAAATGGACAAATCCTTAGAGAGGTATAACCTTCCAAGACTGAACCAGGAAGAAATAGAAAATATGAACGGACCAATCACAAGTAATGAAATTGAAACTGTGATTAAAAATCTTCCAACAAACAAAAGTTCAGGACCAGATGGCTTCACGGGTGAATTCTATCAAACATTTAGAGAAGAGCTAACACCCATTCTTCTCAAACTCTTCCAAAAAACTGCAGAGGAAGGAACACTCCCAAACTCAATCTATGAGGCCATCACCGTCACCCTGATACCAAAAACAGACAAAGATACTACAAAAAAAGAAAATTACCAGTATCACTGATGAATATAGATGGAAAAATCCTCAACAATATACTAGCAAACAGAAGCCAACAACACATTAAAAGGATCATACACCATGATCAAGTGGGATTTATCCCAGGGAAGCAAGGATTCTTCAATATAAGCAAATCAATCAATGTGATACACCACATTAACAAACTGAAGGAGAAAAACCATATGATCATCTCAATAGATGCAGAAAAAGCTTTTGACAGAATTCAACACCATTTATGGTAAAAACTCTCCAGAAAGTGGGCATAGAGGGAACTTACCTCAACATAATAAAGGCCATATATGACAAATCCACAGCAAACATCATTCTCAATGGTGAAAAACTGAAAGCATTTCCTCTAAGATCAGGAACAAGACAAGGATGTCCACTCTCACCACTATTATTCAACATAGTTTTGGAAGTCCTAGCCATGGCAATCAGAGAAGAAAAAGAAATAAAAGGAATACAAATTGGAAAAGAAGAAGTAAAACTGTCACTGTTTGCAGGTGACATGATACTATACATAGAGAATCCTAAAGATGCCACCAGAAAACTATTAGAGCTAAACAATGAATTTGGTAAAGTTGCAGGATACAAAATTAATGCACAGAAATCTCTTGCATTCCTATACACTAGTGATGAAAAATCTGAAAGCGAAATTAAGGAAACACTCCCATTTACCACTGCAACAAAAAGAAGAAAATACCTAGGAATAAACCTACCCAGGGGGACAAAAGACCTGTATGCACAAAACTATAAGACAGTGATGAAAGAAATTAAAGGTGATACCAACAGATGGAGAGATATACCATGTTCTTGGATTGGAAGAATCAATACTGTGAAAATGACTATACTACCCAAAGTAATCTACAGATTCAGTGTAATCCCTATCAAATTACCAATGGCATTTTTTACAGAACTAGAACAAAAAATCTTAAAATTTGTATGGAGACACAAAAGACCCCAAAGAGCCAAAGCAGTTTTCAGGGAAAAAAACGGAGCTGGAGGAATCAAACGCCCTGATTTCAGACTATACTACAAAGCTACAGTAATCAAGACAATATGGTACTGGCACAAAAACAGAAACATAGATCAACGGAACAAGATAGAAAGCCCAGAGGTAAACCCATGCACATATGGTCAACTAATCTATGACAAAGGAGGCAAGAATATACAATGGAGAAAAGACAGTCTCTTCAATAAGTGGTGTTGGGAAAACTGGACAGCTACATGTAAAAGAATGAAATTAGAATACTCCCTAACACCATACACACAAATAAACTCAAAATGGGTTAGAGACCTAAATGTAAGACCAGACACTATAAAACTCTTAGAGGAAAACATAGGAAGAACACTCTGACATAAATCACAGCAAGATCTTTTCTGATCCACCTCCTAGAGTAATGGAAATAAAAACAAAAATTAACAAATGGGACCTAATGAAACTTAAAAGCTTTTGCTCAGCAAAGGAAACCATACACAAGACGAAAAGACAACCCTCAGAATGGGAGAAAATATTCGCAAATGAATCAATGGACAAAGGATTAATCTCCAAAATATATAAACAGGTCATGCAGCTCAACATTAAAAAAACAAAGAACCCAATCCAAAAATGGGCAGAAGACCTAAATAGACATTTCTCCAAAGAAGACATACAGATGGCCAAGAAGCACATGAAAAGCTGCTCAATATCACTAATTATTAGAGAAATGCAAATCAAAACTACAATGAGGTATCACCTCACACCAGTTAGAATGGGCATCATCAGAAAATCTACAAACAAATGCTGGACAGGGTGTAGAGAAAAGGGAACCCTCTTGCACTGTTGGTGGGGATGTAAATCGATACAGCCACTATGGAGAACAGTATGGAGGTTCCTTAAAAAACCAAAAATAGAATTACCATATGACCCAGCAATCCCAGTACTGGGCATATACCCAGAGAAAACCATAATTCAAAAAGACACATGCACCCCAGTGTTTGCTGCAGCACTATTTACAGTAGCCAGGACATGGAAGCAACCTAAGTGTCCATCGACAGATGAATGGATAAAGAAGATGTGGCACATATATACAATGGAGTATTACTCAGCCATCAAAAGGAACGAAATTGGGTCATTTGTAGAGATGTGGATGGATCTAGAGACTGTCATACAGAGTGAAGTCAGAAAGAGAAAAACAAATATCGTATATTAACAAATATATGTGGAACGTAGAAAAATGGTACAGATGAACCGGTTTGCAGGGCAGAAATTGAGACACAGATGTAGAGAACAAACGTATGGACACCAAGGGGGGAAAGCAGCAGGGAGTGGGGCTGGTGGTGTGATGAATTGGGTGATTGGGATTGACATGTATACACTGATGTTTATAAAATGGATAACTAATAAGAACCTGCTGTATAAAATAATTAATTTATTAAAAAAGAATAATGATGGCAAATGATTAAACACTGAATAAAAAGCTAATCCATGAGTCTATAGTAACATTAAAATGGGGTAGCGGGGAAGTAGGGAAGTATTTCTTTAATAGATGTTAATATGTTAGTCAGATTGACAGGATTAGAAAAACACCCTTTGGTGACCACCAATGTCATCACGCATTCAGCAAGGATCATCAGTGGTGCCCAAATCCCTACTTAAGAGTCTTACGGAGAACAGGATTCCCGCAGGGTGCCCAACAGCTTCTTTACTCCAAGGACCCTAAGGGCAGAGACCGGCAGACACTGTCTTCACCACGTCAGCACTCTCGGGAGCCCCGTCACAGGCCTAACTGCATTCCACTCCATCAGGTCGCCTATGTGCTCGTCTTGCCAAGACATCTACCCTGAATCTAGTGAGGACAAAACCACGAGACCCATCCAGAGCATTCTACAAGACAGCTGGAGCACACAGCCTGCTGATGTGTCCCTGCGAGGAAGGGTAAAAAAGGTGGGGAGATAACTCTAGAATAAAGGGGACAGAACTAAACGTGATACATGATCCTTGGCCAGCTCTGGATTTGAGTGTGGGGTATGGAGGTAAAAGAAATGCTGAGAAAACCAGGAGAATATAAACATGACTGTACATTAGCTAATAGTATTGGACCAACATTAAATTTCTTGGTTGTGGTAATGGCACTGTGGTTATGAGACTTTATCCTAGTTTTTAGGAAATTTATACTAAATTGTTTTAGGAAGAAAAAGCCAGAATATCCACAACTTGCTTTCAAACAGTTCAGAGGGAAAAACAAGCATAGATAAATACTTGAAAACGGAGGAAAGGGCCTTCCCTGGAGGCGCAACGGTTGAGAATCCGCCTGCCAATGCAGGGGACATGGGTTCGAGCCCTGGTCCAGGAAGATCCTATATGCCATGGAACAACTAAGCCCGCGCACCACAACTACTGAGCATGCGCTCTAGAGCCCGTGCTCCGCAACAAGAGAAGCCACCGCAATGAGAAGCCTGCGCACTGCAACTAAGAGCAGCCCCCGCTCTCCGCAACTAGAGAAAGCCCGTGCACAGCAACGAAGACCCGACGCAGCCAAAAATAAATAAATAAATGTATTAAAAAAAAAGAAAATGGAGGAAAAGTAATATATCTATGAATTTATGATCATATCAAAATAATATGATATCTGGGACGTGCTTCAGAATAATCACGGGAAGAGAAGTAAAGGCACAGGTGAAAAAAGCCTGAGCGCCTGGTAATCAGCGCTAACAGCGAGAGACGGCAGGTAGAGGTGCACTGTGCTATTCACTTGATTTCCGAGGTTTGAGTAGGAGCCTCCCTGCTCTGCACGCAAACTCTCCAACGGGTCACTTTCCCATGTGCAGTGAACTGACCTGTATTACTTGCATTTTTAGCAGCTTCCAAGGAATCTGAAGGAACTCCATCTGAAAAACTAAAACAATATATTTAAAAAGTATTACTCTAAAAAAAGTTTCACAGATAAATAGCACAATGGCGTTTTTCTTATTTAACACATTAAGAGGTGTCTCCACAGTAACTTCAGATTTGAGCAGAAGACAACTACAGACACACACGTGTTACCTATGAAATACTTTCCTCACCGTTATTAAAAAAAACCACCTTGCCAAGCTGTCAGGACCGTGCCCACAGTGGCTCTGTGGGACAGCCACACAAAGTCTCTAAAAACATAAAGGTTTTTAGTATCAATATATGACACACTTTTCACACCTAAAGCAGGTTCTTTATGGCTCAAACACAGGGGAAAGAGCCATCACCTGGAGCACCTCATGGTGTAAACACAGGGGAAAGAGCCATCACCTGGAGCACCTCATGGTGTAAACACAGGGGAAAGAGCCATCACCTGGAGCACCTCATGGTGTAAACACAGGGGAAAGGGCCATCACCTGGAGCACCTCATGGTGTAAACACAGGGGAAAGAGCCATCACCTGGAGCACCTCATGGTGTAAACACAGGGGAAAGAGCCATCACCTGGAGCACCTCATGGTGTAAACACAGGGGAAAGAGCCATCACCTGGAGCACCTCATGGTGTAAACACAGGGGAAAGAGCCATCACCTGGAGCACCTCATGGTGTAAACACAGGGGAAAGAGCCATCACCTGGAGCACCTCATGGTGTAAACACAGGGGAAAGAGCCATCACCTGGAGCACCTCATGGTGTAAACACAGGGGAAAGAGCCATCACCTGGAGCACCTCATGGTGTAAACACAGGGGAAAGAGCCATCACCTGGAGCACCTCATGGTGTAAACACAGGGGAAAGAGCCATCACCTGGAGCACCTCATGGTGTAAACACAGGGGAAAGAGCCATCACCTGGAGCACCTCATGGTGTTTACAGAAATAGGCTTGCCTCTTGCTCACCAACTAAAATTTAAACTCCAATAAACAAAGTCCATTGTGGCTTACCTGTTATCTGCCATCTGAATGCTTTTATCTCCTACAAATCAAAAAGAATTAACATTACTAACAATTCACAGACAAAAAAATTTTCAAATGTACTCTTTTCACAGTGATTTTCAGTGGGGGATGAGGACCTCGTAAGGAGGGGCAAGAGGGACTGCTCTGGGGTGATGGAAATGTCAAGACCTTGAATGGGGTACTGGTTACCTGCATACACACACTTGTGAAAACTCATCAAATTAAAAACTTATACGTCTTTCAGTGCAAGCACATTTACTCATAAAAAATTTCTCTTGTTGGCACTAAAATGACCAGACTTCAGAATAAAGACAATTCATCAATTTTAACTTGCCTTATGTCTATAATAAGTTTCAGAAACAGGAACATTTATTTATGCTAGACAATTATTTTAGAGCAATTCAAAGAGTTTACTGGTGCTCACATTGCCTTTCAAACCCTAACTCAGAATGATTTTAAAATTTTGTTTATTCTGTATGTTCTACTACTTCTACACTGAAGATGCAGTACTTGTGTAAAAACATCATGTAATACACTCAATTATGATCCCACTTTTACAAGAGACATATAAAAAAAGATTATCTCCAGATTGGTGACTTTCTACCTATAAATATTAAAGGTGGGTTCTAAGACATTTATGACTTAAACAGAACTTGATATTAGTACAATTTCAAAGCCCTATCTAAATGCAGAGCTAAAAACAGTCAGGCTTGGTGATCACATTTCCTTAGTCCTAGATGTCTTAAATCCACTTCAGATGCCCCTCTGAGGGGTGGTTTCAAGCTGACAACTGGTCGATGACTCATTCTTCGGTATCTGAGCAAAGCCCAGACCCCTTCATCAGTGCTTCAGGGTCAAAGAGAACAATAACGCTTCAGTTAGGAAATATAGCTCCAAATGGAATTTATGAACTACGATTGTTTTAAGTGCATCTTTCTTAGGTAATTCTGTTTCAAAATAAAACATTGTAATTACTTTAAAAATTCGAAACACTACATAAATGTTACATTATCTTTTTCAAAAAGCTAAATGATTTAAGGAAACAAATGAAAATCAGGAGAGGAAAAACCCTCCAACGGTCCCCATCACCTTCTGCTGAGTCCAAAGTCACTCCACACAGAAACCCGAATTCCTACACCTCCCAGCTTAGCTCCTCCGCAATCTGCTGCATACATACAGCCGCATCCGGGCTATTCCAAAGCTTTATCTTTTTTTTTTTTTAAATAAATAAATGTATTTATTTTTGGCCGCGTTGGTTCTTCGTTGCTGCGCGCGGGTTTTCTCTAGTTGCAGTGAGCGGGGACTACTCTTGGTTGCGGTGCGCGGCCTTCTCATTGCGGTTGCGTCTCTTCTTGCGGAGCACAGGCTCTAGGCACGCGGGCGTCAGTACTTGTGGCACACGGGCTCAGTAGTTGTGGCTCGCGGGCTCTAGAGCGCAGGCTCAGTGGTTGTGGCGCACAGGCTTAGTTGCTCCGCGGCACGTGGGCTCTTCCTGGACCAGGGCTTGAACCCATCTCCCTTGCATTGGCAGGGGGATTCTTAACCACTGCATCACCAGGGAAGCCCGATTCCCAAGCTTATATTCCTGCTTTTTCATATATTACAAATGCAAAACATGAGACAGGCAGGTCTTCAAAATAACATCTGATGACAACATTTTAAGAGCTAATACACTTACCTTTTACCAGTTGTTAAATACTGAAGATTTCCCCCCTGATATACTTCGGATAACATCTACATGAACACATCTTAGTTTACATGGCTTCCCATCCCAAGTAATTCTTTATATGGCAATAGTAGGATTGTGACTGTAGGATTTCTGGGTCAGAGAATAGGAATGGATACTGACACCTACTGCCAAACTGGTTACACACTGAAACCAACTACAATTTGGCTATGTAATTAAAGTCTCCATTGTCTAACAATTATGTCCACCAGCACCTTCTGTGTAGACCACACACACCAACTGCTCTCTCTTGCAGCAGCTGTCACTGCCAGCTTAGCGGACAAAGTCCCGTTTTCCCCACCCAGTCAAGCCACACACCTAATTCCAACACCTTCTGTACTAGCAAGGTCCCCATGTGACAGGCAATTTCCCACAATTTATACCCACAGCAACTCTGGCAGGGAGGGTGCATCCCCAGTGCACAGGACACTGAGGATGGGAAGGGTGAGGTGACTAACCCAAGGTTACCTGGCTAGTAAGGTGTGGATTGGGGTCTCTTTCAACCTAAAAGAAAGGAGGTAAACTAAGGCAAACTCCAGTTACCAGAAATAGAGTTTATTTGGTAACAGCAGAGAAACTGCAATTCAGGACACACATACTGAAGCGAGCTACAGGTGAGTTCACTGAAGGCTTGGGGCGGGGTGCTTCTTTGGGCAAAGAGTGCAAAAGGGGAAAATCCAATTAGGGACCATGCAGCAAGTGGTTCCAAGATGCGGAGAAACTCCTGGCAGATGCTCACTGGTTGGAGGATAAATTTCGATCTCTCATAAGTCAAGCATTTATGGGAAATCAGTCCCACCATCTTTGTTTTCTGAGGGTACATGTTTTCTGAGGGTGCATGCGCAAGACATTCTCCATTTCACATCCTTCCGTTCCATTTTAGATTAAAATCCTTTCACATCCCCCCTTTTGATTAAACTCTTTCACAAAAAGCACTGCTCATCAGTCTTACTGCGTGGGCATCTCACTTAGTCAGAGGCACCATTAGCTGCACGTGGATTATGGGTCTCTCGGAGCTGAGGAGGACCATCCTCAGATGTCTCATCCCACGGAAGAGGAAAACAGCAAGCAGATACTTGGCCTCATTTGAACAAAACAATTGAGAAATGGGGAACCTCCGTTATGTTCCTCTGACGTGGTCAGTTCAGTTTCCATGGTCAGCTGAGCTTCAGGATAAGCCTTTATTTTGTAGTTACATACAGGAAAAACAACTTTATTTTGTACATACACCTGGGAGAAAGACATTTGCCTGCTGATACAAAACAGGAGAAATTTAACCATGTGGATTATTCCCATGGCCAGAAGTCCAATTATAGCTACTGACTAGAATAAACTTCTCAACCTGTTTCCCCAGCTGCCTATATTTAATAGGTCAAAAATGGCCCAGGTCCCGGGGGTATGGCCTATTTCAGTTAATAGTTTGATATTATCTTCCATTATTTTTATTATTTTTTTTTAATTAATTTATTTTTGGCTGCGTTGGGTCTTCGTTGCTGCATGCGGGCTTTCTCTAGCTGTGGCAAGCAGGGTCTACTCTTTGTTGCAGTGCATGGGCTTCTCATTGCGGTGGCTTCTATTGTTGCAGAGCACGGGCTCCAGGCGCACGGGCTTCAGTAGTTGTGGCACGTGGGCTTAGTTGCTCCGTGGCATGTGGGATCTTCCCGGACCAGGGCTCGAAACCGTGTCCCCTGCATTGGCAGGCAGATTCTTAACCACCGAGCCACCAGGGAAGCCCTCTTTCACTACTTTCAGTCTTGTGTTACTTTTCCCGATTTGTTAACATAAAAACAGCATTCTTGGGACTTCCCTGGTTAAGAACCAGGGAAGTCCCAAGACTTCTGAGCCTGCGCTCTAGAGCCACAACTACTGAGCCTGTGCTCTAGAGCCCGCAAGCCACAACTACGGAGCCCGTGTGCCACAACTCCTGAAGCCCACGCACCTAGAGCCCGTGCTCCGCAATGAGAAGCCACCGCTATGAGAACCCTGTGCACCGCAACGAATAGTAGCCCCTGCTCACCGCAACTAGAGATAGCCCGCGTGCAGCAATGAAGACCCAACACATCCAAAAATAAATAAGTAAATAAATAAAATTAAAAAAAACAAAAAAACCCCCAGCATTCTTCCTCAAGCAGGTCACAGGTTCCCCCATGCTATGCAGTGTGGAGGTTTAGGGCTCTGCAGTTTTGTAAGACAACTTCTGCTAGGCTGTCTACTTGGGTTTGTTGATATTCAAAAGCTCTGACATAAGCATTAAGGTAGCAGCCATGAATCTGATGAGATTCTTAACTGCCTTTTCAAGTTCTGCTACTCCAACTCAAGGGAAAAAGTCCAAAGGGCAAATCCTTTTCTATCTACCGGGAGCGTATCTGTAGGCATCCACCCAAAATTGTATCCATCCCAGCTACGATGTGCTCTCTCAAGACGGCAGGAGAAGGAACCCAGATTGGGCCCAAGGGCGATGGAAGGCAGGGTTTTCCCAACTCCAGCATCAGGAGTGAGGACAGGGCTCCAAGCGCACTTCCCATTTAGGGCAAGTGTGGGGTATGCATTCCTTCCACACAGAAGGAAATAACCAGTGTTTTCTAAAGACAGGGTTTTTTCTTTTCCTGGAATAAAAGAGATCTCATGATCAAAATCAGTCATTTATAAACAACGCATGATAAGTGGTTCTGTTTAGCACCGTGAGGATAGTTAGAGGAATATCTTAAATTTCAATATATTTGGAGTAACAGGTGAGTTTGGTTACTGTGGGTGAGGTTCTGATGGAGGCTGGGGATCTGCCAGGGACAAGCTAGGGTGAATTAGTTCCTACCACTCAACAGATCTCTGTTCAGCTCCCCATGAGGTGCCACTGAAGAAAGCACATCAGCTTTCTACTCCCTGTATCGTTAAAATTTTCATCACCCCACCAAAGAGATACATGCTGGAGGAGACGTCAGTCTCCTAGATTCCAGTGGGGAATGAACCCATGGCCATCTGAATCACATACAAGTGTTACAAGGGTGCAGGAGGTAGCCTAGAGATTCACCAGTCCCATTAATGCTTCTGGAACACTGGAAAGCTTTTCGGTAAGAGTCCAGGCTTAAGTGAGAGGGATTCCTTTAGGGGTGGGGCACCCAATGGAATGCTGTAATGTCAGGTGCCAATTTAAGTATAGCCACAAAGATGCCAAAGGAAAACCTTGTATCTCTGCCAGACAGGTTTCACCACCCTTCTAAGGATAATGGCCAGGCCTCCAGTTCAGGTTCATCATCACCAGCAATCAGTAAGGCTGGTGGAATGAGAGTTCTTGTAAGGTGGGAGCAAAGGGGTGCATTACAGCCAAACTAGAGGGCGGCAAGGAGGCCAAAGAAAGGACAATTACAACTATAGCAGCATGACTTGGCTGAGTGATACAGAATTGGCTGAAACAGGTTTCACAGGCCTGGGCCGGATATCTCTGATCTCTGGAAAGCTGTCTGCTTCAGTCCTTAGAAATTCTTAGCTTTCAGTCTTGAGTTGGGCTGCAGGTCCACTCAGGTTTGGGGTCCTTTCTAAAATGGGACACATGAATCCAGGAGTCTAACTCTGGGGGCTTCGTGGCACAGGGATTAGTCAGTAACACCTGGTAGAAGTCCTTCCAATGAGGGAGGAGGGAGTCTTTATGCATAGGTCTCTTCCAGTAGTTGAAGTCTCCAGGCTGTAAACTGACATCTTCATCTCCAGGGAGCACACTGCAGAAAGACTGCTCTACTACAGCACGATTATTCTCAATGGATTTTAGACCCCTGCAAAATGTGAAGCATGTAACCTTTTATTAGTGGGGTCAAATGAAGCAGAGGCTAAATGCTCTGGCCATCCGTGACTATTTCGAAGGGTGAGAATTTATGAGTCCCAAATGTAGATCTAAGATTCAGAAGAACCAGAGCACTACTTTTGGCCAATGTATCTGGAGGGTTTCAACTAACTTAGCCAGCCAGCTCTTTACAATTACACTTGCATGAACCAGCCCTGAAGACTGAGGGTGATAAGCCTGATGGAAACCGCCCAGTGAAGTAGGTCCCCTGGAGTTCCAGGGGCGGGAGAGGTCCTCAAGTGGGAAGGATCTTTTCTACAAGGACTTTAGCTATGGAAGAGGGAGTCACCACTCTACATGGAAACGTTTGAGTCCGACATGAAAAACGTTACTAGAGCATATTTATACCCATGAGTGGGGGCAACTGTATGAAATCCACTTGCAGAGCATTAGCAGTCTGGTGCATTAAAATGTCCTGAGGCGGTACAAACAGGCTTCCTTGGGATCAATGTATGACAAGTAGAACAAGCAAGACAAGTGCCTTTTGTGGTCTTGCTGGTGTTTCTCTATCAACACTGATTTATAAAGGTTACCCTTTTCTCAGTGGACCAATGGTTTAATCCATGTACAGTGGTCAATAAGGGAAGTTTTAGATTTTCTGGCAGAAACAGCTTATTACTGGGTTCAAACCAGAGCCCCTTTTCTTCATGGGTCCAACAGCCAGCCTTTCAGATTTCCAGTTGTGCTCTTCTCTTTCAGAGGCCAGCTGTTATCCTCCCCTGGCTAGTTCTCTTAGGTCTTTGCAGGGGGAAGAGCCTTTTGGACCATGACGGAGGTTTGGTCTATGGGTATCATAAAGGAAGTGTTTTTTTGCAGAGGTATCAGGGAGGTGGTTTCCTTTGGCTTCCAGTGAATCAGACTTGCAATGCCCAGGCCCTTTAATGACAGCTAGAGCTGCCGGCAGCAGTATGGTGTCCAACAGACTTTGGGCATAAGGGCCATGCTTAATTTTATCTCCACTGGGAGTAAGGAAACCCTGTTGTTTCCATAACATTCCAAAGCACTGCACCACTCTACAAAGGCATACTATCAGTAAAGAGGTGTGCTGTCTTGCCTTTGACTAAAATGCATGTTTGAGTGAGGGTATACAAGCTGACCTCCACGGTACTACATGTTTGGTGCCAGACTACTGCAGTAAAGCGAGTCACATGAACTTCCTGGTTTCCCAGTGCATATAAATGTTTACATTATATGGTAGTTTGTTGAGTGTGCGATAGCATTATGTCTTAAAATACAATGTACATACCTTAATTTAAAAATACTTTATTGCTAAAAAGTGCTAACCATCATCTGAGTCTTCAGCGAGTTGTAGGAACGTCAAAGGTCACTGACCACAGATCACTATAACAAATACAATAATACTGTGAGAATTACCAAAATGTCACAGTCACATGAAGTGAGCAAATGCTGTTGGAAAAATGGCGCTGACCGGCGCTGACCGACGCTGACACAGGGTCGTCACAAACCTTCAATTTACCAAAAGACACAATGTCTGCAAAGCACAACAAAATAAGGTATGCCTGTGTGATTCAGCTTGTTGACCTGAAGCAGCCAAAGTCAGGGCGGCAGCCTCAATAACTTCACAGCCCCAGCACAAAATTCACCATTTTCATTTTTCAGGTAAGAGCCATTAGTAAACCACATAAGATCAGGATTCATCAAGGAGGTTTCCTGTAAGTAGTCATGAGGTGTCATCATGGGAAGTCATGGGGAATTTTATCAGTGGAGGAGGGACGATAGGTTGCAGGGTTGAGACTGTTACACTGAATGGGAGTGATGCGGGCACAGCGAGTAAGAAGATTTCAAAGGGGTAAAATGGCTTGCTGAAAGGTGTTGAGTGTGGTGTGAACTCAAGAGAGCCTCAACGGTGTGAGGTGCAAAGATGGTAGCCTTTACTAAGAGGACAGCAGCAGGCATAGCTCTAAGCCATGCCATATGCTCAGGCCAGGGATCTAACCGTTGGGTGTAGTAACCCAGGGGTCAGTGATAGCCCCATATTTTGGGGTAAATATCCCGAGGGCATTCCCTTCCTTCTCATAACCAATAAGGAAAAGGGTAGCTGATAATTTGGGTATTCAAGGGTTGGTGGATTTATTAAACTTTCCTTCAAAGGCTAAACGATCTTGGTCATCCCAAAAAATGAGGTCAGGTCTGCTGTTCTTTAGAAAGGCATACAGGGTGACTTCCCCAGTGGTCTGTGGTTAAGACTCCAGGCTCCCACTGCAGGGGGCCCGAGTTCAATCCCTGGTCAGGGAACTAAGATCCCACGTGCCGTGTGGCACGGCCAACAACAAAAGGGAGCATATGGGGGGCAGAATCATTAAAGAGAAGTTTGGAACCCAGTTGCAACAATAACCAGCTAGCCCAAGAAAACCCCGTAACTGACATTTGGTTTGGGGGTTTGGAGAGTTTAAAATGCCTTGAAGCCTATCGGGATCTAGGTGTAGTCTCCATTCTGAGATTAAATGTCCTAGATATCAAACATGAGTTTGGACAAATTGCAGTCTTTCCTTCAAGGCCTTATATCCCTTAATGGCTAAGATCTTTAACAGGTGAACAATGTCTCTGTGGAAATTTTGGGAGGGCGAGCAAAGAAGCAAATCATCTACATATTACAGTAAGGTGGTGCCTCCAGAGAATTCTACGTCATTTAAGTCGCCTTTAAAATCTGTCAGAAGAGGAACCTCAGTAAAGCCCTGACGTATGACTGTCCAGGTATATTGTTGTCCTTCCCAGGTAAAGGCAAAAAGATATTGACTCTTTATCAACAGGAATACTAAAAAAAATACTGCCTAAGTCGACCACAGTGAAAAAGGTGCTTCCCGTAGAGATGAACACTGACAGCACGTGGGGATTACAGGTGACAGGGTGGCAAGGAATTACAATGCTGTTTATTGCCAAAGGTCCTGCACAAATCTCCCTCCTTGGCTGCTGGGTTTTTTACAGGTAAGACAGGGCTATTACAAAGACTAGTGCACGGGACAAAGAGTCCTTCGGCCTTACCGTCTTCTATGATAGAACTTATGTCCTGGAAGACTTCTTTATTTATAGGGTATTGTATGTCTTAATAGGAGAGGCACTATGAATTCTGCCTATGTCTGTTGAGGATTCTGCCCAAAGAGTGGGGGGGAGGGGTACCTGGTTAATAGTGGGGTAAGTCCAAAGCTTGGTCTTTTTAGCTTTGCAATGTAATAAAGGCAAAAAGGGGTTTAATCTTCCTAAGTGTTGATTTGAACTGTTGATTTTGAGGGAAAAAGTGGCAGCATGCTATTTCTCCAGGAAATCTCATCCTAATACATGTATAGGAGCCACACTGCTGAGGAGAAATGGGTGTTTGTTTTGCAAAGGCCCCAGACAAAAAGGTATGGGCTGGGAAACAGGGACATGTTACAGCGTGAGGTCCCCACTATTGGAACGTATGTAATACTGTGAGGAAGGAACTGTTTCGCTGTAGTTAGGCTGGGCGCTGACAGAGCAGCCCCTGTGCCAATTAATACTATAAGGAACTTGTCTCTGATCTGGAGAAGAGTCTTCCCCAGGCTATTTAATGGACGGACAGGGAACAGTCCCTGTGTGTCCTCTGAGTCACATCCTTGGGGTGGGTTTGGCTGTCGGTTCTTGGAGGGTTGCAAGTGTTTGGATTTCAATTTATAGCAATCCTTTTTCCAACGGCCAGATTTGCTTTGAGTCTCCATCTGCGGGAGTTGTCTTTCTTTTGGTGTCATCTTCTGGGGTACGAGCCAATTGAGTGGCCAAAGTGACAAGATCAGGGTAGACACTGTTTCCCATTCTATACAGGTTCTTTTGACTAACAGGGTGAGTCCTTGGTTAGATCATATACAAACGTGGAATTAAAAGCCACCTGGGTGGGTTCGGCATCTGTGGGAAGCCTGAAATTTTCCTTGAAAACAATCTGGAGCCTGCTCTAACAGTTATGGACAGATACAGCAGGCTTCTGGGTGCATGCCTGAATCTTGTTCCAGTCCACGGACTTGGGGAAGACTCTAGGGATGGCTTCATGCAGGCTTCTGGCTGTACTGCCAGCCTGATCACATAAAAGGGCTGGTGGTTGGTTTCGTTTAAGTCTAAGAGATCGGACTTCCCTGGTGGTGCAGTGGTTGGGAATCTGCCTGCCAATGCAGAGGACACAGGTTCGAGCCCTGGTCTGGGAAGATCCCACATGCCGTGGAGCAACTAAGCCCGTGCACCACAACTACTGAGCCTGTGCTCCAGAGCCTGCGAGCCACGACTACTGAAGCCCGCATGCCACAACTACTGAAGGCCGCGCGCCTAGAGGCGTGCTCTGCAACAAGAGAAGCCACCGCAATGAAAAGCCCGCACACCGCAACGAAGAGCAGCCCCCGCTCACAGCAACGAAGACCCAACACAGCCAAAAATTAATTAATTAATTAATTAAAAATAAATAAATCAAAATTTAAATTGGGGGAGGGAGCCTAAGAGATGGTTCAGGGTTTTCTCAACTGGTTGTTTTAGTCCAGTGCTGGGCTTGACTTATTTTAGACAAGCATGTGGACTGTTTGATAGAGACTGGAGGGACCAAGCTGGTAAATCAGGGTTACGATACTGAATTCCTCACCAAATCTATGAGGATCCATGTTACCTTGGGAAAGTCCTTATAACCCCAAGCCCTTTTTTTTTTTTTTTAAAGATATCCTTGATGTGGACCATTTTTAAAGTCCTTACTGAATTTGCTACAATACTGCTCCTGTCTTATGCTTTTTGGTTTTCTGGCCATGAGGCATGTAGGATCTTAGCTCGCCGACCAGGGGTAGAACTCGTGCCCCCTCTGCATGAAGGTGAAGTCTTAACCACTGGACCACCAGGGCAGTCCCTAGCCCTAAGCTTGACCTTTGCCCAGGGGGTACAGGAAGTTTGCTACGGTTTAGCAGGATGCTCAGAAGGTCTAATTTTGAAAGGGAAGTTTTAATGGGCTTGGCAGGTGAGGGTTCAGTGACAGGAAAGAAAGGAAGTTCAGAGAGAGGGGAGGGATAAGGAGGCAGCAAAGATAGAGGTACAAAGGAGATGGAGCAGTAAGGGTAGGAGGGACCTCAGCTCACACCAAGAAAGAGGCCAGTGACATTTTAAAAATCCACCTTTAGCTGTTTATTTGCTTCAATTTGGAAACAGTATTTGGTAAGGAGGCAATTTTATAATCCTGAACCCATTTAGAAGCCTCCAGATAACAATTAAAATAACTACCCTATGTGGATGGTTTAATCTGGTAACCATGGTCTTCTAACTTGGTTCGGAGAAAAACAAGTTTGGGGACATAAAAGGTTTCTTGTAACGGCCACTGAAGTTCTAAGTTATCCTTAGTAAGACTGGTCCATTTAGTCAAAAATGTCTATGAGGAAAGATCATAATAAAACACATCAGGTGGGACTTCCCTGGTGGCGCAATGGTTAAGAGTCCACCTGCCAACACAGGGGACACGGGTTCGATCCCTGGTCCGGGAAGATCCCACATGCCGTGGAGCAACTAAGCCCGAGTGCCACAACTACTGAGCCTGCGCTCTAGAGCCTGCGAGCCCCAACTACTGAGCCCACATGCCACCTCTACTGAAGCCCGCGTGCCCTAGAGCCCGTGCTCTGTAACAAGAGAAGCCACCACATTGCAGTGAAGGGTAGCCCCCGCTCACCGCAACTAGAGAAAGCCCGCGCGCAGCAACGAAGACCCAATGCAGCCTAAAATTAATTAATTAATTAAAAAACACCTCAGAGGGACTCCCCTGGTGGCGCAGTGTTTAAAACTCCGCGCTCCCAATGCAGGGGGCCCAGGTTCGATCCCTGCTCAGGGAACTAGATCCCACATGCATGCCACAACTAAGAGTTCACATGCCACAAATAAGGAGCCCGCCTGCCGCAACTAAGACCCAGTGCAACCAAGTAAATAAATAAATAAATATTTAAAACAGACAAACAAAAACACATCAGAGTTCCCGAAGGGAGCCACCTCTAAAACATTTAGATGATTGGTATCCCATTGTTGGATTCAGAACAAAAGAGTACTCACCAGAAGGATAGTCTGTCCCTATCCAGATCCCAAATAAAGCCAGAGAGCTCAACCAAAACGAGGGAGCTTGAGATCCAAGAGGAGACTTGCCTAACCAAGTTACGGCAACTTGTGAAAGTGAAGAGCACAAAGGGCTCAAGTGTGGGTACCTTGCTCAACTCTGGGGGTTGCCACTCCTTGGTGGGTATCTCCTTTGGATCCCACTTCTGACACCATGTAATGGCAACCTAAAAGAAAGGAGGTAAACTGAGGCAAGCTCAAGTTACCAGAAATCGAGTTTATTTGGGAATAGCAGAAGAACTGCAATTTGGGACACGTTAAACTGCAGTGAGTGACAGGTGAGCCTGAAGGTTTAGGGCAGGTTGCTTTTACAGGCAAAGAGTGCAAAAGGGGAAAACCCAGTTAGGAGCCACGCAGCAAGTTCACTGACTTGAAGATGGAGAGAGGTTCTTGGAAGACACTCACCGGTTATAGCATAAGTCTCAATCTTCTGTAAAGCAGGCAATTTTGGGAAATCAGTCTCACAGTCTTCAACTTTCATTTTCCTGAGGATGCATGCATGAGAGCTACCCGTTCATACCCTTTGGTTCCATTTTAGATTAAAATCCTTTCACATTTCAGATCCAGACCCTCTTGACCTTTCCCTACCCCCACCAACCACTTCACTTCCTGCCGCCACTTCCACCTGCTCAAATTCAAAATTACTGTTGCTGTTGTTGGAATAGATGACAATCAACAGCTCAGTCAGGGTCAGGATCCTGCAGTTCAGCAGCATTCCCAAGAAACCCACTGTCTAGAAGTAGAGTGTGAAACCACTCCTTCTATCCTGTTCACTATGTAGTAGTCTCTGGGACCGAAACAGCCTCTGACATAATAAATACCTGGTGAACGAATAAACACTCTATTGCAGAATAGAGGCCAAAGAGGTTCACTTTCCCACAGAATGACACCACTCCAATTTAAAAGATCCCATGGATACAATAATCCTATTTTCGGTGACATGATGACAAAGCAATTAAGTTAAACCCAACAAAACATTCTCTCCGCCCCCAAAAGGAGCTAAATCAAGGAAAGAAAAACAAACAAAATAATGAGTTTAAACAATAGAAAAGAAAATACTCTGAGGTCAAAACAACAACACAAACCCAGAACTCAATGTTTAAAGCAAAGCACACACACTATAAACAATATGGTTTTGATCCGGGTTTGAATCCCATCTCCATCATTTCCTAGCTGTGTAACCTCGGTTTCAACATCCATAAACTAGAAGGGACCTACCTGAGAGGCTGCTGTGAAGACGGAATTAAACACAGGAAGTGCCCAGTACACGATCTACTCCAGGTCTCTCTCCACTTTTATAACCGCTTACAAATCATCCTATCTATTGCTTGATATGAAACCAACAAATCAGGTTAGTTTAAACATTACTACCCTTATCTAAGAAAAAATAATGCAGAGTGGTGACATATCACAAACAAGCTGGAGTTCAGGTGCCCCAGTCTCACACCACAATTTATTCGCTTTTGTTTAGCAATCACTACCAAACAAAACTTTCTTAAAATAGAAAATTATCAGGAATTACCAAATTTGCAAGTGTGAGAAATATAGCCATCCATTTGTTTTAAATGGTGGCATACTGCGTTTAATATTAATTTTATGAAACCAGAGTCCCAAGCCTCATCAAAAGGGTCTCTTACTTCTAAAAGGCAATCAAGTTGACAAATGAAAGGAATACCAGGCAAAAGAACATTCTAAAACTTCAAAAGAATACAGCTGTTCAGTTTCCCTTCCAGGGTCAAAAACTTTGAGCCTATAATTCTAAATCTGGATTGACATGCAAATTTCCATGATTACACAAATGAATGTTTTGCTTTTATTTATATAAGCTACCTCACAATCCGATTTATGGATTAATTTATTTTTACCCCAAACAAAAAAATTTTCCTAGGGGAAAAAAAATTTATTTTTGTAGCAAGTTATCCAATATAACTTTAAATTCTTAATTTTTAACTGAAAACATTTAGCCTACAGTTAGAGAGTAATCCTATAATTTCAAATTGGGCCACTCTCAAGAGACAAAGAAGGTGTAAATTGGGGAACATGGTCGCCCTTCGCATAACCAAAACTTTTAATACATTTATTAGCTGTCTTAAGTCAGAGGTCCTCCATATCTTCCCATGAGATGATTAAAATTAATTTAAATGTAATCAACATGTTTCTGTTAAGACTTTAGAATTTCAATATAGTCTATAATACTTATTAAATTAGGGTGGCAGTTAAATGAACCCCACAGCATAATCACTTGGTTCACATAAAAGTCTGAGGGCTGGCGATCCCATCGTGGAGTCTGATCAGTCCCAGGGTACAGGTCCAAATCCTCCAGGAGTACCAGACCATACTTTGGCTTAGGACACATCAGAAAGGACAAAGAAGCCATTCATCTGCTCTAAGAAGGAATCAGGATATCCCCACAGGACATCCCAATGTCTCTACCCACAAAACCTGGCCACTACACAAAGCCCTAATCAGGAGATTCTTTATCCAGTCTCTGTCACTGCATTCCTTAGTACCGGGAGTTAATTGCGTCGGATTCAATATGCCAGCAGGTAAGTCAAAACATTTAAAATAAACAACCAGATAACTTATGTAAATAGCTGAAATAATGGAAAATGTCCTTGTAAATCAACAAACCCTTCAATATACTTGTAATCTCTCAAAAGTTTAAAAAAAAAAAAGTGTTCAGATTCTAAACTCAAACCAGTGGTCTTAGAATTATGTTCTGATTTCAATCACGTGTAATGATTGATAATCTAATACATATGCACTTTTTCTTTTGCCACGATCGAAAAATCTATTTTAAAAATCACATATATTACATGTTTACAGACGAACTAAAGTGGCAAATAATTATTGCTGCTAAATGTTAGGTACATATGGGGGAATCACTACTTCTACATATGTTTGAAACTTTTTATTGTCATGTTTTTGAAAAAAGAATGGATGAATGATCCATCTCTGGCCTCCCACTGAAGAGTAAGTTCCATGAAGGCAGAGATCTATCTACTTGCTTAACGCAGCAGTCCCTGGGCCCAGCACAGGACTAGGCAGGAGACAGTGGCCAAGCAATCTGCTTTACCCATTCGCTCACCGCTGCTGAGTGATGATCTGCTCGTGTGTCACCTGTATACAGCATGGTGGTGTCAGGGACCCTAGGCACACCTTAGCCGCTCCTAAGAAGGTTCGGAAGACACACAGGAAGTCACATCTGCTTAGAAGATCGAATGGCCATGAGACAACAGTGGACTGTTTTTTCAGAAGCTTGCTAGAGACCAAGCCCTCAGTTTTCAGGAAGAAAGTAAAAAAGTTTCCCTTCTTTAACCAAAACAGTCTATTTTTACTCAAGGCACACTGGTTCTTCATCGTTATAGCTCCAATTTCCTCCTCCACTCTATTGTCCGCAATTCGTTAGTATATGACTGAATGAGTCAAATACTTGAAGGTTTTTCTTAATCCAAGGTCTTGTCACCTTGTCAGTAAGGCTTTACCCTCTCCACCCTATTTAAAACCCAAATCCCTATTCCTTCTCTCTACTTTTGTTTTCAAAAGCACCTACCACTGTCTAACTTGTTTGTCTCCCACTGTGGAAATACTTGAGGGCAAGATCTTTTGTCTGTTTTGTTCAGTGCAATAAAATACCCCAGTACCTAGAACTGTGCCTAGCAGAGAGATGGCATTCGTGGATGAACAGATGCCAAGCACTGAAAGCTACTTTGGATAACTGGGTAAACAAGTAACGTTTTAAATTACAATACTTACACCCTTTGCATGTATTTAAATTGTATAGTCGATCTTTCTACCACACCACACAACTATTACACAGAAATCATCTTCTCTTGTTTTTGAACAGGCTTTTTGGGATAATAATAAAATGCACAGTACATACACTAAAAAAAAAAAAAAAAAAAAAAAAAGTCCCACAGACCCAGAATGGAAGCACCTTTAATAACAGCTGACAGTATACTTTTAGGAGGAAATTTTCAAGGCTACACAGTGAGTGGCCAAGATCAAAAGGTAAAGTTCATTAAGTGATCTTTTGTAGTTTTCTTACTACAGAAATACACTGCCTCTCCTGTTACTAAATACTCCTGAAATTTAAAATTCAATGGCAAACAGTGTAAAGCAGCCCTGCTTTCTCTGAAGAGGGCAGGGTAGAAAACCAATGGCTGTCAAACAAAACAAACCCGCGTCGTCCGTTCTGAAGATTCCGTAACAGTCGAACATAAAGTTCTTCACGACCCATCAATAAGGGCTGTGCTCAAGGAAAAATCTCACAATTGCAGTTTAGGGAGGCAAGTATTCACTGAACTAGGAGAAATTGTGTAAATTAAGCTAAGGCTGGAGGAGAGGAATTTCCTGCAATAATTCCGCACCAGCTACCTTCTACTTCTGAAACCACCCCAGTGGCAGACTAGTCAAACTAAGTAATATGAGCCTTTTACTTTGGATGCCTAAACACCTTTACCTCTAGAAAACAAAACGGCACTCCTTAGACAGCAATCCCAGACCAACCTCCCAACACGCTCCTCAATGCTGCCTTGATATTCAAAATGCCATCACTGGGAACACTGGTTCTGAGCAGTAATGGTTCTTCCCTGTTTCATACTGGTTGGTGGCCCTTAGGGCTTTGGGAATTTAAACCACCCTCGGCCTACAGATACTATTTATCAAAAAAAAAAAAAAAGAAAAAAAAAACCACAAAAAAGAAATCCCACAAAAAACAAACCAAAAAACCCCCCTGGGTTCTCCAATAAAACTTTTGGAAGTACAACATGAGCTTATCAGAACAGTTTTAAACCATTTTAAAACTGTGGACAATGAACAAGAAAAGAAAAGCCACTCTGAAAATAAGTAATTCGTAACTCTTATTACCCCACGTACACATTTACATTTGAGGTCACCTCCTCCTCATGCTAGAAGACTATCAACTGCTCAAAGAAAAAAGGAAAAGATTTCACTCTGAACCCTAGCTGGTCAGAGAACTGCAGATACAGGGAATTAATATGCTCTCAATATCAAGAGGTTGGTAAAAATCCTGACAGGTTAACGGAAATATTTTAACTAAAGATTCAAGTATGAATTCAGACTGTCACATACTGATGAACACATCCCAACTCGAAGCACTCAATTTCTAAAAAATTTTGAACTGTCTCATACAGATTAAAATCTCTCAACTCAGAATATCATAGAAGGGTCTGATAATCTAAATGGTCAATTCACAAAGCTACAATGTCTGTAAACTTTTAGAGGACACAACCCTAAAGCACATGTATCCTTTCCAGAATTCAGTTTACTGAGATTATCAAACCAAGTGATAAAATCAGCTACTGCAAAGAATTCAATCAATTTCTCCAATCTCTATTCTCTACAGTATTTTCAAAAGTAATGCAAAAGTCACAAAAGCATTTAGATGTTATTTTATAATACAGAGGCACAAATAACCGCAGACATTCTGAATTAGTAACACGGGTCAACCAGGGAAAAAAAAGACTGTAAATGTATGTGTAATAACAGGTATTTAAGACAGCACTACAGCGTTGAAATTATTTATATAATTATAATTATTTTGAGAATAATTACTCTACCACGAGAAGAGGCCTCAAACTTCTAGTGAAAGTGTTCCTAAGTAAACTTGAAATGGTCACAATTCCTATACCTATTTTATCTATAAAACGAATCCCCTTTGTCACTATAATTCTATAAGAAATTAAGTTTTGTAATGGTATTTTTATTGACCAAGAGTCTTATCTTCAATCCTTCCAAATCTCAGAATAGAATACTTTACCTTCAAAACATGAAAGAAAAAACTTTCCTTGTTACAAAACAAAAAAAAAAGGCAGCTAATAAATTGAGAAAATTCATTTTCTGGGGTTTCTTTTTCCTGTCAACTCTTAACAAGTTAACCACTAATAGATAACGCTAATTTTTAAGCCATCTCCCTCTACTTTAGTCACTCATTTAACCTTTTAAATATATCCCTACTCTATCACCACCTTTCTTTCTCGGAAGTTCATTTTACATTTGCATATCATTTATCCCTCTAGCTATTGTTAATCACCGTCTGAAATCATTTCCAGATTCTACTATGGGAAGCATTTAGCATTCTGTGGAATCACAGAATTCTGAGCTGGAAATGATCAACCAGCATCAAAGATGCTCAAAAACTAGACTTCAGTGAGGCTCAGTGCAATAATAAAAACAATTTCTTATTAAAACTTCTCATCTCTTCTACAGAAACAGTAAAGCTGGGCAAAATTAAAACTGCCTGTATTTTAATCCAAGTTATGGATTAATCTTCCAGGGCCTCAAGCTTCCTGAGTGGTTAAACGGGAAAACAACAGTGCTTATCGCATAAGTTAGTAGACTATTATGAAATGAGTCAACGCAGGCAGAGATTATCGGAGTCCCTGGTGTGCAGGACAGCTATTAATCACTTAGAGATACAGTTACTTCTACAGGAAGACAGTAACTTTTGAAAAGACAACTTTTAAGTTCAACAACTCACTCTGAGAATTTTCACAAGCCTATTTTTATACTTTACAGCGACATGCAAGTAAAACAGAGGGGGCATGTGAACCAAAGCCCTGCTGGCAGGTGAGTGCAGGAGCATCCCCGCCAGGAACCCGACACAGCCTTCTTCGGGGCCCAAAGGCTTCTTGCAGGACTCGGCTTATATAGACCGGGGATAACTGCGGACGGCAGGAAGTCTGATCATTAACAGAAAGCATTCGGAAAACACAGGATCGAGGGGGCGGGCGGGGGCGGGGGAGTGGCCCAGCAATCAGGTACAAACACACCGATGTGACTGCTGTCACCACCTCCAGACTAAGACGCGCAAGGCAACGTCCCATCCGTGACGCTCACGGACTTCTCGGACGGCCCCACTTCCCCGTCCGCAGGATGACGTTAAGCAGTAAAGTAGCGCAGACTCGGCGGCCACCCTGCCGGGCACGCCGGGCCCGTCCGGCTCCCGGCGCGTCCGTTAACGGCTGCGAGCGCACGTCGCCGCCCGTCCCCGACAACACCCAGGACCGTGTAAGGTCCTGGTGTCGTCCCGGCACACGCGGCAGCCTCACCCACCCGTCGGACGCGGGACCGGAGCCCGCTGCAGCCGCGGCTAACGGTCACTCAGCCCTGGGAAGGCTCCGGTTCCGAAAACAAAAGGCCCCTGGGCGGCTCCGCGTTCGCCCGGGTCCTCGCGGCTCGACCCGTGGCCTTAACCTTCCCGGGGACGCCGCGGGGCCGGCGGGCGGGAGCCGCGCGGGAACAAAGCTCTCCTGACCTTCAGGCCGCCGCGGGAGGGGCGGGGCGCGACACCTGCCGCCGCCGCCGGGCCCCGCCCGGCTCCCCGCGTGCCCCGGTCGCACCCGCGTCGCCCGCTCCCGCCCGCCCGCTCCCCACCGCCGCTCCGGGCGCTCCGGGCCCGGCCCCGCCCCTGCCGCCCCGGCCTCCCGAGATGGCGGCCCCGGCCTCCGCGGCTCCCACCGCCCCGGCCCCGGTCCCCGCCCCGCCGGCCGCCACTACCACCGTTACCCGGCCGAGCCTCGCGTCCGCACCTCACGCCTCCTGCGGCAGTGGCGGCGGCCGTCTGGGTTTCGCTCGCTCCGGGAGTGCGCCGCCGTGGCCGCCAACAACGCCGCCTCCCATTGGCTGAGTCTCCTGGCCCCGCCCTCCTCGAGCAAAGCGGGCTACGATTGGGAGGGCGCGGCGCAAGTCAACTACGCTTCGGCGCCGCCGGTGACGGCCAATCGGAGGCCGCCCAGGAGGCGCCGCGCTGAGCGGGGCTGAGACCCGCGGGCCGGATGCAAATAGGGATGTGTGACGTCAGCGTGGCGCGCGCCCGCGTTCCTTCCGCCCCTTTAAGGACCGGAGGCGCGCGGAGGTCACGTGTTGGGGGCGTCTGCTGCCCTACTCTCGTGTTCTCTTCGGGCGCACCCCTTTTCCGGCCCCACACTCATCCCGGTCTGCGCAGCCCATTCCCCATCCCAACAGCCCACCCCGACCGATCACCCCCGCTCGGGCGCAGTCCACCCCCCGGCCTGTGCACCCCCCTTCCCCAGCCCCCCGTGGGACTGGGCGCTGTCTCGGGGCCCACCCACCTCCGGCGACCCCTGCCTCCCCCCCACCCCAGTTGAGTTCCAGCCCCAGGGACGCGTGCGCTGACCCCGCCGACCTCCGCGACCCCATGGCCTGGGCTTCCCCCCTCAAATCCCCGGGCTCGTGCTGCCTGCTGGTCTTGGCGCGTGGGGTCCCCTCTTCCTCCCCCACCCCATCCCGCGCACTCACGGGCTCTCCCGGGGCAGCGCCCAGGCCCGCGTCCCCAGCGTCTCAGCCCGGCTCGGGCCTAACAGACCCACCGGACAGAAGAAAGGGCCGGGCGGCTGGGGCCGGGGTACCGACCCCGGCCTCCCCACGTTACAGTTCCTGGAAAAGCGTTAATCTGAAAACCGCTTGAGTAAGACAGTTCGATGGAAACCCACATCCGCCAGGCCCGGGCTTCTGAGAGTGTGTTTCTGGGCGCCATCTTCCGTTGAGGGGTCTTTGATTATTTTTGTCCGTTTCTTCAGAAACTTTCCTTTCTTTGAGCGGCGTCGCTTCTGAAACCCGTTCTAACTTTCATCAAGTTTGAAGGGGGCGGGGGGGAGGAGTTTGAAAGCATCCAGAGGCTCTTGTTGGATGGGGCTGTTAAGGACGTAACGTCAGTTAACCAGCCGCAGGGTGCCCAGGTGGGACCCACACGGCGGGGACCAGCCTCTGCCCCGCATCTGTACTGAGAGGGCGTGTGTGGGATCCCTGCTTGCCTTACTTGGATTTTCTGACTTTTCTGTAGTGACCTTGTTTTGTTTTTGCTGAGGATGGGGCCGAGCTGGGGGAGGAGGCAATAAACTACGAAAGAAAAGAGCACCAGCATTTTCAAGTTTGGAGGTCTGTCCTCCTCCTGTTTACTAAAGACGCATATCCACGAGGCCACTGTATCTGGCCCTGCCTGTCTGTTCGGGGTTGGAGCAGGTGGTGCAGCACGCCGGCGCCAGTTGGGGGAGCAGCCTGTGTGCTGGCCACTGGGCCTGGCCCTTGGTGGAACGGCTGTAGTGGAGTAGTGGCCTCTCCCCGGGTCACTTCAGTGAGTTGGTGGGAAGGTGGGCGACATTGTCCACAGCCTTTCTGTCTGCAACAGGACTGAGAATGCTGTTTTAATTTCCTGTGGCTGCCACAACAAAGGGACACAAGCCGTGGGGCTTAGAAAGTACAACAGCATTGTGTTCTCTCACCGTCCTAGAGGCAGGAAGGCAGAAATCAAGGCGTTACAGGGCTGGGCTCCCTTCAGAGTCTCCAGGGGAGGGTTCTTCCTGCCTCTTCCAGCTTCTAGGAGCTCTGGGCCGTCTTGGGCTTGTGGCTGCATCACATGGCCTTCCCTGTGTCTCTGTGGGTCCTCCCCACCCCCCACGCCAGTCAAGCCACAGCAGGAGTTTAATTGCTAAAGGATTAATGAAGTGACATTTTCCAATAAAGGGAGACAAAGATCATTTTATATATACTTTTTAAATTATTGGCTGCGTTGGGCCTTCATTGCTGCGCGCGGGCTTTCTCTAGTTGCGGCGAGCGGGGGCTACTCTTCATTGCGGTGCGCGGGCTTCTCATTGCGGTGGCGTCTCCTGTTGCGGAGTATGGGCTCTAGAGCGCAGTCTCAGCAGTTGTGGCTCGCGGGCTTAGTTGCTCCGCGACGTGTGGGACCTTCCCGGCCCAGAGATCGAACCCGTGTCCTCTGCATTGTCAGGTGGATTCTCAACCACTGCACCACCAGGGAATTCCCCGTAGATCATTTTGAAAAATATTATAAGATCAGAATTACATTCAGGGCTCATGGGAAAGAATTGAGAAGTATTATCAGGAATCTTTTAAAAAGCGCAAAATATTTAACATGTGACCAAACAGCTCAAAATATCCCTACTCAAGTTCAGAAATACAATTATGTATTAGGAAAACATTACTCTCATTTTAGCCTGTTATAACAGGGTTAGTTGTTAATTAGTTCTGTGCTCCAAAAATGAATTATCTGAAACACTGTCTAATTACTATGCTCACAAGCTAAGCGAAGGAGTTTGTTTTGACATATGAAATCCAAAAATGGAAAGATTACAAAGGAGGCAACTTACTAGTTACTGACACACTTCACTGCATTTGTGTTTAAAGATTCAAATACTACTTCTGCCTTAGGGTCCCTGGGTAACTTTTCATTGACTTTTGAGATGCTGGGTAATTTTGCATGAAACTTTTTTTTTAACGACTGTTTTTATTTAGGACTTTTTAGTCCAAAGAATTTTAGGTGCTAAGATGTAAACCTAAATTGCCACTGTCACCACTGAAATAATGAAGGGAAGATGAGATGTATGACTATGGCATAGAGTCTATAGGAGGTAACAGATGAATCCATAGAAGCAGGTGAAGTGGCTTTCTCAAGGCCACGTTACTCTAGAAGCAAAACTGCCACTAGCTGAGTCTATTCCATTTGAAAAGTAAGTCATGACTCTGAATCTAAAGGATTCCCTGTGCTGACTTTTCTTGCCGTTATTCTAATAATTACCTTGCAGATATTTTCTGTATGCATAGACTTTAATTTTAAACTACATGAGGGACTTCCCTGGCAGTCCAGTTGTTAAGACTCTGCACTTCCTCTGCAGGGGGCACGGGTTCGATCCCCGATTGGGGAACTAAGATCCCACATGCCTCACAGCATGGCCAAAAAAATTAAATAAATATAAACTACATGAGGCTAGGACCATAACAATTTTCCGGATCCCTTATTTTCCTATTTCACATCTGTATACATTCTTGTTAAAATGGGATTACTCGTTTTTCCCACTTCCTATAGTGCACTTTCAAAGAGTTTTGAGCTACCTTGGAACAAACACAATACTCTTGGTGTACAGTTAAGTGTCAATGATCATCCAAATTTTAGGTCTGATGAATAGTTCCTTCTTTGTGGTTACCCTTGCAGAAATCCCAAGACATAGAGCCTAGGGTGTGGAGCTTATGTTGATACTGGTTTTGCTGGTGGCTGCTTCCGGTTAAGCTTAAGACTTACTGATAACATGATCAGCAGAATAAACTATAGCAGGGACAATAACAAAAATTATCAAGCGCAACCAGGACCATGCAACCCGTATGTGATATTAACACATTAAAGTGGAAATCGCAGCCATCTGAAACCCAAACATTTAAACCTTCTAAGTCACTTATTCAGTAAGGTTTCATTCTTTAAAAATGTAGCATATAAATTCCTCTCCATACACTCAGGAAAGCAAATTAAAAAAAAAAAAAAGAGCACACAATTAGGGGACAAGTAGAAGTATAAAAGAAAGATGGGCTATTCAAGTCACTTTTTCACCCAAAGAACATAACAGGGCGACTTCCTAAGTTGATCTTACTCCCCAGGTATTTCTTTTTTTTTTTTTTTTTTTTTTTTTTTCAGTACGCGGGCCTGTCACTGTTGTGGCCTCTCCCGTTGCGGAGCACAGGCTCCGGACGCGCAGGCTCAGCGGCCACGGCTCACAGGCCCAGCCGCTCTGCGGCATGTGAGATCTTCCCGGACCGGGGCACGAACCCGTGTCCCCTGCATCGGCAGGCGGACTCTCAACCACTGCGCCACCAGGGAAGCCCCCCCACCCCAGGTATTTCTTATAATGTCTTTTAAAATTTATTTTATTTTTTTTCCCATGCAACTCGGCCCCATAAAACCAAGCCAAATGATTCATCTGGGATTCAATGGGAAAAAAGCGATGTGTTTCCTTATTAGAGGAAAATGTTCTGGTGGACTCACTTGCTAATGCTTTGTCGCTACATTGTATGTTAGGAATGATTTAAAGTCTTGTCAAGGGTAACTTTCACCCTCCCTGCTGACATTGGGACCACTGTCCCTTGTAAATCATTAACCATCTACAGAGTCATCCTGTCCTGGATTTATGATCTTGAGAAAGACATTTACCTTCTTGGATATTAATTTCCTTATCTGCTAGAGGAGATAAGTGATCTTTTGGGTACCTTTTAGTGCTAACATTCTGTGATGCTGGGGAATACCGTTCAATGCAGGGAATGTATATGAAAACATTTTGCTCAATGAAAAATTACATAGTTCATATTCTTCTTCTCAGAGCCACGACCACCTCTTCTTACCTCATTCCCCAACCAGAGATTGAACCCATGCCCCCTGCAATGGAAGCATGGAGTCTAAACCACTGGACAGCCAGGGAAGCCCTCTTGTGTCCTCTTCTTAAAAGGACACTCCAGTCACTGTCCTAGGGCCCACCTAATGGCCTCATCTTAACTTGATTACATTTGCAAAACCCCAATATCTGAATGTCACATGCCCAGGTTCCAGGAATTGGAGTTGAACCTGTAATTTGGAGGCTGCCATTCAGTCCACGTCACACTAAGGCGGTGCCCCGTCAGTGGTCCTGGCCAGTAGGCCATGCAGCAGAGAGCAGGGGGAGAGGGGCAGGTGTTCCTGGGTCCAACCCCCCGGGGCCAAATCCTTGCTCTACCCGATTCCAGCCGGCAGGCCTGGCTGAGAGCCTGTGCCTCAGTTCCCCCATCTGTATAATGGGAACACTTAACAGCACCTGCTTCATGGGGCTGGGGGAGACTTGGAACAGCGCTGGTGAGCAGTCACCTTGGTGCAGGTGTCTGTTCTGATGACCCCAGCCGCCTGGCACGGGCAGGGGACTCAGCACCTGAGGACACAGGGGCAGGGCGGGGAGTGGGTAAGCTGCCCTTCAGTTCCTGCTCCCCAAGGCTTACCTCTCCTCCAAGGGCTCAGCCTGCATCCTGCCCCAGGTGATATCTGGTCCCTGGCAGCCCCAGGCCCTGGTGCTCAGTGGGGCCTGCACGCTGAGTACGGGGCCACTCGGAGCCGCCCTTTGAGGGGCCAGAGGGGCTGACTCCTGGGTCTGCTTGTGGCCCAGACGCCACCTGGAGAAAGCAGGCCGGACCTGGGATGGTGGAGTCCACCTGTCCACACCTGTGGTCGTCCACGCCCCCTGGCCTGTCCCCTTCAGGGCTCTTATGGGTCTGGAGAAAGGCCCCTTTGGGGAGGTTGTGAATGATCTAAAACTCCTCTCTGTGCACATGTCCCTTAGTGGGCTCCTGCCATCATTTGGGTCCAGTCACCTCCTCTGAGGGGCCTTCCTTGAACATCCTGCCGCTGCCACCCCCGTGCTTATTACCATCAGGGCACCACTGCTAGCTTTCTTGACCACGGGCACTTGACGGGGAGCATGTTGATCCCCACCTCCTGCCCCGTCCCCACCACTAGAAGGAGTGTATCAGGGAGGCTTCCGGGAGGAAGTGGTGTCCCAGCTGACACCTGAGAACCAGCAGGAGAGGCCAGGAGGGGAGCATAGCGCATTCCAGGACCTGCAAATAGCTCAGGGTGGCACACGGCCCTAACGATAGCACCTGGGAGCCCCATCAGGAGGTGAGCCTGGGCAGGTGCCCCCAAGGTGATGCCTGGGCCAGGCTGCACACCACGTCTTCATCTGCCCGTGGGCATGATGGGCGGGTGCCAGGCTCAGAGTGACGCCAGCATTGCCATCGCAAGCCCCCTCCCTGGGTCTGACGTCTTCTCGGTTCTCAGGCCCTGATTCCCAGATTCCCCAATGGAAACGGGAATAGGAGTCCCCTGCAGCTGGCCTCGTGCGGAGCAGCTCCTGGGAACCTGCACCACGTTCTATTCGTATCTGTTTTGAAATCAGGCAACAGTCCTCGCCTGCCTGCAGTCTGACTATATTTTCCTGCCACCCCCCCATTATAATCACAAGTGGATTTATTTAAATGAGGCATTAAGTCATATTAAACGTGCTTGTCTGTTCAAGAGGCTGAAGGTACAAGGATGGAGGTCCTGTTGGTTTCCTGGGGCCGTCACAACGAAGTACGCTAAACCACACAGCTTGAACAACAGAAATGTGTTCTCTCCCAGTTCTGGAGAGTCATGTCTGAAATCGAGCTGTAGGTAGGCCCCGCTCCCACCCCCGGAGGCTATAGAGGAGGATCTCTCCTGCCTCTTCCAGATTCTGGGGGCTCCAGGTGTCCCCGGGCTTGTGGCCGCGTCCCTCCAGCCTCTGCCTCTGTCCTCACGTGGCCTGTCCCCGTGGCTGTCTCCTCTTCTTTCAAAGATACCGGTCGTATTGGAGTTAGAGCCCACCCTACTCCAGTGGGATCTCATCTTAAGTAATTACATTTGCAAAGAGCCTCCTGTTTCCAAATTAGCTCACACTGTGGACTTCTGGGTGGACGTGGATTTGCGGGGTTGCATTATTCAGTCCAGTACAACAGGGCAGCTGCTGCAGGTGCCCTTGAGTTTCTGGAGCCTCTACACGATGTGAAGGCTGAGGGGCTCGGGGGATGGCCTCCCACTGCCCACCTCCCACTCAGGGACCTGCCCTCACCCTCCCAGGCCCCGGCAGCGTCCCCAGGGACCCGGGGCGAGTCGCCCGCCCTCCGGCAGCAGACCCACTGGCTGCCTGCGCTTCCTGCCTTGCCACATCAGCTTTAAAAACCCACTCCCAGGGGACTTCCCTGGCACTCCAGTGGTTAAGACTATGTGCTTCCACTGCAGGGAGTGCGGGTTCGATTCCTTGTTGGGGAACTAAGATCCCGCATGCTATGGGCCAAAAAAAAGAAAGAAAGAAAGAAAAAAACCACTCTCAGCATGTGGGGCCTTGTGTCTTTATTTTTTGTTTTGGCTACTGTTCCCTGACCAGGGATTGAACCTGCGCCCCCTGCATTGGAAGGGCAGAGTCTTAACCACTGGACCACCAGGGAAGTCCCTCAAGACACGTTCATTCTGACAAACACCCAGCCTTTGCTGACACCAGAGCCTTGCAGTGGCGTCTCTTACTCTGTGGGCGCGATCCTTTCTGACTACCCACTGACAGCAGAAGCACCAGCAAACGGATCTCCACTGGGCTGGTCCCTCCTCAGCCAGGAGGGTCCCAGCTCTTCACGGGCTAAGGCCACCCTCGTGCCCTTGGCTGGAGGCCACAGCCCGTCCTCCTGCCGCCCCATCCTCCACGCTGCCCGCCAGCACACTGGTGGCATTCTGCTGCCCAGTGTCCTTCCGTGATCCCTGCTGCCCCCGGTGAACTCAGAACGGGGCAGGCACAGCAGGCATCAGTTCATTGAAAAGTCCCCAGATGTGCTAAGTAAGACCAGGGCTGAGAGGTGCTGGGATTAGAACTCCAAGGCCCCTGGCCACCTTGTGGCTTTCGTTTTCCCACCGTCGTAACTTTGACACCACCGGGCTCTGAGCTCACGCACACCTGTTAACAGCCCCCCCTCTACGCAGGTCCCCAGCCTGGCTCGCCCTCCGGCCATGGGGAACTCAGGGGGTTACCCTCCAGGGGTGGCCCTGCCCTCGGTTTCTGCTCCTTGTTCGGCCTGAGCTCCCCCCAGGACTGAGCTCAGGAGGACGGGCGCCCCGTCTTCCTTCCCACCTAGAGACTGTGCCTCATCTCAGGGCCACTGAATGATGGCAAGGCGTTGGCTGAGCAATGTCCCCGGTGGACACTATCGTCCCCACCTCCAGAGGAGGAAATAGAGATGGGCTGGATGACTCCCTCAGCCCCCCAGCTCAAAAACGGCTGGACCACAACCAACCTGGCCCTGGAGGGGCCCTGCCCCTCGCCTCTCGTGGGCACTGCTCAATGAGTAATCCCCGGGGCTGGCAGAAGAGAGGGAGCACGGGGCCCCAGAAGCACCCGACATCCCTCCCCAGGGCGGTGGCCCCCAGGTCATGATGCTCTAATGACAAGGACACATGGAGACAGGAGGAAGAAGCAGATGACATCAGAAAATAGCCACCATCTATTCCGTGCGGAGAGGGCCGCTATCTGTAAACTCAGAAGGAAGGCGTCGGGAGCCTGTCTCCAAACTGTTACAGGCTCTCTGTAGATGGCCTTAAGGGGAAACTCCGTCATTACTTTAGTCTGGTACTCTTCTGCATGATTCGATTTTTAAATAGTGAACCTGTGATTTTTTTAATAATGAAAACACGAAAGATTTCTCTTTGGGGAGAAGCACGAAGACAATTTTGGCTCTTACCGCTGGAAAGAGGTTTCATGCACACACGCAAAAGGAACTTTTTACAGGTGAACTGACATTTTACAAGTTAAAGGAGTTTTCCACCCCATCTTGTTCCAGAAGGTTCTGCTGCAGCCTGTAAGGGTGCAAAGGCCGAATGCAAAGGGAACAGTAAGGACGTTCCTGACCAGGAGCCCCCAGGCCACCCCCTGCAGGTGCCGCGACCCACCCCGGTCGTCCACTAAAGACGAGAGGGTTTCCTGGCGGCATGTTTTAAACAACACTTGATCACGAAGAGTCTGGAACACAGGAAGGTAGAGAGGATGACCTGGGGCACAGATAGACGCCGGCCACTCAGGTGTGACCAGAAGCATCTGTGTTAATTTGCTTCATGAGTTTTCTTTGTTGAAGACTCAATTACCACGCCACGGTGTCCCAAACTAAGGACACGTGTGGACACAACTGGCGCGATCGCACGAACAAAATTCACCAGATTCCTTAGCAGCACACCACGCCCATGCGCACGTGTCCCCAAACATCTCTGTGGCCGGCTTGTTCAAAGCTATCAAGGTTCATACACGGGAGGTGGTGGTTTTGTTTCTCGAATCTCTCCCGAGTCCCGAGGAGGGCGCCGCCTTCTCGATGAGTCTGCCTGCCTCTCTGTGGCACCTGCCGCCTGTGTCTCGGTCCCCCGTACTGCCGGTGAGCAGGAAGTGAAATGGACAGTCTCCTCCTCCAGGTGGGGCCCCCGACCAGAGGCAGGGGCATCACCCTGGGACCTGGAGGAAACGCAGGATCTCCAGCTCCACCCAGATCCGAGTCAGGGTCTGAGATTTAACAAGGTCCCGGGCAGCACGGCTAAAAGCTTTGTTCAGTACCTACTCCGTGTTTTTAGTGGAAAGACTCCTCTGTGCAGGTGAGGCCGGGCTCCCCCCTGCAGGCCACCCCTCAGGCCCACATGTCCCTCTCGGGGGATGCTGAGACTGAGTGCTGGGGGGAGGGGGTGATGGGCAGAGCTCCGAGTTGTAAGGTGACAGGCGCACCTTTCCCGGTCCCCTGTGACCGACAAGCCACCTGCGAGGGGACGCTTTGGCGTCATGAAAACAGTCGGCTCCCAACTTTCAGCAGGGGTCTCGGCGTCCACTGCCAGCCCTGGCTGGAGTCGGGGCTGCACTCGGGGCCCCAGAACAGAGGCGTTCCAACGGTCCTGTTTTGTCCACTTCTACTCGCTGGCACTGCTGCCCTTCAGTGGGGACATTTGTGGCTCTGAAATAGTTTCCATGGAGGGTGGGAGACGTTTAATCCTGCCACCTTTTTTTCCTGGCCACGCCACACAGCTTGCGGGATCTTAATTCCCCGACCAGGGACTGAACCCAGGGCCATGGCAGCGACAGCACAGAGTCCTAACCACTGGACCGCCAGGCAAGTCCCGATCCTGCCACTTATAAATAACTAAGTCTGTGGACCAGGTGGCACCTCCAGTGGTGACCAGTTCTTATGTCTTGGTCTTCTTTGCTTTTGAGAATAAGTGTGGATGCCTGGATTTCAATGACCCCTTCTTTTCAGGGCTCCAGTTTTCGCAGACTCAGCCGGGGGAAGCTCCTGAGGCTTTTTACTTTGAAATCATGAAAGGTTCCCAGGAAGCTGCAGCAGAGGGGTCCCTGTGCCCTTCACATGGTTTCCTGACAGCTACATCTTGCCAAAGATGAACCCTGGGACACCAGCCCTGGTGTCACGTGGCCACGGGCGTAGATTCCTCAGCCACCACTGCGGTCGAAGGGTGAAGGGTCCGGACTGTCCCTAGTCAGCCCCCACCCAGCCCCTGGCACCACTACGCCGCTCTTGCTAGTTCTGTCCTCTCGAGTCATCTCACTGGAATCTCACTGCGTGTGACCCTCTGCCCCGATGCCCTGGAGACTCTCCTGGCTGCTGTGTGTGTTCCTGGTCTGTCCCGTGTCCTTCTGACACAACCCCTCCGTCTGGGACGCTTCCCCTCAGGGTACCGGGATGCCCTGGGCCTCCACGTGCGCTCGCCCTCGGCCTGGAATTGGCCGCTTCTCCCAGGAGAGGGGATGGCACTCAGAGCCTGGAAGCTGGCCCTGGGGGTGCTCGTGGCCACCGGGGTGGTCCCCTCTCAGCTTGCATGGCCGGGAAATACCTACTGCTTACAAGTCAAGCGTCAGTTCCTCCGTTGTCTCCTCCGTTCGTGTTTAACAGCACGTGATCCTGTGGTGCTTTTCCTCACGATGGGTGAATGCGGGGCTGCTGATGTCGAAGCACGTGTCCACTGCCCACACAGAGCGGAGGGTGACGACCACGCCAGCACCATGCCCAGCGACACGACAATGGAACCAAGTTTGACTTCTCTGCACGGCTTTGGCCTCAGGACACACCCTCCGAAAGATGTGCGGCGAAGCGGCAGGTTCTCAAACCAACCAAAGGGGCCCTTTTCTCACCGGTTTGATTTGCGGTTTTGCGGCAGGTGGCGCTTCCCTAAACAGCTGCCACCCTTTCCGGCCCCTGCCACTGCCGTCACAGGAAGGGGCCTGCAGGTGGGCCCTGGGGCAGCCTCCCCTCAGGGAGGATGGAGGGGGTCCGCGTGACCTCTGAGGTTAGATCCCAAAGGGCACGTGGTGCCCAACTCTCCTGGGACCCGCAGAGGCCGCCGACCTGGAGGCCACAGCCCAGCATCCCCCGCCCAGGACCCGGGCATGAGCACGCAGACCCCCCGCCCTCTGACCGCACCCGGTGTGGGGCCCTGACTCAGACCCGCCCAGAAGAGCCGGTCAACCTGGAACCCCCAGGATCAATAATAAGGTCATTGTCACTTCAGGCACTAAATGCTGGGGTGACTTGTTAGGTAGATAACTGCCCTGGGTTTGCTCCACTTCGTTTTGGGGCCTTTTTTCTTATTTTTTTTAACGTAGAACATTTACAAGGTTCAAAAGTCGAACATATGCAGGGCCTGTTCTCGTGGGGTCACAGCTGTCGTGCTCCACGTGTGGCTGGGTGGGTGGGAGCCCCCCAGAGCAGCCGGCACCGGCCAGCAGGCTGCTCCCCGCCAGCTCTGGGGGTGATGCTCCTACGAGCGGGCCGCGGGGTGAAGGGTGAGCGTGGCCACCACTGGACAGTGCCAACCCCGACCCCAGCCCCCTGCCTCGCCATCGCCGCGAGCGAGACCTGGATGGCGTCTCCCAGCCCCGAGGGCTCCATCGCCGGTTCTCGCGGATCTGACCTGGCCCCGCGCTTCTGCAGGTGGAGCCGGTCCCGGCTTGCTGCCACCCTGCTCCATCCAGGCCTGGAGCTCGGGTGGGGATTCTCAGCCCCGGGAGTAAGAATGCGAGAGCAGGCTGGTGAGGACACGCTCTCCTGGCTGGGACCTGGGGACATCGCTGCCCTGTGCTGCTGAGATCCCCCCTCCTCCCATCTCATCGCCAGCCGTGCTGAGCCGGCCCGCCCGCCCGCGGAATCACTGCGGAGACAGGGCGCCGAGCTGACCCAGCAGGACCCGGGCACCCGGCCGAGCAGCCTTTGTGCGAGGCGCCAGCGGGCTCTGCCAGCTTGAGCCTCTTTTTCCTACTCAAATGCCTCCTAATGCGCCTACACACCAGAGATTAGCCGACAGCCATCTGCACGGGGGCAGGGGCGGGGGGGACAGTCCTCGGCTGCAGCCGCTCAGTGGCCTGAGCTCCCGTGTCGTGACCTGCTGACCACGCAGCCCGGCCGGGCCCCTCGCGCGCTGACCATGCAGGGTGACGGCAGACAGAGCCCGGCCTCGCGTTGGGAAGACTTTATTGCTGACGTTTCAGAGCCGGAGGTGGCCCAGCCCTCTCCGGACAGAACCCTTAACTTAGGCCCTGAGGAGCAGGAGCGGGCGGCAGAGTCCCCGGGGCGGGGAGCTGGTGCCCCCGGGGCGGTGTGGAGCCTCGGCCCTGCCTTCACGGGACGCTTCCATTCTGAACCAGCTGCAGGTATTCCTGGTGCAGCTTTTCCTGGGCCTCGAAGAGCTTCTTCAGCTTCTTGGCCTGCCCTTTGCTCAGCTCTTTGCCTTCCGTGTCGTGTGTGGGCAGACCCTGAAAGGCGAGAGCACGGGTGGTCACCGCCCACCGACCAGGCCAGTCCGCCTGCCCGGCATCCACTCCCCGCCACGCTCTGGACCCAGCGCACTGCTCCGAGGTGCCCGTGCTAGCCTCTGGGAAGCGACCATCCTGGGGTGCCCCCCTGCCTGAGGGGTGAGGGGCACCGTTCCCCACCAGGGTCGACATGGTTCTGATACGAGCAAATACGTACAAGACCAGTGAGGGAGGCCTGAGGGTCTCGAGGCCAAGCGGCCATGAGTAGCCACGCTGAAGAGCCCCTGGAGCAATGGGCACATCTGTGCCATGGCCCTTCTGGATTGTCTGTGGGGTGAGTCCCTGCAAATCCATCAACCGGCCCAGGTCACGACGCCCGGCACCAGAGCCGCTGGGCCGCGGTGAGGGAGGGGCGGCCCTGGGTACTGGGCTGCACGTGCTGGACCTGAAACAGCCCCACATAAGCCCGCCTTCCTGCAAACAGCACCCTGGACAGAGAATCTTCTCAGCCAAGTTTGAAAACCCCTGTCATCCCAATTTAATGGTCTAACAACGTTCTGAAAAGAAAGAAAGGATTTCTTACGTTTTCATCGAACTTGGAATACTTGTCGCTTTCTGACAAGAACATCTCGCTGGGCGGAACCTTCATCTTGGCCAGCCTTGCCGCCTGGAACACAGACATGGGGTCGCTGCTCCGAGCCCGCGTGGGGACCCATGCCCGTGACCCCGTGTCGGCTCCCACCCCAGCCCCCAGGTTCCGGGAGCGACGGCTGGGCAGAGGGAAGTGAAAGGAGGGAGCCAGGTGTTTTCTGCAGGAACGGGGACGGCCGTGCACGCAGCACAGCAGGATCAAGGCCACAGAAGCCGTCCTGGAGCTCGCGGCCACGTCTGTCCCTGCCCAGGGCTCCCGGCATCCCTGGGGCACTGTATGAGAGGCCACCGCTGGGGACGGAGGCAGAGGGGGCGCCCAGCTGGGCCCCAAGGAGGCACAGGGGGTAGGGCATGGGGTCAAAGTGCGTTTCCGCCAGGAGCCCGCCCCTGAGCAGACGTTACTTCCTGCTCTTGTCTCTTCCTGGCGGCCTCCTCTTTCTTCTTTCTCTTTTCTTCTTCAGCCTGGGGGACAGCAAACGCCCCGTGAGCTGGAGCTGCCCAGGCCCCTCTTGGGTGGGAGAGGGACAGGACAAGCTCCCTGCCGTCCCCCCGCCCATCCCTGTGAGCTGGGCTCTGACCCAGCCCTGCTCTCGACGCGGGGCGGTGACTGGACACCATGCGTGAGGTCACCTGCAGCACAACCAACATGAAGAAAGGACCAGACCTGCCCGGCAGCGGGGGGGCTGCGGTCAGGTGCGGGACCAGGGACAGCACGGCGAGGGCCAACCCTGAGGGGCCCGGGCACCTGGGGAGGGCGGGAGGGGGGCTGGCTGGAGGAGACGGGTGGGAGCCAGAGCCCACTTCCCACCAGGCAGGCAGCGTCCGGGCAGGAGGCAGGGAGGGAGGGCGGGCCTGGGGGCTGGGCTGGGCGCCCGTGAGGAGGGGCCCGAGGCTGCCTCGGGAGGTTTGGGCTCGGGCCACCATGTGGACAGCGTGTGCCCCGGACAGGAAGGAGGAACGGGTTTGGGGAATGAAGGTCACACGTTCCCTCTTGGATGTCTTGGGTTTCAGGTGCTTCCTGGCCAAGCGGAGCCCTCAGGTAGGCGGCTGGACACAGGAGTCTGGGCCAGAGAGAACTCGGCGGTCACAGGCACACAGGTGGCAGAGGGGCCCTGGGACGGGGTGAGGTCACCTGGGTGGGGGGATGCCAGAGAGGCGGGAAATGCAGGCAGTGCAGTGGGGGAAGCAAAGGGAGGGTCCCAGAGAGCAGGGGTCAAGGGCGGGGCCACCCCAGGATGCGCCTTGTCACTGGAGAACCTGAGCAGAGCAGGAGGGGCTGAGGGTGGACGGAGGAAGAGGGACCCGGCACGGAGCTTGGGAGGTGGGAAGATGGGTGCCGAGGGCTTTTGCTTTTCCACTTAGAGACCAGAGGTGCTTATCCCGCTGGGGGAGCAGAAGACAGCCTACGAGGCCGTGGTCCCAGGCGCCTCCACACACGGGGGTTGGGGTGGGATTCCCTCGACTGGAAACTCGAGCTACCAGAGGGAAGGTGTATGGCAAATCCCTCCCGTGAAGGCCTTATGGCCAGTGAAGACATGGGCAGGGGTGACCGATCCAAGTTCACTGCCCTGTCTTTACGCCCCGGGCCGCCTGGGGGGAGAGCGGGAGTGAGCCCCACGTCACCTCCGGGGAAGGGCCGGGGCGGCCCACACGCTGCGGTGTCCAAGGATGGGGAGAACCCGACCCAGGGGACGTGACGCCAGCGGGGGTGACCGAACGGGATGGAAGGGGAGGGAGGGGCCAAGAAGGCCTGGACTGGGGTCAAAGCCCAGCTCCCGGAACCTCGCACCAGCCTGACTCCAGCCAGACCTTCCCCGGCACCCGGGCTCCTTAATTTTCAAGCTCGGCCCCTCCTGGCGTCCACACCAGCGTCCCCGGTGCCCAGCGCAGCCCCGGGCCAGCCTCGCCGCTCTTCTCCCTGACCACCCACCCACCCGTCAGTTCTCCTTGTGGACACCTGTCGAGGCCCCTTCCCAGCCTCCCAAACTCCTCTCCCCGGGGTTTCTTCTTAAGGCCTCTCGGGCCCCGCACCCAGCGAGCTGTGCCCAGCAGATCTGACAGGCGCTGCGTCTGTTCCTGCCTCTCTCTTTCTATGGGACGTTGAGGTGCCCGAGAGCAGGGACTGTCCCACTTCACGGAGTCCCTGGCTCAGCCCTGCTCACAGAGGTGTAGTAACATCTGAGGCGGAGGTGTAGTAACATTTGAGGCGTGAGAAGGACGGTGCTGGGGGCGGGAGTGGGTGGAGGTGTGACTGTGACACATTCAACCCCAGGGACAGGGAGACACCACTTCAGGTGAGGGCGAGGTATGACCACACCTGTCAGCTTTGCAGTTTCCTAAAGGTGACAAGTCTTCCCTTGTACCCCGGGTCCTTCATCAGAAGCTGGATCTTGTTGTTGTTGTTGTTAGAAAATTGCCAAGTAGTTACCTATCTAGTCTTTTTACTAAGAGTATAAATGCCAACTCCTAAAGATGAAGTATATAAACTCCAGTGATATTTACTTTTTCAATAAACACCCAGCTCAGGGAGTTCCCTGGTGGTGCAGTGGTTGAGAATCCGCCTGCCAGTGCAGGGGACACGGGTTCGAGCCCTGGTCCGGGAAGATCCCACATGCCACGGAGCAACTAAGCCAGTGCGCCACAACTACTGAGCCTGCGCTCTAGAGCCCACGAGCCACAACTACTGAACCCCGCGCGCCTAGAGCCCGTGCTCCGCAACAAGAGAAGCCACTGCAATGAGAAGCCCGCGCACCACAACGAAGAGCAGGCCCCGCTTGCTGCAACTAGAGAAAAGCCAGCGCGCGGCAATGAAGACCAAACGCAGCCAATAAAAAAAAAAAATAAGAAGAACAACAACTTAAAACAAAAACCAAAACACCCAGCTCAGGTCACTGCGGTTTTACTCACCCTTTTCTTCTCTTCTCTCTCTCTCAGTAAGGTATCTCTGTCCACCAACTTGACCACAGTGGGCAGTCCTGAAAGGCCAACAGCCGTGAGACGAGGCCAAGCCCAGCGCTGCCCACACCACTCCCGCCCACGGGGCCCCCGAGAGAAGCCGGGGCCTCCTTCCTGCTCGCATAGGTCAAATGTTAATTGTGCTGTGGGGAGGCCTTGCTGCTCAAGACCGAGCACCCAGGAGTCATAAAATAAGACATTCATCTGAGTGTTTAAAATCCAATAATTTTTCATGCAGCCCAAACTCCCACCAAGTCGAAACACAAGCTGTGAAACTTGCTGACGATCCACATGACACAGGCTGCCTCCCACGTGACAGGCCATGAGAAAAGGCGGCCAGTGGCCCCGCAAAAACAGGGCCGCCGGGCACTCAGGCCGCAGGAGAGGAGGTGCTGGCAGTGATGCCCAAGAAGGTAAAACTACAGGTCCCCCAGGACCACACATCACAGGGGGTTCACCACGTAAAAGGCGGAGCGTCCTCGGACCCGTCCCGGAGTTCTTCCTCTCAAAAGCAATCTCCACCCTGTGTCCCTCCCCTGACCCGGTGTCACGCCCAGAGGACCCACCTTCATGGTCTTCAAACCGCACCCCCAGCTCAGGCAGGATGTCGTCCCGCAAGGCATCGCTGAGCTGCAGGACCTCGGGGACTGTGGACAGAGGAAGCGGTTCGGTCCACTGGGCCCGGAAACGCCCGGGCCCCACGGAAGAGCGCCCCCCTGTGCCTCTGGAGGGGCCGGGCTATTCCACTGGCCACAGATGCAGGAGAAGCCGAGACACAGAGGTCGCGGCCACTGGTGAGCCCAGAGCAGCCCCTGGACCCGTGGCCTGTGCACCGGCTCAGGGCCCTGCTCAGAGGCGGGCACTGACCGCAGAGGTGCACGGACTGGGGAGAGCCCTGCGGGCGGCAGGCCCAGGGGCACTAGGATTCTGCTGCACAGGAATGAGCTCCCCGGTCACTCGGGAAGGCGCCTGGGAGCGCCGAGCCCCCGCGGCCCTGGCAAGGCAATCCTGAGCGAGGCGGCCGCGTCCCACCGTCCAGGGCCCCGGCCCAGCAAGGGATCAGAAGGGGCCAAAGGCCTGGGGGTGGGACCCACGCCCCACCTCGGCGACACTCCGCCTTGGGCACTGGCGCTCCTGGCCAGCCTCGCCCCAGCCGAGGGAAGTGGTCGCCCAGAGCAGGGCTTGAACGGGCAGCGGCCCGGGGAGCCTGGCCGGCCCACTGGCTTTGAAGTGCCTCTTCCAGGAGAGATGGCACACACGCAGCAGCCAGAGTGGGCAGAGCTGAGCAGACGGCTGGCGTGGCCTCTGGGCCTGACGGGACGGGCCCTTCAAGTCTGGACAGTGTTAACCTCTGCACCACCTGGTTAGGGCCGGTGAAGGCCCACGAGCTCGGGGGAGCCTGGGAGAGTCCTGTAACGGCCATCACGGACGGCGCCCAGGGTGTCTGATGCCCAGCCAGACCAGGGAGAGGCCAGCCCGTTTGTACTTGGGCTTGAAGAGTCCATATGGGCTCAACCCCAACTAAACACGCTCGTGCAGACGTCAGGAGAGGCTCACCCGGACATTCCAGCTCTGAGACCCTGACCTCAGGGTGAAGCAGATTCAGCTCTGGGCTAAGAACTGGGCCAGTGGGAACTCCGGCTGGCGCCAGCAAAGCAGACCCCTCCCGCCCCGCGCCCTCCCTCCCTCCCCACAGCACTGACCACGGCCCACGTGGTCACTCACTCACCTGTCCTGTTTCCACTGTGTCCCCAGAACCCGGGGTGCTCCCGCATCACTGTGCAGGTGCCCCGCAAGTCCACTCACGGGTGAATGAATGGACGGACGATGCCCCACACATCTCAGGGGATGCCCAAGCCCCGGCCACACGTGCGAGACGCAGTCTCTCGCTTCCCAGCGCCAGTCAAGGAAAAGCCCCGTTCCAGCCCCGCAGCAGGGCTGGTGGGACGAGGCCCTTCGTATCTGGTCCCTCCCCTCATTCTGCCCCTCGGGGCCCCTTGCTCAGATGGGTCCCCCCAGAGCCCTGAGGAGACCCCAGGGCACCAGCCCAGGCAAGTGCCCAATGGATGCTTGCCCACCGTAACGGGAAGGGAAGCAGGCTGGCCCTGCCATCATTGCCACCAACTCCCCTCCACACCCTCAGGCCCAACCCCGCCTCCCCGCCATACCCCCAGGGGAGGGACACCCCTCCCTGGGGCCCCTCAGGCGCCATCCTCTAGGTGGCCTCCACAAGGCTGAGAGAGCGACCCTCACCTCCATCTGAGACCTGCTCTGGTCCACGGAGCTCAAACTTGGCCCCGGGATTTCCTTCCAAACCTTTTTCTCACTTTAGGAGCCGGCTTTCTCTTCCACCCTCTCCCGACTTACATTTCTGAAGAGGGTCTAGTGCCCACCATAAAGAAAGAGCTCCTACAGCTCAATAAGACAAATGACCCAAGTAAAAATGAGCAAAGGGGGACTTCCCTGATGGTGCAGTGGTTAGGAATCCGCCTGCCAATGCAGGTGACACGGGTTCGAGCCCTGGTCCGGGAAGATCCCACATGATGCAGAGCAACTAAGTCTGCGTGCCACAGCTACTGAAGCCCACACACCTAGAGCCCGTGCTCCGCAGCAAGAGAAGCCACCGCAATGAGAAGCCCACGCACCACAACGAAGAGCAGCCCCTGCTCGCCGCAACTAGAGAAAGCCTGCGCGCAGCAACAAATACCCAAAAAACGCAGCCAAAAATAAATAAATAAAAATAGATTTATTTTAAAAAATTATCAAAAAAAAAAAAAAAACAAACGAGCAAAGGGCCTGAATAGACAACTCTCCAAAGGAGAGGTTCAGACGGCCAAGCAGCTCGTTGTCACTACTCCAGGGAAAATGCAAATCAAAGCCGCAGTGAGATTCCCCTTCACACCCACCAGGACGGCTATTAACAATAATAAACAGAAAATAAAAGGGGCTGACAAGGATGTGGAGAAATCGGAACCCTCGCGCGCACCGCTGGTGGGAACACATAATGGTTCAGCCGCCATGCAAAACACTTTGGTGGGTCTTGAAAAAGTTAAACACAGAATCACCGTATGATCCCACAATTCCTCTCCTAAGTGTGTACCCAAAACGACTAAAACAGGGACCCAATCTGATGCTTACACATGCATGTTCACAGCAGCCCTGTTCACCAAAGGTGCAAACACCCATCGACGGCTGAACGGATACATGGAAGCGGTATGCGTATCTGGTGACCACTCTGCCCTAAAAGAACGAAGCCCCGCCGCGCGCTGCAGTGTGGCCAGCCCCGAAAACGCTCCGCTGGGAAGCCAGGGAAAAGAGGCCGCACGCTGTGCGACTCCATTCATGTGAAATGCCCAGAACAGGCCAATCCAGAGGCAGGGCACAGGCTGGTGGCTGCCAGGGGCTGGGGCGGGGGCGTGACCCTGGAGGGTGGAAACATGTGGGACCAGAAGGAGACGGTGGCTGCACAACACCGGGAAGGCACTCAGCGCCACTGAAGGGTTCACTTTAAACGGCCAGGCTTACATTACGCGAGTTCACTTCAATAAGTTATTTCTGTTTAAAGGAAAACCCCAGTTGGATATTTTCGAGGAATTCAATAAACCAACTCTTCAACATATGGAACAAAGGTCTCAGAACAGCTAATGCAACCTTAAAAGAAGAGCACAGACGGGGAGCTTGCCTCCAGGGTGGGGTGGGGGGAGAAGCCCGTCCATAGAGACAGAAGATGCTGTCCCCCACCCCGCCCACCTGCCATGCCAGCAGGAGTGAAGCCAAGGCTTTTGCGGTCTTCCCAATGCTGTGCAAATCCGGGTCTGAAGTTGCGGCTACTGAATCTGGGGCTGGGATGGAACCTCATGCAAGGCCCAGACAGGAGCGGAGGCTGCCCCGTGGAGAAGAGGCACTGGGACAGCAGTGGGGATGGGCGGATCTGTGTGGACTGGCTCCCAGTGGTGGGTGCCTAGAGATGGGGCGGCCGGTGGCTGGCAGGGCCCCTTCTGGAAGGAAGCAGCTGCACCACCACGACGGAGCCCAGCAAAGGAAAACAGGTTTCCCTGGACGTGGGCCAAGGCGGCGACCTTCCCAGGGCACCTGGCAAAGCGTGCTAGCCCCGGGAACCTCACAGCCCTGCAGACGCCAAGGGGCTCTGACTCCAGGCTCTAGAAGGGTAGGAGCGTGTCTCTGTGTGGCCATCTGCTGGACGCCCCTGCCAGCACCTCCCCGTACCCTGCAACTGCGGTCCGCACCCTTCCCCGTGTGTACTGTCCACAGAGCCACAAGGCTCAGGGCGGGGCAGCCTGCATCCATCAGGGCTGGTTACTGTGGGGCGGGGCTGTGACACGGGAGTGGAAAACAGATGGGCAGTGAGCAGGGAGACCTTGTCAGGCGCAGGCTTGGAGATGCTACAAAAGGAGACGGGCTCCACCCACAGATGAACGGATGAGCAAAATATGGTCCATCCACACAATGGAATGTTACTCAGCCTTAAAAAGCAAGGGAGAGGCTTCCCTGGAAGAGCACAGTGGTTAAGAATCCGCCTGCCATTGCAGGGGACACAGGTTCAAGCCCTGGTCCGGGAAGATCCCACATGCCGCAGAGCAACTAAGCCCGCGTGCCACAACTACTGAGCCTGCACTCTAGAGCCCGTGAGCCACAACTACCGAGCCCGCGTGCAACAACTACTGAAGCCCGCGTGCCTAGAGCTGTGCTCCGCAACAAGAGAAGCCACCGCAATGAGAAGCCTGCGCACCGCAACGAAGAGTAGCCCCCGCTCGCCTCAACTAGAGAAAAGCCCGCGTGCAGCAACCAAGACCCAGTGCAGCCAAAAATAAATAAATAAATATTTTTTTTAAAAAGGAAGGGAATCCTGACCCAAGCTACAACGTGGATGAACCTTGAGGACATTACGCTCAGCGAAATAAGCGAGACGTAGAAGGACACATGTTGTCTGATTCCACTCCCATGAGGTCCCTGGAGGAGTCACATCCACAGAGACACAAAGTAGACGGTGGGGATGAGGGGCTGGGGGAGGGGAGGGGAGTGAGTGTTTAACGGGGACAGTTTTTTGGGAAGATGGAAAGTTCTAGAGATGGATGGGGGTGATGGTTCAAAACAATGTGAATTACTTAAGGCCACTGAACTTCACACTTAGAAATGGTTGAGGTGGTAACTCCTACATTGTGTACATTTAACCACAATAAACAAACGACGACAGCTAATGGCTACCATCTTTCCAGTGGCAGAGAGGCTCCTGACGCCCTGCCGGTCTCCCATTCTGACCGTGTGCCCGTCCCGGCCCTTCTAACTTCTTCCCAATTTCCCAAGCCTCTCCTGGTCACACACCCACACTCCACATCCCTGCTGGCCAGGCCTGAGCTCTCTGGCCAAATGGACTGTGGGCACTAAAGGAGAAACTGCTTCTTTCTTCTCTGTCGGTAGAGCCCCCCTGCTCTGCTGGCCCTGGGACAGGCCCCGGCCAGCTCCCGCCCCACCCCGGGGCCTGCCCACTCCCCACTGAGGCATAGCTCCCCTGGAGGCTCCCTGACCGCCTATCTGGCCTCTGCCGGCTCCACCCTTGGGAGGCCCCACCCGGATGAGCTCCAGGTGTGACTTCTCATCACACAGGGGACTGGGGGGGGGGGCACAGCACACCAGGCGACGACAGTGGGGGTCTGCCCCGACCCCCATGTGACCCCAGGCAAGGCCTCTACCTTCCAGGGGCTTCGCTGCCCACCTTTGTCCAATCACGAACATTAAAGAAACAATGTGAGGACAGCAGCTGGACCAGGCCCGGAACCTCGCAAGGTCAGTTTTAGCCGTGGTGGTCATTTGTGAGTCCAGACCACCACAGTAAGCAGCAGACTGCCTGACTGAGGCCACTCACCACCCGCTTAACAACTGCTCAAAACTGGCCCCAAAGACAACACGTTTGATCCCAGCTCATCCCAAGTCCCCAGGGCCGCTGGCGAGGCCCCGAGCAGAACCTAGAACTGTCCCCAGCAGAGGCTGTGCAGTCACCACGGAGCCTCTGCAGGGCAGGGACAAGGACACCTCCAGTCCTCACCCTGCGGACGCCCCAGAGAGCAGAACCGAGTCACCACAAACAAAAGCGGTGAGGAAATGCTGGCCCCTCACAGTGTCCCCAGGCTCTGCTCGGCTGCCCTGACCGTAGGGGCACTTGGCGTCTAGACGTCTGTGTGGCTACCAGGACTTGATGGGGCGGGGGGGGGGGGGTCCCTGGATCTCGTGATCAGAGGTCAGGACTTGACTGGGGTGGCGGGGGGGGGGTCCCTGGATCTCGTGATAAGAGGCCAGGACTTGACTGGGGCGGGAGGGGGGGTCACTGGATCTCGCGATCAGAGGCCAGGACTTGACTGGGGCGGGGGGTGTCCCTGGATCTAGCGATCAGAGGCCAGGACTTGACTGGGGCGGGGCGGGTGGGTCCCTGGACCTAGTGATCAGAGGCCAGGACTTGACTGGGGCAGGGGGGTCCCTGGATCTCGTGATCAGAGGCCAGGACTTGACTGGGGCGGGGGGCGTCCCTGGATCTAGCGATCAGAGGCCAGGGACGCTGCTCATCACCTACAGCACCCAGGACAACGTGCAGCAGAGGACCGGCCAGGCGTGCCCAGGCCACGGAGCGCATGACGGCCTCACCTCTGTGCTCACGGGCGACCCTTCGCACTCCTTCCCGGAACTCCGACAACACCTGCAGGTACGGCATGACTGTGGGCTCGAGCTGCGGAGAGAACATTTTGGGTCACCGAGAGACCAGCCACCCTCGTGTTTATGAAGGACAGAGCCCAGTACACGCGCCGCAGGGCAGGGCTGCCAAGGGACGTGTGGCTGGCGGACGCCCCGTTGTGACCCGCGTCCAGGGTGCGCGTGCCCATCCCCGACGGTCGGCTCATGGACACGGGGGCGTCCCGCGTGGCGGCGCGGACAGCACAGTAAGAGGGTCCCCTTCCCCCCCAGCGAATTGAGTCCTGTGGACGGCCCCGCCCAGTGGCTCACAGGAGCCCCTTTGTCTCAGGCAGACACACGGCTGTTAAAAGCCTGTCCGTAAGGTGACACTGGGCGTTCCCAGGAGGGATGGTTTTCTGAGGCTGAGGCCATTCCTCCTGGGCTGGGGCCTCCCTTCCACTGGGGCCGGCACCACAGAGCCCGGCCGTGCTTGGGTCCGACCTGAGGCCACACACACGCCTGTGTACCATCAACTGTCTGCTGTCCACACGCACCCTCACGTCTGCGCAACACTGAACCACCCGCGGTGACTCAGAGGTGGCCATGGGACGCAAAGCCCACTGGAAAAGGAAAACCCAAGAGGGCGAATCCAAACCAGAGAAATAACAATTTTATGGAAAACCTTTTTTGTTACATCTACCATATTTTTCCACTAGACTTTTGAGCAAGGTCTCCGTGCCTCCGTGCAGCTCAGTGACCAAAATCCCAACGATTAAATGCAAAGGCTGGTGAGGCCACCAAGCCCTCAGCACGGCCTAAGCCACTTCAGGCCCAATCTTGCGCGTGGGCTGAGGACACGCCTACCCGCCCGCACACGCACATGGCCGCGGGGGAGCCCCGCTGCGGGGAGCTGGCCAGCGTGCCTGAGGTCGGCCTGGAGGAGGGTCTCAGGCCGGCACCCCCAGCGGCCCAGCTGACTACACTACCCGAGCACACGCTGTAGACCGCTCAGTACTAGGTGGTTCAAGACCTGCTCCTAAAACCATGCAGGTCTGGAAGTAAAGCCGTGAACTCTGAAAGGCGTGACTTCGGGCCTGTCCTTCGGCCCAGCCGGCACCCACCACGCTTCTCGGGGCCGCTTATTCCAGGCAGCTGTCTTCAAAGGGCGGGTGGAGGAGACTTGGGGGCCAGAAACACCAGGCATCCGATGCTGGACGCATTTTTTTTATTTTTTATTTTTGTGGTACGCGGGCCTCTCACTGCCGCGGAGGCTCAGCGGCCATGGCTCACGGGCCCAGCCGCTCCACGGCACATGGGATCCTCCCGGACCGGGGCACGAACTCACGCCCCCTGCATCGTCAGGCGGACCCTCAACCACTGCGCCACCAGGGAAGCCCTGGACACATTTTTTTAAAGCTCAAAGGCAGACTTCCTTCCAAGGTGTTTCTAGTGTGTGTTTTTCCTTAAAGAAAATACACGTCCAGTATTGCTTACACAAGAAAACAAAGCAACCGCGTGGGTTTCCTTCCTAAAAAGCACCAAGTACCACAGCAACAGCCACTTCCAAGGCTGACAAGGGGCCCGGGGACAGGGCCTGGCATTCTGTTTCCTGGGGTGCAAGTCAGCTCCTGGGGAAACACCCCTAAACTCCGTCCGCAGGAGAGAGTGCCTCACGCCGTCCCTCACTGGGTAACAGGACTTTTAAAAGGTTTTGCCTTTTTACTTTGGACTTGACCCGTTACGTGTAAACATTTACATGTGCCTTCTAACCAAATACTTAAAGAGCGTTCCCGACCAGGGGAGGAGGGCGAGCGCGTCTCAGATGAACCTGAGTGTGTGCCTGTCCTACGTGATGTTCCTCCTGCAGCAGAAACCGTGTGTCTGCCCAGATGCCAAGTTCGAAGGAGACACCAACAACCACTGGCGAGTTTTCTCACTTGCACGGACCCACTGGACAGACGGTTCCACATGTTGTCTGCCTACAGGTGCACGCATGCCGGGAAACGCGGGCGCGGGACTCCTGACGCCCTACGGCCGTAGTGATGCCCCGCGGCCATGGCTCAGATGCTTGGGGGCTGAGGACCGTCCCGTGCAGCCTGGTCTCCTGGGACCGAGCTCACAAAGACAACACAGCTGGTGGTGAGGACGGGGGCGGACTGTGCCCAACTCCCCAGCCAGGCCGAGACTCGGCCACGTGGGGCTCAGGCTGGAGGGCCCAGGGCAGGCTGGGACCTACTGCTGGTCTCAGACGCCCCAGGAAGGAACACCAAATTGGCGGGGCGGCCAGCAGGGAGCTTCTCTGGGCCCAGGTGTGCTTTACTCACATTGAGGCTGGTTCCAGGTCCTCCAACGGGGAAACCCAGGGAGTTTTCCTCTTCTATGGCCCCAAAGATCTAGGGAAGAAAGAGGCATGCAGGACGGGAGGTCCTGAGAGGTGGGAGGCGGGGACCGGTCCTCGTAACACGCCGCTGCGCCCGGGAGGGGCGGGCCGAAGTGCCGACGGCCTTGCCGGGTGGGGAGAGACGGAAACCTAGGCCTGGGTGCCCCCGCACCTGACCCAGGACGAGGTCTGGCTCCCGCTGCCCTTCCGGCCCCTTCCCAGCCTGAGCCACTGGACCACGGAGCCCCCTGCAGAGGACCCGGGACTTGTCAGCACGAGGTGGGCATGGTGAACAACATGTTAGGGCCACTTGTGGGAGAAAGCCCTTGTGCTTTTCAAACCTCCAGACAGGAGGGGAAAAACAGAGGCAAAGAGGCGAAATTGCTCGGAGCGAGGGCAGGGGCGGGGGGCTTGCTGTCTCGGGCACAGGCGTGGCAGGACCTGAGAACAGAGCGGCGCGGCCCCCGTGACCCGCGGGCCCGCACTGGCACCGTCGCAGGGGGCTCACCTTCAGCATGTGCGTGAGGTACCGGGCGATGCTCTCCAGCAGGGCGCGGTTGGGCCTCCTCCGCGCGGCCTTCCGCGCTGCCATGTAGTGGTTGCACTGGCCGACCAGAGCCCGCATCTCCTCCAGGACGGTGCGCGTGTCGACGTTATCACAGAGCGCCTCGTGGACCGCGGCCTTCTTGTCGTAAAAGCTGAACGGGAAGCGGAAGAGGAAGGCGGGGGGCGTCAGACAGACGACCTTCCCGGGGCGGCCCGTTCTGAGCGTGGCTCTGCACGAGTGGGAGGGACGGCGCCACCGGCCTCCCCACTGGCGGGTGTGCTGCGGGGACCACCCGTGGGCCCCAGAGAGAAGGCGCCGCCTCACCTCTTGTTCAGCTCTGTTTCCTTGTCTTCCCACTTCTCAAACTGACCGGCTACCTCAACGGGGGCTCGGAGGAGGTCTTTCACGTTTAAGAAAAACTCCTAAAATATGAAAATTCCTTTTAAGAGCATTCAGACCTTTCCATCCCAGAGAAACCTGGGAAAGAGCTGTTCTACTGACGTGCCTCCACTGCAGGTGCGATCTGAACGTCACACAGGTGTAGGAAGGGAAGGGAAAGGTTTTCCTTTGAGACAAGTGGGTCCGGTTTCAGCCTTGGGGGCCCCTGAGGTGCAGCCAGCGGGTGGGGCTGAATGAGAGGCGCCACACGTGACATGAGGTGTCTTGGGAAGGTGGTGCGGAGCTGGCCTCCCCCCAGAGCTTAGTGGCCTTGGCCGCGTCCCGTTCCCTCTGGGGGACATGGGGAGCAGGCACCACCTCCCCCTGTGCTGGCCCAGAGCTGCCTCGGGGAGGTGGGACCCACGTTCAGGAGCTTCTCGTACTGCAGCGCCGACTCCATGGTGTTGGCCGAGTAGTCCAGCGCGTCCTTCCACGAGTGCATGAGGAAGGCCAGGCGCAGCTGCCGGGCTGGGGAGAGAGGCGCGGGGCTCCTTACCTCCCGAGCAGCTCCGACCCCGTGCCTCCGACAACAGAAGCGTCCAGGCCTCTTTACCTGAGTGCTTCTTCAGCGCGTCTTTAATGGTGATGAAGTTCTTGAGCGACTTGGACATCTTGCAGCCGGCGATGGTCAGGTGGCCCGTGTGCAGGAAGTACCTGACCCAGCAGTCGTTTTCAAAGTAGGCCTGAGTGGACAGGGCGGGCGCGGGGGTCAGGGGCGCCGCTGCGGGCCGGACAGAGGGTGCCGGCCGCTTTCTAGGCGCCTGACGTGCAGAAGGAGTGGCGCCTGGCGTGAATCCGGGCCTGTGCTGCCAAGGGCCCGGCTGCTCACACGCGAGCCGGACTAAGTAATGCGGTTCAGAGCCCCTGACGTGGAGGCCAGGCTCTGCTGGGAGCACCTCGCCGCCCCCCGTGTGTGCCCAGGACGGCGATCTCGGCCCCTACCTCCGACTGCGCCAGCTCGTTGTCATGGTGGGGGAAGCGGAGGTCGAAGCCCCCTCCGTGAAGGTCCATTGAGGCTCCGAGGAGGGTGCCTGCCATGGCCGAGCACTCGATGTGCCACCCTGGACGCCCCTAGGGACCCAAACATGGTGAGCGCCCTGACCGCCCCCTGTGACGGGCCGGGACTCGCTCCCCTGTCCACGACCCTCCGAACCCCTGAGCTCTATGGGAACGAGGGTCAAGTCCCGCACACGAAAAGACGAATAGGACCCCAGGCTATAAAGGTCACAACAAGCTTCGCGAAGGCCAAGGAATCCCCCGCTCCCAACACCTCTTCCCACAGCTCTGGGCCACCAGGACTGTTGTCACAGGGGATGTCGGAGGGCAGATCCGTCCCCTAGTACCCCGGGTCAGAGACTGTTGGGACAGAGGGGCCTCCGAGGCGGTCCAGTGCCACCACCCCAGCCATGCAGCGGAAGACGCAAGTCCCAGGAAGGCAGGGAGGTGACGGCCCCAGGCCCGGGCGCCCCATCCCGGGTGCTCACCTTTCCCCAGGGGCACGGCCAGGATGGCTCCCCGGGCTTGGAGGCCTTCCAGAGGGCGAAGTCGCTGGGGGACCGCTTCTCACTCAGGCGCTCGGCCGAGACGCTCAGGTCGCCTGCGGACACAGGGGAGGCGGGTACTCGGTGGATGGAATTGTCTCGGTCCAGGGACGATTCAGGTACTTGTTTGTTAACTTGGTCAAGCACTCCTTCAAGTTGACCGTGACCAGATTTTGGAGTTGCCCAGGGTCTAGATATGAAGCCCTAACCGCAAGCTCAGAAGCCACGGTCTCACAAGCCGGCGTCCAAGGGCAACGACCCCTGGACCTGGACCCGCACCCCCTGCCTCCACTGCCGCCCCACCTTGGCCCCTCGTCTAGGACAATGACAGCGCCTGGCCCAGAGTGTGAGGCGCTGTTCTCACGGGCCTGCCTCAGGGACCCGGGTTTGTGTAGGCGGGATCTTGTACTAACACCCGGCGGGCCTCTTGGCTGTGGTTCTGGGGGGCGTAAGGGCGACCAGGCTGCTGTGTGTGGCGCCCCCAGCCTGAAGGTGGCAAATCAGGACACTCACTGGGCCTCCCGTGTCCACACAGGGCCGCTGCGGGAAGGAGGCTATGGACCAGTCTAACACCAAGAGCGAACGGGAGCACTGCTCCCTGGGCCAAGTTCCGTTTCCTTGGAAGACCCTCCCCCTCTCCCTCCCCACACCCGCTGAACGAAGATGAAGCCAGCCAGAGCGGGAATCCACGGCCCCACGGGAGATGTCCCCAGACCACGTGCTGGGGCCACGGACACATCGGCCTCCTGAAAATGAACACCCACCGGTCAGCCCAGCCTGCAGGCGGAGCATCCCCGAGTGGGGAGGCAGTGGGGGCTGCTTGCTGGGTGATGGGGCCTGCCCGGCACTCAGGCCCTAGAGGGCTTCACCAGGGCGCCTGCTGAAAACTCCAGAACAGGAATGACTCTCATTCTCCTGTCCAGGCTGCAAACGCAGGATGACTGGAAAAAGGCCACTTTGGGAGGGACGCAGTGCAGACGGAGGCACCGCTGAACACAAAGACTGTGACGGTGAAACAGGCACTAAACGCAGAATACTTGGAAAACACGACCAAGAACCGGGAAAAGGTGCCACAGTTGGAAACGCAGGGGTAACTGCTATTAACATGTTGTTGGAAACGCAGGAGTAACTGCTATTAACATGTTGTTGGAAACGCAGGGGTAACTGCTATTAACATGTTGTTGGAAACGCAGGGGTAACTGCTATTAACATGTTGTTGGAAACGCAGGGGTAACTGCTATTAACATGTTGTTGGAAACGCAGGGGTAACTGCTATTAACATGTTGTTGGAAACGCAGGGGTAACTGCTATTAACATGCTGGTGTCTTGACTTGTGGGTTTGTGGGTTTTTTAATCCATGTAAGAAGAACATAGACACATCCAACAAACAGGACAAGCGCCACCCTGGTCTTGTATCTATTTTCTCACCGTGCGCATTTTAACCGCGGCGTCGGCGACGGCAGTTACTCAAAAACGTAATCTGGCCTGGCGCCGGGACCTTCTCTTTTACCCACCCTTTACCGGACAGATAACATACCTTGAGGTTTTAAACTTTTCTTTATAATGAACATGGTCACTCATGAATGTATCTAACTTTAAAAATTAACTTTGAAAAATTCTGTAACAGAGGATCTGCTGTCTCACGCGCCCCTCCCCCACTCTGCACTTGACACAAAGGTCACTACCTGGTAACGCCTGCTATTCGCTCCTGATTCTGTACGGAAGAGAGCTAAACCACACGACCCCTCTGCTCCCCCTCCTGGTGTCATTCCTGGCCCCCTGACACGGCTCTCCCACCGTGAGCCCCATGATCTGACTGGTCTGCCTCCGATGCCTGGCCCTGCTCAGCGGCCGTGAGTCTGAAACGCCGTTGGGTCTGGCCCTGCTCAGCGGCCGTGAGTCTGAAACGCCATTGGGTCGGATGGTCACGCTGTTAAACTAACTCGGTCTGTCTTTCCTCCATGTTTCTGTGTCGTCCTGTTTTAAGTTCTGATATCTCTTTAGAACAGAGCCCTTGAGGTAAAGATACTTGATCAAAACGTATGAACATCGTACAGTCGTACGTTGACGGCACTGTAACCTGTACAGTAAAGCTGCCTTTGTGTCCTGACAAAGACTCCTGAGTCTGTCTAAGGCCTGAAGTCTGGGGAGACTCTGTCAGCAACCCAGGACTTCAGTTCAGTCCTGGACAGTGTCTCCTCCAACCGCAGCCCAGAAATTCACAAGTCTGCCTGGCCGCTGACCATGCAAGGGCATACAGACAGAAGTTTACCACCCACTAGACCCTCTAATTGTTTAATATCTTCTACAACGTCTAATACATCACATCTTTACAGCTACCTGTCCATTTATCATCACATTTTGAAAATCTGGACATAAGGCTGGTATATACTTATGCTCTAAGTATACCTAATGGTGAAATTTAAATAAGGACAGGGACTTTGCCAGTGGTGCAGTGGTTAAGAATCCGCCTGCCAATGCGGGGGACACGGGTTCAAGCCCTGGTCTAGGAAGATCCCACATGCCACAGAGCAACTAAGCCCATGTGCCACAACTACTGAGCCCGTGCGCCACAACCACTGAAGCGCACGTGCCTAGAGCCCGTGCTCCGCAACAAGAGAAGCCACCACACCGCAACAAAAAACAGTCCCCGTTCGCTGCAACTAGAGAAAGCCCACGCACAGCAACAAAGACCCAACACAGTCAAAGGAAAAAAAAAAGAACATCCTTTATCTTAAAAAATAAATAAATAAATGTAAGGATGATAAAAGCGAAAACTGTACCCGTGGTTAAAAAAAGATGAACATATTTATGGCCAAAGTGCCTCCCAGAAACGCTGGTGGATAAACAGCGTGTGTCCGGCAGTGTGAGAGCAGCCCCTGCACTGCCCCCCCGATACACCGAGGGGTGAAAGCAAACACTCATGAAGGACAAGCAGAACCCCGCCCGGCCCAGGAAAGGCGCCGTGTCTCTGTTTAAAATGTCTGATCAAGATGGGCCCGGGGCTGTCGCTGTACATGGTCACACTCTCTGTGCTGAGAACTCAGCCGCTCTGAGCTGCTGCCCGAGCTTCTCACGGCAGGACAGCTCTGCCCACAGCCACAGTCTGGACTTCCAGATAAGGACCGGGCTTCAGTTCCCACCTTCCTTTTCCCACAGCCGCCTTACAAGTAACAGCTGCTCGCTCCTGCCCTGGGATGGGGGGCTGCCCTTCCCCGCCCAGTGCCCACCTCCGGCCCTCCTCGTGGGATCGGTAAGTAAACAACCTGTGTCTACTCCCTCACGGGGGGTACTGCACGCCTTCGACCACAGCACCCTGGGGCTTTCCCTCCGCAGGCTCCCCGCTGCCCCGCGTGGTTCAGCACCATCTGATTCCTCTCCACACACCCGCCTGGGTGCCCAGCACAGCCCACCCGACCCTTGGGTGCTCTGGGTGCCGAGAGACCAGCAAAGCCCAACCCCATGGCCGAGGCCCCGAGGTCTGTACGCTTCAGACGCTTCAGTGGCGCTGCAGCCACTCACTCTTCTGTTTCTTAAGTAATAATACATTTCAGGGGCTTAGTGTACAGAGCTCCTAAAATCCCTTTAGGTGAAAAACCAAGGTCCCCGTGAACCTAGGTGACCCCGATCGTGTGCGGTGAGGCCGCGCCTCCACTTGGCTCTGACTTTGAGCCGGTCCGTTTACCTTCCCCCTCCTGCAGGGCTTTCTGATCCCCGACGGCCTCGGGCACCAGCTTCCCGTAGCAGTGTCCCTCACTGTTGGCAAACTTCACCGTGTCGAAGTAGACGGACCCGTTTGAAACGTAGCTGGAAAACAAAGCCATTGGGGGAGGTGTGATGAGGTGCCCGCGGGCCGGCCTGGACACCCGCAGGCGGTTGGGGCATCTGCTCCAGCTGCGAGCCTCCCCTGGTTCAGCCACGCTGCAGGGAGGCCAGGAGGCTGTTCAAACAGAGCTGCTGTGTGGGCTGAGAGGGGCCGGGACAGGGACTCCACACTCCCTGACAGCCTGTCCCTCCGCCCTGCCACCCTTGCCTCTGTCTACACGCCACCAGCTGCCCGGCCCGCCAGGCTCTGCCTCCTGGGAGCGTGGGGATTACTCCAGGCCGGGATGCCCCGTCTCCTCTCGCCGTGGCCCTGCCCATGTCACTCAGCTTGGCAGTCTGGAGTTGCCCCACGGTGACTGTGTGACGGGTGGGGGTGGCGGTGGGGGGCGGTGGTGGTGGTGCAAGGAGCTATTGTCCTTTCGCGAGAACCCACGGCCTGGTCCCTGTGCCAGGCACTTCCTGCTGCTCCAAGGCCCCCGCCCGCCTCACCTTGCGCGAGGGGGATGGCAGCTCTCCTGGGCGGGGGCCTGGCATCAGCACACAGACGCCTGGCCCCCGTCCACAGGTCCACTTGCTGCCTGTTTCTGAAAACGCTGACTCAGAGACGTGAGAAGCGTTCCACACAGGCAGATGGTGAGGACGGTAACCTGGGGCCAAATCCCGGCCCGGCAAGGATAAAGGCCACCCGCCTTGGGACCCGACACGAGGAAGACTCTGAGTGCCCACACCATGTGGCCTGCGTCTCCAAAGACCTGGAGGTGCCCAAGGGCAACAGCGTGCTGCTTTGGGGACCTGGTGACGTGTGGCCTTAACTGGGAGCTTCCCAGTGGACCAGGGGCCAGGTGGTACCTACAGCATCTCTCACTGTGGTCCCCAGGGCAGGCCACGGGCCTGGGCAGAGGTGCTGGCCAGCCCCTTGGGTGGGGGTGGCCCCAGGTCCTGGACTAGGCCCCAAGCTGTATGACCAAATCTGCCGGGGGCTTCGGGGACAGGCTGGGTGTAGCCAGCACCACCCTCCTGCTTCCCCTTCCTGCCTGGAACAAAGACATGGCCTCCGTACAGCTAAATAGTTGTTTGAACAGCCGCCACTACCAAGGAAAACCCAGAGGGTTCTCTTACAAAGCAACTGGGAAGCTGAGAACCAAGTGGCACAGAGGAAAGCGGCTGCCGATAAGGCGAAGTTACGGCTCGACTGTGTCCTCCAGATCCACACGCGGGAGCCCCGACCCCTAGCACCTCGGGGTCTGACTGTATTTGGAAAGAGGGTCTTTACAGAGGGAATCAAGTTAAAATGAGTCCATTAGGGTGGGGTCCTAATCCAGTACGACCAGTGTCCTTATAAGAAGAGATCGGGACACAAAGGGAGGGACGAGCGGCACGTGTGCACACACACAGGGACCCCTGGAGCTGTGCACTGACTCTTCTGTGGTTTGAGCTGCCTGCCGCGTGGTGCTTTGTAACGGGAGCTCCACGGCACCACCACCCTGAGCAGCAAAACCGTGCACTTCCCTGCTCCTCGTCTGGAGCCAGAGGAGAGCCGCTCTCCCTGGAAAACCTGCCTGGAATGCTGCGCAGCCTCGAGCAGGGCCTCAAGCTCACCCATAACCGTTGTCCACAATCTTCCGGACGAAGTCCACGATCTCTGGCACGTACTCACTAACGCGGGTTAGGACATCTGGAGGGAGGACCTGGGGACGATGACAAAGTCCTGGTTCAAGGGCAGCTGCAGCACTGCTGGCGCCCAGAAGCCCCCCCTCCCCCACCCCACGCTCATCTTTAACTGAATTTACTTGCAAAGCGAAATGGTCTGGATCCCACAAGGCCTTCTGGTCATGGGGGATCCTCAGCCCAAGACAGCAAGGTCAAGACAGTCAGCGACACTTACGTTCAGGGCTTCCATGTCTTTGTGGAACTCCGCTTCCCAGAACTTGGGCAGTTTGGAGAAAATAGAATTGTCGCTCACTTCACTGCCATGCATGGAATCCAGCCAGTCGGAAAGCAGATCCTTTGCTTCTTCCAACAGCACCTGAAGAAACAGAAACAGAACATCCGCACACACGTGCAAGTTTCACGGGCTCACAGCTGGCGCGGTCAATCCGTGTCGCTCAAGGCCTCGGATGCACAGACGCGGCCCCACCCAGGAGACCACGGCGCTCCCACGGATGGCCTGGCGGTTAAGAGGCCAGAGTGTTCAGAGCGCTGACCATGTCACCGGAGGGTCAGGGTGGGCTTGGGGAGGCCCAGCGGTGCAGTGGGGCTGCCTGGGGCAGGGTGGGAGAGCACGTGGTGTGGTCACCCACAGCCTGGACACTTGAGTGCTCGAGGGGAGGGTCACAACGGGAGGTGGAGCCACGTCCCGGTGGGAAGTCTCCAAGGCCACGCCGCCCTGCCGGCCACATGCCATTGACCAAAGGCCCCGTGTTACGACCACAGTGGTGCAGCATGGGTACGAGTCGTGTCCTGTCACCGCAGCACTCACGCCACACACAGGAACGTCCATCTGAGACATGATGTGACAGCATCAGGGCTGCAGCCGGAGTCCTGAAGGCCAGGGGGACCTGGAGCTCTGCCCTGGAGGAATCTAGTGTTTTTGCTCATTAACCGGAGCCGACAGACGTGGGGACAGGCAGGTGGTCTGCGGTCCACTGGCAGGGGCGGAGGCAAAGACCAAAGGGTGGAGGGAGAGGGCGCAGGGAACCTGGGCGTGGAAGCGGTGGCAAGGGCACCCCCTGTGGCAGCTCCCAGACAGAACAGAGCCGCTCATGTGCTGCTGCGCTGGGGGGCAGCAGGGGAAACCTCCCAGGACCAGGCTGGTGCCCAGGGGCAGGGCCTGCCCCATGCGGAGGGGCAGAAAGCCCACCCCCGCCCTCGGGATAGACACAGATCATGACCAAGCAGAAGAATGAGATTCCAATCAAACAAACTTCTAGATAATCCTTGGGTTTCCAAACAAGAAGTCAAAATGGAAATAAAAAACTGTTCAGAAGCAAATAATGTCAAAATACGTGGAAGCAGCAAAAATGATACTTAGAGGAAAATTTATGGCCTCAAATGCTTAAACCAGAAAATGAGCTGAAGTCCTGAGCTGCCACTCTGTCCCGACAATGAGCGAAAGGCTGCGCAACTACTCCTCTTAGATCCGTAAGGGAAAGAGGCCCAGGGCAAACTGCCGCCCCTTGAACTGCAGAGAGACGGGCAGGTACAGAGAACCGCCATTTACCGGGGCAGAAAGCGCCTGGGACCCAGTGGCGGGCAGGGAGGCCGGAACTGAAACTGACCACCCGCTGGAGGCTCGGTGTGGACGAGTCTGAGATCAAAACTCCAGGGCGACCCAGCCTTTGGGGCCCCACAAATTTGTGAGATTTACCTCTAGGAGCCCTGACGGTTACTCACAGTAAATATTGGAGAAAAATGCCCTCATGCTTCCAGCAGGGGGAGAGGAAAAGGAACTGCTCGGAAATATGACACAGCCTTCTGTTCCTAACAAGGCTGCCCTCAGGAGGAACCAGCTAACCAGAACCTAAGCTGCTGGGGTTCCAGCAGAGCCTAACTGACCTGGGGGAGGAAAACGTCCACCTCCAGGCCCCTCCACACATCCTGCCCCATCTAAGGGGGAGGGGAGGAGAAACCCAGAAACACCTGTGATGTTCACAGGCCACGGGCATAGGCCACTGAAGGACTGAGACCCATCACAGGACCACAGAGGGCGTCCTCCCCACACCTCGCCACACAACTACCGACAGCAGCTCCTTCTACCCAGTACATCACGTACTAACTATCATGGAAACAAATCACAAGGCGTACCGAAAGCCGAAACGCCACTTTTCTGAAAAGACAGAGAGAGCAACAGGACCAGACGTGGCAGGGATCCTGGGATTATCAGACCAGGGATTTAAAACAACCGTGACCGATATGCTAAGGGCCCTAGTGGACAAAGTAGGCAGCGCGAAGCCAGGGGGGGAATGTAAGCAGAGAGACAGAAATCCCAAGACAGGACCAAACAGAGATGCTAGAGGGGAAAGCGCCTGAATGGAAATGAAGAACGTCTCTGATGGGCCTGACTGGACGTGACTGAGGAAGGAGCCTCAGCCTGAGGAGATCTCAGTAGCAGCCTCCAAAACTGAAAACCAAAAAGCCTTTGTTCTCAGAGGCTGACAAAAAATAACAGAACAGAGATCTCACTTGTCGCGACTAAGACTCGGCGCAGCCAAAATAAATACATAAATAAGTAAGTAAATAAATATTAGGGCTTCCCTGGTGGCGCAGTGGTTGAGAGTCCGCCTGCCGATGCAGGGGACACGGGTTCGTGCCCCGGTCCGGGAAGATCCCACATGCCGCGGAGCAACTAAGCCCATGTACCACAACTACTGAGCCTGCGCTCTAGAGCCTGTGAGCCACAACTACTGAGCCCACACACCACAACTACTGAAGCCCTCGCGCCTAGAGCTCACGCACTGCAACGAAGAGTAGCCCCCGCTCGCTGCAACTAGAGAAAGCCTGTGCGCAGCAACGAAGATCCAATGCAGCCAATAAACTTATTTTAATAAAGTCACAACCACAATACCCATTTAAAAAAATATATAGAAACAGATATACACTGAACCATAAAATCTGAAAAGAAGATATATAACTGAATCACTTTGCTGTACACCTGAAGCTAACACAATACTGTAAATTAACTTTACATTAATTGAAAAAAAAATGGTTAGGGACTTCCCTGGTAGTGCAGTGGTTAAGAATCCGCCTGACAATGCAGGGGATGTGGGTTCGATCCCTGGTCTGAGATCCCACATGCCACAGAGCAACTAAGCCCGTGAGCCACAACTACTGAGTCTGCACTCTAGAGCCTGCGAGCCACAACTACTGAGCCCATGCGCCACAAATACTGAAGCCTGCACACTCTAGGGCCCACGTGCCACAACTACTGAGCCTGCGCACCTAGAGCCCGTGCTCCACAACAAGAGAAGCCACCGCAGTGACAAGCCCATGCACCACAGCCAAGAGTAGCCCCTACCCGCAACTAGAGAAAGCCTGCGTGCAGCAACAAAGACCCAACACAGCCGAAAAAATAGTGATAATAAAAATAAAGATAAATAAAGTTAGCTTGTTGCCAATTAAAAAAAAATTCAAAGCAAGCAGAAGAAAGGATATAATAAAAAATTAAAGCAGAGGGACTTCCCTGGTGGCCCAGTGGTTAAGACTCCGCGCTCCCAATGCAGGGCGCCCGTGTTCGATCCCTGGTCAGGGAACTAGATCTCACGTGCATGTAGCAACCAAGAGTTCGCATGCACAACTAAGGAGCTCACGTGCTGCAACTAAGGAGCCAGCGAGCTGCAACCAAGGAGCCCTCGAACTGTAACTAAGGAGACTGCCTGCTGCAACTAAGACCCAGTGCAACCACACAAATAAATAAATATTTTTTTAAAATTAAAGCAGAAACCAGGAAATTAATAGAGAAAATCAACAAAACCAAATGCTGGTTCTTTGAAAAGATTAATAAAATTGATGAGCCAAGTTAAACAAGAAAAAAAGAGGACACAAATACTAACATCAGAAATGAAAGAGGGGACATCACTACAGATCCCATGGAAGTTAAAAGAAGAATAAAGGAATATTATAAACAACTCTGTGCCCCTAAATTTGATAACCTGAAGGGACCAATTCTTTGAAAGACATAATCTGCCAAAACTCACACGACATGATACAGAGAATCTGAATAAGCCTGTATCTATTAAAGAGATTAAATCAATAATTAATAACTTTCCAAAATAGAAAGCACCAGGCCCAGATGGATTCACTGCTGAATTCTGCCAACACTTAAGGAAAAAATTATACTAATTTTCTACAGTTTCTTTCAGAGGACAGAAGCAAAGAGAATACTTCCCAGTTCCTTCTAGGAGGACAGCATTACCCTAATACCTAAACCAGACAAAGACATTCCAAGAAAACCACAGATCAGTATCTCTCGTGGGGGCTTCCCTGGTGGCGCAGTGGTTGAGAGTCTGCCTGCCAACGCAGGGGACACGGGTTCGTACCCTGGTCCGGGAAGATCCCACATGCCGCAGAGCGGCTGGGCCCGTGAGCCATGGCCGCTGAGCCTGCGCGTCCGGAGCCTGTGCTCCACAACGGGAGAGGCCACAACAGTGAGAGGCCCGCGTGCCGCAAAAAAAAAAAAAAAAAAAAAAAAAAAATCTCTCATGAATACAGATGCAAAATCCTTAACAAAATATTACCACATGGAATCCACAAAAGTATAAAAAGAATTATATACCACAACCAAGTGAAATTTATCACAAGTATGTAAGGCTGGTTCTACTTTATAAAATCAATTAATGTAAATCATCACATCAACAGACTAAAAAAGAAAAACCACAAGGTCATGCCAATAGATGCAGAAAAAGCACCTGACAAAATGCAACACCCATTCACGATAAAAACTCTCAGGAAATGAATAGAGGGGAACTTCCTCAACTTAATAAACAAAAAACAGCTACAAAAAGCCTACAGCTAACATCAGACTTAGTGGTGAGAAATCAGAAGCTTTTCCACCAAGATGAGGTATAATGCGAGAATGTCCCCTCTCACCAGTCCTTTCCAACATCATACTGGAAGTCCTTGCTAATGCAATAAGGCAAGAAAAGAGCAAAAAAAGAGGATTATACGGATTATAAGCCCATCATAAGTTGAAAATATCATTAAGCTGAAAGTGCATTTAATACTCCTAATCTACCCAACATCATAGCTTAGCCTAGCCTGCCTTAAATGTGCTCAGAATACATTAGCCTACAGTTGGGAAAAACCATCTAACACCAATCCTATTTTATAATTAAGTGTTGAAATATCTCATGTAATGTATTGAATACTGTTCTGAAAGTGAAAAACAAAATGGTTGTCCGGGCACAGTGTAATTGTAAGTGTGTCAGTTGTTCACGCTGGCGATCTGAGGCTCACTGATGGTGCCCCGCACCCCGAGAGAGTACTGGACTGCCTATCGCTAGCCCAGGAGAAGATCAAAATTCAAAGTATGGTTTATACTGACTGTTTATTGCTTTTGCACCATCGTAAAGCCAAAAAATCCTAAGTCAAATTGTCAGAGGTCGGGGACCGTCTGTATATTGACTGGGAAAGAAGACAAAACTACAGGCCAGGAAATAAGAAGTGGAATTTGAAATTAAAACCACAATACCACTTACATCAGCATCCGAAATGAAATACTCACATATATGTCTTACAAAATACGTACACGATCTACATGAGGAAAACTACAAAACTCTGATGAAAGAAATGGAGAGACATTTCATGTTTGCGGATAGGAAGGTTTAATACTGTCGAGGTGTCAGTTCCTCCCAACTTGTTTTGTAGATTCGATTCAATCCTAATCAAAATCCTATCGAGTTATTTTACGGATATTGACAAACTGATTCTAAAGTGTACATGGAGGGACTTCCCTGGTGGTCCAGTGGCTAAGACTCCACGCTCCCAACACAGGGGGCCCAGGTTTGATTCCTGGCTGGGGAACTAGATCCCACATGCATGCCGCAACTAAAAGATCATACATGCCACGTCCAAGACCCGGCGCAGCCAAATAAATAAATAGATAAATATTAAAAAAAAAAAAGTGTATATGGAGAGGAGGCAAAAGACCCAGAATAGCCAACACAATATTGAAGGAGAGCAAAGGCGGAGGACTGACACTCCCCGACCCCAAGACTTACTGTAAAGCTACCGTAATCAAGACAGTGTGGCGTTGGTGAAAGAACAGACAGACAGAGCAATGGAACAGAACAGAGTCCAGAAACAGACTCATATAAATATAACCAACTGTTCTTTGACAAAGGAGCAAAGGAGCAAAAACAGTTTCCAACAAACTGTGCTTAACAACTGGGCATCACATGCAAAAACCATGAATCTAGACCAAGACCTTACTCACTCCAAAGATGACCTTGGCTTTGACAATGACTTCTTCCACACAATACCAAATGCATGATCCATGAAAGAAAAGAACTGATAAGCTGGACTTTATCACCATTAAAAACTTCTGCTCTGGGAAAGACACTGTCAAGAGAATGAAAAGACAAGCCACATACCGGAAGAAAATATTTGCAAAAGACACATCTGATAAAGGACTGTTAGCCAAAATATACAAAGGACTCTAAAAACTCTCAAAATATACAAAGAACTAAGAAAACAACCTGATTAAAAAAAGGTCCAAAGACATTAACAGACACCTCACCAAAGAAGACATAAAGATGGCAAATAAATATCAAGAGATGCTCCACATCGTGTGGCATCAGGGAAATGCAAATTAAAACAACGAGATACTCCGTACATTATTTCAATGGCCAAAATCTGCAACACTGACAACACCAAAGGCTATAGTGAGGATCTGGACCAACAGGAACTCTCATCCGCCACTGGTGGGAGTGGAAAATGGTGCAGCCACTTTGGGGGACAGTTTGGCGGTTTCTTCAACAATTAGGGGCTTCCCTGGTGGCGCAGTGGTTGAGGGTCTGCCTGCTGATGCAGGGGACACGGGTTCGTGCCCCGGTCCGGGAGGATCCCACATGCCGCGGAGCGGCTGGGCCCGGGAGCCATGGCCGCTGAGCCTGCGCGTCCGGAGCCTGTGCTCCGCAACGGGAGAGGCCACAGCAGTGAGAGGCCCGCGTACCGCAAAAAAACAAAAAAAATTAAACCTACTCTCACCACATGATCCGGCAGTTACGCTCCTTGGTATTTACCCAAAAGAGGTGAAAACTTGTGTCCACACAAAAACCTGCACATGGATGTTTACAGAAGCTTTATGCCTAATTGCTAAAACTTGGAAGCAGCCAAGATGCCCTTCAGAGGGTGAGTGCGTAAATACACTGTGGTCCGTCCAGACAATGAACTAACCTTCAGTGCTACAGAGAAGTGAGCTATCAGGCCATGAAAAGACACGGAGGAACCTTAAATTCACATTACTAAGTGAAAGAAGCCAATCTGAGCAGGGCACATACTGCATGATTCCAAGTCTGTGATATTCAGAAAAGGCAAAACTATGAAGACAGTAAAAGGATCCGTGGTTACCAGGTGTTGGGGTGAAGGAGGGATGAATAGGCGAAGCACAGAGGATTTTTAGGGCAGGGAAACTACTGTGTGGAAGACTCTAAGGGCAGATACGTATCACTATACATTTGTCCAAACCCACAGAATGTACAACACCAAGACAGAACCCTAATGTAAACTATTGTGTGGGTGATGACAACGTGTCAGTGTAGTTTCCCCAGTTGTAACAAACATACGGCTCTTGGGGGGGGATGCTGACAGTGGGCGTGGCTCTGTGTGTATGGGGGTGGGGTGGGGGGTACACAGGAAACCTTTATTTATCAAAACACGAAACCTGTTTTGCTGTGAACCTGAAACTGCTCTAAAATAATAAACTCTTTAAAAAAATTTTTTTTGAAATAGAATAGAGAGGATCAACACATTCAAAGGTGGAGCTCTGAAATGATCCTTCAATATATAATATTAAAGGGCTTCCCTGGTGGCACAGCGGTTGAGAATCTGCCTGCCAATGCAGGGGACATGGGTTCGAGCCCCGGTCCGGGAAGATCCCACATGCCACGGAGCAACTAAGCCCGTGCGCCACAACTACTGAGCCTGCGCTCTAGAGCCCGCGAGCCACAACTACTTTGCCCATGTGCCACAACTACGAAGCCCACATGCCTAGAGCCCATGCTCCGCAACAAGACAAGCCACCGCAATGAGAAGCCTGCGTACTGCGATGAAGAGCAGCCCCCTCTCGCCGCAACTAGAGAAAGCCCACGCACAGCAACGAAGACCCAACACAGCCATAAATAAATAAATAAATAAATAAATAAATAAAGCCCCAGCAGTATCTTGTATGGGACTCGACAAGCAAGGAGCATTCAAAACATACCTGGAGGGACTTCCCTGACAGTCCAGCGGTAAAGAATCCGCTTTACAATGTAGGGGATGTGGGTTCAATCCCTGGTCAGGGAAGTAAGATATCACATGCCACAGGGCAACTAAGCCCGCGAGCCACAACTACTGAGCCCACACACCCCGGAGCCAGCGCGCCACAACTAGAGAGAGAAAACCAGCATGCCACAGCTAGAGAAGCCCACGTGCGGCAACGAAAGATCCCGTGTGCTGCAACTAAGACCCGACGCAACCAAAAATAAATTAAATAAATAAATAAATCTTTAAAAAAGAAAACCATACCTGGAGAACAAAAACAAGGTGAGGCTTCCTACCTCTCCAGGCATTGGTGACAGATGCGGGGAGACTCACACAGAGTGGATAACCTGACCTATGGAACAGAACTGAGACACGACACATGACAGAAAGGGGCTGAGGAAAGGGGGGCCTCCCGTATCTGTGCGGGGGAGAGGGGATTGGATCTCTACTCACATGACTTACAAAAACTAATTCTGGGGGATCAAAGACTTAAATGTGAACTGTACAACTTTAAAATCCTCAGAAGAAAATACTGAGGAATATATTCACGTTTCAGGGCAAGAAAGATTTCTTAAGACACAAAACTGTCAAGTATAAAAGGGAAAACAGATAAAGTTGAATACATTAAAACTAAGACCCTCTGTTATTAAAAGGAAGTGAAAAGAGGAGCCACAAATTAGGAGAAGGTGCCTGCAACACATTTAAATGAGAAAGGATTAGTGTCTGGGGAAAACCTAAGGATGCTTACAAACCAGTAAGAAGACAAACAGCCCAGTGGAAAACGGGGCAGAAGATGCATGTGAAGAATTACAGCCAGCAAGTGAACATGTGAAAAGATACTCAGTCTCAGGAGAGGCTGGAGAAATGCAAGTTCAAACCACAGTAATTGCCACGTTACAGTACACGTTCCACTGATAAAAAGGAACGAATCCAGCAACACAAAGCGCTGGTGTATAGGCAAATTAACAGGACACTGGAAGCATGTTAGTAGGAGGATACATTTACATGTAAGACATCTGGTCCATAAGACGTTTGGTCCACACCAAAAAGCCTTTGAAGTGTGGTCCTATCTAAAACCATTTGGCATGGACCAGATATAACCATGGACGTTTTGGATGGGACCAAATTTCAAGGACCTCTTAGCATGGACCAAATGTCCTGCAAAGTCAGGAAAACAGAAAAGCACAGGGGTTGACAAGGATGTGAAGACACTGGAACCCCTGTGCTCTATGGAAAACAGCACGGCAGTGCCTCAGAATATTAAAAGTTGAGCTGGCGTACAACCTGCTTTTGGGGGTATACCCACAGAAGAATTAAAAGCAGGGACTCGAACAGATACTTGCACACCCATGTTTATAGCAGCATGATTCACAAGAGACAACGCAAAGGTTCATCAAAGGATGACAGGACACACAAAACGTGGTCCACCCACATCACGGAACAGTACTCAGTCTTAAGAAGAGAGGACATTCTGACACAGGCTACAGCGTGGCTGAACCTCGAGGACAGTTTGCCGAGTGAAATAAGCCAGTCACAAAAGGACAAACACGGTGTGACCCCACTTGTGTGAGGTCCCTGGAGGAGCCAGATTCATGGGGGCAGGAAGCAGACGTGGGGCCTAGGCTGGGGGAGGGGAGGGGAGTGAGCGTTCCATGGGGACAGAGCATCCGTTTCGGAAGACGAAAGAACTTCTGGAGATGGACGGTGGTGATGTTTACGCAACCATGTGAACACATGTACTTGAAAATGGTTCAAGTGGTAAACTGTATGTTATGCACACTCTATCACAATTTTAACAAAAAGGACCTCACTGGAATCGTTGGGAAGAGAATTCCCAGCGTCACTGCTGGTAACACGGAAACGTAACCAGCTTCTCAGGAGAAGAAATAAACGGCTGGGCCCGAGGCGTCCACTGCAGGGAGGGCGGGACCTCGTGTGGCCCGTCTCAGAAGCACGCCTGCGGGATAGCCCTCGTCCCCAAGACCCCGTGCGCCTGACTCCTCACGAAGCTCAGGACAAGCACACCAAGCATCCTGCCCCGCGAGGCCCCAGAAGAGGGGGGCCCTGCAGGCGGCCACCCCCTTACACGTCCACGCCCTCGGCCGCAGCCTCCCTGGCTGCGTCCTTCCCGCGGTTCTGCAAGCGGCCAGCAGGGGGCGCCGGCGCAGAGGAGAAGGGCCGTCGGGACCGGAGGAAGGCCGGGCACCCGGAGCCCGCCCTCAGGGGCAGAAGGCCGCCGCGGGGAAGGCTCAAGCCCGGCGGGTCCCCGCGGCCCCGGAGCTCAGGCCCACCGGCATCTGTCGCTCCGCCTGCCCCAGGTGCTGCCAGTGCCAACGCTGGACAGAGTCCCCGGAGTGTGGGAAACACCTTGAGGAGCCCGCTCCGCCCCGAGAGCACCTGCTGTTTCCCTGAAGGCAGTGGGGCAAAGGCGAGGGGCCGGCGGGACCCACCTCAGCCTCACCTGCACGCGGCCGTCCAGCTCCTCCCCCGCCAGGCCGCGCCGCGCCGGCTCCTCCAGCGGCTCCACCGCCAGCCGCACCTGGCGCTCCAGGCGCTCCAGCATCTGCCTCGTGTCGGGATCCGAGGTCTCGCGTAACTTTGCTGAAAACGGCTGCGAGCGTGAGGAGAGGCCACAGCTGTTATGCCCACTCAGCAGAACCCCGTGTCCAGAGGTGACTCCACGCACGAGGCCAGTTCTGCCCACTGCCCGTGGCGACCCAGAGGTCTGTGTCTGTGGAGTGTCACCCCAGAGGGACCCTGGCCTGCGGCCCAGGCTGTCCTGCGCTGCCTCGTCTGAGTGAGCCGGGCATGGCAGCGTCCTAAGGCTGTGCCCGGGGCCACGCGGGTGTCACCTGCCACCACGAAGGCACCACCGCCCAGTGGGCCCCCCTCGTCCGCCTAGAGGATTGCTAAGCCCTAATTTTATTCCTACATTTTTCTTCCAGAGATAAAACATGAAAAGCACAACAACAATCGTTACTGCAATTACTAAAGATAACAATTATGGAAAAGAAGAAAATGCCTTTTCCTGACCTCACTGTCTGACACCATCAGTTGTAATACTGTTTATTCAAAACAAAAATATTAAATTGGAAAGAACTAATTTCTTCAAATAATTCCAGAAATTTCCAGCACCCCCCATTTGAGAAGCTTAGCACAGCTTCTGCGTCTTGGTCACACGCGTGTCATCTGCTCGTGAGCTCCACGTGGAAGATTCACAAGTCGGCGCAGATCGCCGCGACCGGTTCTGAGGTTCTCCCGTAAGCGGCAGCAACGGTCATCCACCCCCACCCCCCGCCCCACCCATGTGCGTCCGTCCTGGCGGCTTTCCCCGTGGGCCAGGGGAGCACTGCGACCGAGACACCATGACCCTACAAGTTATGAAGTGCGCCGAGGACAGCCCCTGCGCTTGGGACGGGGACGTGGGGACGTAGGGACCCAGGGACCCAGGAGCGGCCGGGGGCCCACCTGCAGGGCAGCGTGCACGTCCTCCAGGAGCTGCACTGCCTGGGGCTGCTTCTCCCGGTACTGCTCAAACAAGTAGTTCTGCCGGGCCCTCTTGATGATCTGGGAGCAGAGGAGGGAAATGGGGTCAGCTCGGCACCTGCCGGGTCCCTGTGCAGAGTGCCGGGTGGTGCCTGAGCTCACACCCACACACACCGCCCCGCCACCGACGCTGGAACTGTCCGAACATGTTGAGCCAGGCCTGGCCTCCCCGCAGCACCAGAAACTATAGCACGCGCCTTCCCTGGAGCACCGGGTGTTATTAACATTTCCCCAGGTTTCCCAACAGCATCCAAACAGCTGAACACAGGACATCATCATCTGCATAAACCGTGATACAAGTCCCAGAGCGGATTCAAACAGCATGTGTTGGGCTGAGGGCACTCAAGCCCACGTTACTTTATTAACTTACCCAAAGTCATTTCTTCCCTCGTACCGTCCACTGTATTTAAAATTTAACCTTGAAAACTCCCTTTACCTTATCATCAATGTCTGTGATGTTCATGCAATAAAACACGTCAAATTTGAAGTAATCTCTCAGCACTCTTCTCAAGATATCGAAGGAGATGTAGGACCTAGGACAATAAAAAGACAAACCTTTCCACACAGCACATCACGCACATCACCTTGGCTCTGCAGTTAAAACACATACAAGGAAAAAGATCCCCCGCATTTCCCCCCAAAGCCGCTACTCTCATGCCCACCCCACTCGTGACTGCGGGGCGGGGGGCACTGCACACTGGCCACGGGTCTGGATGTCAGGGATCCCAGCACCGGGCACCCCCCACCCCCACCTCCAGAGCCTCAGATGAGGAGGAACTGCCAGGCACACGGAGGAAAGTATCTGGTCAGAGTCCAGGAGAGTAATAACATCGGGGCTGTGGGCTTTTTCTTTCTGGTTATCTGGTCTTTCTAGTTTTTCTACAGTGAATATGTAGTACTGACGGAATGAAAATTTTTCTTCTTAAAAATAAGAGGAAAGGCTGGGCGTTGAGCTTCCTCTCAGAGCGTGGGTCCCTGTAGCGGCGCCCAGGTGCAGCCCTACCTGGCGTGCCCCATGTGGGAGGCGTCGTAGACGGTGGGCCCGCAGCAGTACCACGTCACCCTCCGCCCGTCTTGAGGTACAAACACGTCCTTGGTTGGAAATGAAGGAATGACCGTCACAAAGGATGCAGGAGGCACCGTGCAGGACCACAGCCGCCAGAGACAAATGGTTCATACACATTCCACGAGGACTGCTTAGTTTTACGGGAAAGTCACAGTCATCTGGGATGGGGGCAGGCCCCTTCCTCCCTGGGATCCCACTCGGGGACGCAAGCTGGGGGTCAAGGAGACGGACGCTCCTGCTTTTGCTGCTCTTCCGTTCATCAAGCACTGCTGCGAGCCAGGCCCCGTGCTGAGCGCAGGGACTGCCCTGCCTTTGCCCCCAGGAACGACGTGAGCGGGGATGCTTCCCTTCAGATGCCCAGGGGTCCACAATCCCAGAGGAGCCGGCCTAGAGAGCAAGGCCTCCCGCTGACGGCCCGATGGTCTCAGACCAGTTCAGGGGCCGCTGTCACCAATTAAGTCCATGAGGGGGACCCCGTCTCCCATCTGCTCAGGGTGCTTGCTGATGGCAATCCAATGAGCCCTCGGCCGGAGTCCTCTTCAAAATCTCTGGAGCCACTGGCCCTGCTGAGCGGCCCCGGCCGATACTGCCCTCGTCCCCACATCTGCTGGGCCCCCGACAGCAACAGGCCCTGCTTGGCTGGCACTGGGACACCAGCTGCCACCACAGGTCCCCTGCAAGAGCACGCTGGCTCCTGGCCTGGCTCAGAGCAGCCACGAGCATCTACACTCGGGCCTGGCCCCGAGCACAGCCAGAGCCAGAGCGCCGACGGGCAGGCCCCTTGAGGCGTGCCAGGTGTGCTTCCGAGGACAGTCCTGCCCCGGCCACACAGAGGACGCTCGCTAGCTAAGAGCTGCCGCCCCTGCCCCCAGGGCCCCCCTACCTTCCTCCGGGTCAGGCTGTTGTACAGGCGGAGCTGGCACGGCTCGGACCCGGCTGGAGGAGACCACGGGGGCTGCGTGCGCCGGCCTCTGCCTGCCAGGGAGAGAGCACAGCTGGGTCACCCGCGGGACAAGGGGAAAGTGGACCCTGAGAGCGTCACCCGCGTCCAGCGCTCGTGCCCCCTCTCTGCCTGCTCACGTCTGAGTGGCGGCGCATCCCACAGTCCCAACCCCACGGGGCGGGAGAAGGCCCATTACACCCGGCCTCCCCTCCGCCGGCTCCGAGCATGAGGCGCCCGACCCAGCCTGAGGGCGCACGGGAGGCGCGGGCCCTGCACACGGGCCGGCCGCATGCCTGGACCGCAACGCAGCTGGCCACCCCCTCAGGAGGACGGGCTCCGTGGAGGCTTCCCAGGACGTGGGCCACCTCCGGGCGCAGAAGCCAGGTCAGGACGGAAACAGCTGCGGGCCAGTGGCCGGCTCCCTGCGCAGTTCCTGTCCCCCACCCGGGCGACATGTAGGCTCCCGGACACGGTGCTGATGCCGGCACTCATGGCTCCACATGGGCCCCGGAGGCCTTTGGGAGCAGCTCCGGGTCCTCCCCACGCTGAGGGCAGGGGCTCACGGAGCTGAGCCTCTCGGATCACATTCCCTCGGCAGCCCCACCTCCTCCTCCTCCAGCCCCGCCCCCTGCCCCTGCTGCTCATGCGCACACGCCTCCCGCTGGGCGAAGGGCAGGCCTTACACAGCCTGCGCCCCAAGAGCCTGGCGGGGTGCAGCTCTGTCCCTGGGCCGGAAAGAGCCACCAAGCGGAGTCTTCACAGGCCCTGGGCATCTGGTGACCTTCCAGCTACCCCCAAGGCGCTGCTCCTGCACCCAGAACCCAGCTGTGCTCCGCAGCCCTCTCCCGGCGCCAGCGCGGGCTGCACACCGCCTGCACACCTGAGGGCACAGGTGCCCACTCTCGGCACCACCCCCAACCCCGACCCCTGCCTCTGTGTCTGCAAAGCGATTCTCCCTTCTCCCGGCACAGAATCCACGTCCAGTGTGGCCACCAGGCAACCACCCGCTGCTCCCTACTGCGGGTCACGGAGCACTCAGCCCTGGGCCTGGCCACGTGCCACCCAGAGGATGCACGTAACTGACCGGTGAAGGGGGTGGGAGGTGGCTGTGTGTGTGTGTGTACATGTGTACAGGCGGGCGAAGAGCGGCAGATGGGGAGGGGGACAGACAGCACTATCCAGCAGCTGTTGACCCCAGGGAACGCCAGCAAACTCTCAGGTGGCCAAGCCCAAGTCCCCCTGACACTTCGAATGCCTCCTGAGGTCAGGCGTGGTCTAAGGGTTCCCTGTAAACGCAGCAAACGATTCGATGACGCTCCACCTGCCCCTTTATGACTCCATCAACCCCTCCCCTTGCTTAGATGCTGCGGCTCCCGACACAAAGACAGAGCTGCCACCTGGGACAACAGGGGACGCCGGCAAGAGCTGCCCACACACTGATGTGAGCCTGACGACCACCGTGCTTGCCCTGAGCCAGGGGCCGGGGTGGGGGGCTCGGGGTCCGTGGGACCGAAAGCTCATCCGAAAAGACGGCAGTGACAGGACACAGCTGAGGGTGCAGCCAGGGAGCCCGGCCAGCGGGGCACTGTCCAGGACACCAGGTCACACCTGGGTTTTCTTGCTCCCCGAAGCGTGGCTACAGCCACACAGCCGGTGACAGTTCAAGGCAACCAGCACACACGACCCCCATCTGCCAAAGGGGAAAATCGGGAGGTGTTACCTCGGTTTAACAAGAAGGACGCTTCACCAGAGCCCCTCCGCGGTTCCCTGCCCCGAACGGCACTGACAGCACCCTCCCCCACCCCGACACAGACCTCCTGAGGCGGCTGCCCTTCCTCTGGTTTGTCTGAAACACTGTGCATGCCTTTGCTCGCTAGCACCCCCAGTCCTGCCCTGGCTCTGCCCCAGGCATGTGGCTGCTGTGGGGAAATAAACCCCTGACCTTTGACAACATAACCTGCACGTGCCGCTCAGGGACGCCCTGAGAATGAGGCTCTAGGCAGGGAGGGTGCCGAGGGGAGATGGAGGGAGATGCACCAGCCAGGTCCCCGGTCCCCTGGGCGCAGCGCGCACCTCAGCCTCGGAGGAGGGGCAGCAGAGAGGTTCACATCCCTGAAGACCCCACCCAGCCGCAGACAGACCCACGCTCCGGGGGACTTAACACGCCTTCTTCAGTGAAGGGCAGGCCCTGAAGATCCTTCCCAGGAGGGCGGGTAGGGGGGTGAGGGGGGCCCAGTGGCAGAGGGCGCCCCAGGAGGAGGAGCCGTCTGGACTGAGCCCCGCTCTGGGCGAGGGGCGCTCCAGACACAGAGCACAGCAGGGCTGAAACCCTGAGCACAGTGGACCCTCCCTGCTGGGGCCGCAGAGAGGAGGCGACAAGATGGGCAGGGGGTGAGACAAGGAACAGAGAGGTGGGGAAGGGGCTTAGGCAGAGCCCTGGTCCACCTCCTGTGTCTGAGTGGCTCCCCGGGGCTGCTGAGGCCCGTGGCCACGGCAAGAGGCACAGGGACCTAGGCTGGGCCAGCGCAGAGGACGGTGACAAGCCAGTTGTGGGCATGTCGGTGCTGAGATGTCCAGCTGGGGGTCTCGAGCAGGAGTGGGACATGAAGGGAAGGCCGGCGGGGCACTGCGGATCGAGGGGCTGGGAGAGGGGGCACTCCCGCCAAGGACAGGCTGGAGAGATGTCTGAGACGGGCCAGCAATGCGGGGAGGTGGACGCTCGGCCACTGGCATCCAGGACGCGGCCTAGGACACCGGCTCTGGGGGTTCTGGGCACCAGCCCACCCACCGTCCCCGGCCACTCAGGGTCCCTGCCGGCCCTCGGGAGGCATTGGTGACGGGGGACTTGGAAATGGAAGGAGGTGAATAGTCCTGTTGGCGCTGTCCAGGTGCCTCCCTCACCGCCCTGGTGAACCTGCAGGCCTCCCGACTGGCAGGGCAGAGACCCGCCTTTCCCTCACGTGTGTCTGCATCACTCTCTCCACAAGTTCCCCGGGCGGAACACCAGACAGGCCGTGCCGAGGCCGTGCCCCCAACCCACCCTGACTTCCACCCCCGGAGGCCGTGCCTTGGGAGGGGGGACCTGGGGGACAAGCTGACAGCTGAGCCCTGCCACCGCAGACACCCCTGGGTCACCGCCTGGAAGCACGGGGAGGAGACGGTCTACACAGCAAGGCTCCCACCTATGCCGGGGAAGGGGTGTCTGCTGCAGGATCACCGAGAAAACCAAAACACACCCCACGCTTGGAGAAACGACATCCCACCTCTGCCCCGTTACAGAGGGGGACCCAGCAGAGACCAGGCAGAGGTGCAGGAGCTGGGAAACGGTCCAAATGTCCCAGCCGAAGGGATCTGGAAAAGGCCCCCGCGGGCTGCCCAGCCCAGCAGGGACGACTCAGACGGCACTGGACCCCTCTCGCTGCTCGGGTGCGTGCTCGAAGCCCCCCCGGGGAGGCCAAGCCGCTTGAGGGCACTGGCGATTATGGGAGAAGCACCTCGATTCACCGGAGGAGAGAGACCACCCAGGAACCATGTGCCCCAGAGACTTTCCAGAATCGCCCCCGAAATGACGGGGTCCAGACACATCACACCGACAGGTGGGGGCCAGAGCTGCAAGACTGGTCTTATCGCAAAGCCCAGAAACGCCTTCTCTCTGGTCTCCAAAGAGTTCATGTTCATGAATACTTCCTTAAGATCCAATAATTCTAAATCTGGTGGACACACACCCTGCAATCTTAGGGAAAGAATAAAGGAAAAGAAGCCAATCAAATCCGAACCAGGTCGGGAGTGAGCTGACGGCCAAGGCGGCCCTGAGAGGGGCACAGGCCTTCCCCCTCCCAGAGGCTCTGCTACAGCAGCCGCTGGGGTCGTGATCCTTGGGGGCTGACCTCTCGGCGTTTTGTCCTCATCTCCCCTCGGGGGGCGCCGGCAGGCCCCCCAGTCTGCTTGCTTGAGTGCGGGGACAAGCGCCAGCCCCGCGGGCTCCCCCGTGGGCGCCTCGCACCCTCAGGGCCCTGACCTCAGAGGGAGGTCACACTCGTGGGCTCCCCTAGCCCACGAGTGTGAACAGAACTTCGAGGGGAGGTTTTCACGGCCGGGGAGCCGCTCTGCTACTCACTTGCTTGGAGCCCACAGGGCGGGGCTGGGGCGCGGGGGCTGCCCAGGATCGCGGCCACGTGCCTGAACCACCGAGCCACGTGGAAGAGCTGCGCGTCGGCAGGAGGGCCTGAGAGCTGCCTGAACGCGTCCACGTCCGCCTGGGACAGGGAGAAGCCCTGGACATAGCTACGCGTGCTCAGGTGCTCGTTCAGGGCCCGCACCCTGGCTGCCTCGTCACTAATGCTCAGGACGGACCTGTAGTCGGGAGCTGCAAAGACAGAGGCACACGCGTCAGTGGGGCTGGAGGCCTGGGTGAGTCCAGAGAATGGGGTCCCAGGGTCACCCTTCTGGCTGGGAAATGTCCAGAACGGGCGGGTGCCCAGGGCTGGGGGATGGAGTGGGGAGTGACTGCCAGTGGGTTCCCATCTGGGGACGAAAATGTTTTAGAACTAGGAGGGGGGGCGGTCGCACAACATCGTGAAGGTTCTAAGTGCACTGACCTGTGCACTTTAAAATGGTTAGTTTCGTCCTTGGTGATTTTCATCTCAATTAAAGAGAAACGCACACGCACACACCCTTTTGTGCACTGGGTGCTGGGAGGGCAGGTGCTGACCCGTCCCTGGGTGGGCGATGGGTGGCGCGTAAGAACTGCAGAGCTCTCCAAACCCGGCACCAGTGAGGCTTCTAGCAGCCAAGGCCCAGCTCCTGGGAGGACCATGGCCCCGCCCGGGAAATGCCTGCCAGAGGGGGCCAACCGCCCAGCCAGCACCTGGCACAAGCCTGCCCCCCTGCAGGGACCTGAGGCCACTCCTCTGCCTTGGAATCCTCAGGAAGGATGTGGGAGGACAGAAGTCCAGCCCGAGCGAGGACCAGGCAGCAGGCACAGCCGGCAGACGGCACTGACTCCACTGAGCCCCTCCACCCCCGCTGCTGCCCCTGAGACCCTCACCTCCTCCCTACGTCCCCGATCACTGCTCCAACTACCCTGCGGATGCGTTCATCACCTGCTGGCTGGGGGGGCGCAGCAGGAGATCAGGGGGGAGGGGCGCAGACCAGTCCCTGAGGCTGCAGGAGGGAGCCTGGTCCCCTAGTCCACGAGTGTGAACAGGGCAGCGCCTGTTCCCTTCCACACAGACACACCCTGAGCCCCGGAGTCGGCTCCGAGCGGGAGAGCACAAGCCCGGTTTCTCACTCTCCCTGGGAACGGGGCAGACACCCTGACACCGCAGCCCTTCGCAGCCAGCTGCCTGACACCACGAGATCCCTGGGTCACCGTGCTGGACCCAGAGCGGGACGGCTCCGAGCGGGGAGGAGATATGGGCCGACACCGGCCAGGCCTGGCACAGAAACAGGAACTTCGCCCCGACCAAGCCCACAGGACGCCTGCAAACAGACAGCAGAGCCCACGTGTGGGGAAGCAGCTGTGCACACGAGACCCTCCTGCACCGTCTCCACCGCGGGAAACCCTTCCGTCAGGGCCTACCCGGAGCTGCCTTCCTGGGCACGGGGGTGAGACGGAAGGAGCCAACAGGAGGACAAAGCCGGCAGCATCTCCGGACGTCCTCAGGTGCCCCAGGGAGGGGCTGCGCCCATCCACGGCCCAGCCTCCCGGAGGCTGGCTTCTCGGGGACCTCCTGAACCCCGACCTCTTCATCCCCAGGACAGGCATGGGCACCAGGGAAACGTCTTCCCTGGGCTCTCAAGCCCAGGCTTTCCAGGAAGACCGGCATGCTTGCCTGCCCACCGCACCGCGGGGGCGCCAGCCCATGGTGGCCCTGAGGCGCACGGCTAGGAATACCCTTCTGCCCGTTACAGAATACCCTCAGAGCACCCAGCGCCATGCCCTTGGATACTGCAGGCCTCCACCTTTAAACGTACCCGGAACCCAGCCCTCTCACCCCAACTGCCATGGCAGGTCCAGCCCTTCTCTCGCCTGGCCCCCGGGATGCAGGCGCCCCTGCTGGTATCCGGGCTTCACAGGGCACCGTGGCCAGAGTGGCCCATGCTCCTTCTCTAGACCCCCCGTCCCACCAAGAGTGGTCCTCGCGCCGGCCAGGAGGGCCACCACACCCTTCTGACCTCAGCTCCCGCCCCCGCCCCTCATGCCCCCTGCCCTGCCTGCCTGGAAGCCTCCCCCAGACACAGCCAGCCTCCCTCCCTTCCTCGGGGCTCCACGGGTGTCCCCTTTTCCGTTGGGTCCTCCCGGGCACTGTTCCAAGTGAACCCCCGCCCCCTGGGGCCCCGACCCCTTCCTGCTTTATTTCTCCATAGTGCTTATTTCTAACACACACACTTCCCTGCTTTCTTTCCTTTATTGTCTGCCCCACCCCCCGGGATTTTATCCGATTCAACCACTCAGCATATGCTCAGCCTCTAGAACCAAGCCTGGAACGTTCTGAAGACACTCAGTGAATTTGCTGAACGAGTGGATGGGCGGCAGATGTACCTCGAAGTGCAGGCCTGCCCGCGGGAGGCCGGCATCACCTGTCACTCCAGGGCCTCGTAAGCCCCCTCCCGGGAAGCACTCGGTACCCAGGAACCAGGGTGGGGACCCGGCTGAGTCTAAGAAGGCCTCTAACCCGTGGCGGGCTGAGCTGGAGCCCTGCTGCCCGAGGGCGCACACCTACAGGGGGCGCTGCTTTTGTTCCACACCTGACCTAGCAGGAGAAGCAGCTACTTTCCACTTCAGCTCTTGGAAGTGTCGGAGGAAGCACAGAGAGACACAGAGGCGGCCCCTCCCGCCCAAGGTGCCAGCGGGAAGCCTGGGGAACCCACGAGGGCCCTGGAGCAGCGCCAGCCAGCTCGCCTTCCTTCCCGGGAGCAGGTGGCTGGCTCTAGGGACCCAGCCTGAGGGCTCAGATCCCCTCTGAGACAGTGAAGGAAGGCCAGGCGGGTCCGTGCCCCCCACCCCTCTCTGACAGGACCGCTCTCTCCCACCCAGGGAGAAGGAAGCAGCACCTGCCAGGGCGGTCCTGGGCACCGGGAAACCTAACGCTACAGAAATGCCTTGGCACGGAGTCTTCCTTCCAGGGAACTTTACTGCACCTGGCACGGTTCCCCGGCAGCCCTGCCAGCCGGTCAGGAGTCGGGAAGCGTGCTCCTTTCTCCTGATGGAGAAAGTTCAGTTCACGAAGGCTGAGTCAGAGGACCTGCCAGAGGGTGGACAGAGCCAGGGCGAGGGGGGGGGACGCATCCCGGAGTGGGCCAGGCCATCCTCCGGCAGCCGGTCACCCGACACCGACCCTCCAAGCTCCCTCTCCCTGTCGCTGAGCATCCCTCTGGTGCAGCCATCTATGCCAGGACACAGGAGGGAGGGGAAGGAAGCAGAGGTGACAGCCCCTCTCTGAGAAGCTGTGTGGTCTCCCAGCTCCCCCTGCCCCTTTACCCCCAGGACAGCACTGGACAGACAGACTTCCCTCATTCCGGAACTACTCCAGGGAACACAGACCCCCGGGAACTTGCCTGACCTTGACGTTGGCTACCCTGGAGGAGTACGCTCACAGGGCATTTTATTTCCCTCTCTTTTCTTCGCTGCGCACATTTTCTACAATAAGCGTATGTTATTTTTACAATGAGAAAAACATGTCAAACATTCTACCAACACGATGGTTTTAAAGCACTAATGAAGCAGTTCAGGGGACAAGGGCTCAGCGGGGTCTGCACCCCTCCCTCACCCGGCGGGCTCCTCTCAAGGGTAAATCAGGCTCACACAACACACGCCTGGTAAAGCTGGTGAGCATTAGTGAAATTACACTTGTAAACTGTTTGAAATACTGCCGGGCACACAGCCAGCGCCCGGCAGTTGCCATTACTCTTATTTTAATCGCTCCTGTATTACTACTATTGAAACTGCCCTGGAGGAGTTTACCCAGGGATCACACGCGCATTTAAAAAGCCCCGTCTGGAGCAGGGAGCCCGCAGGGCAGAGGGGGACAGTCACAGGGTCACCGTGGCAGCTGTGGCTAAGCGTAACTTGAGGAAACAAATTTAAAAACTGGTCAGCTTTCAAGTGGCCCTGGGTTTGGGCCAGACTGCGGTCTGGCTATCAGCCCACGATGCCAAGATGAGAGGAGATGGTTCCCGAGCAGGGCGCCCACTGGCCACGCTGGCCCTCCCCAGGGAGCCCCACGCACGCACCACACCCACCGCCAGGTCCACCGCAGGTCCATCCAGAAATGCATCGCAGGACACACACCTTCTGACTGTGGGAAGGCCCTAAACGTGGACCGCGGTCTTCACAGTTTAGAAAACGCTTACTGACCTCGCACAAACGCAAGAACCAGCTAAGGACCCGAGTTCACACCAAGCGTCGCCTCCCCGGCCCCTTCCCGTCAGCATTCACACCTGCTGGACAGCAGCCCGCGGCCTGCTTTCGCCCACCCCCTCCTCCGCTCCAGCCAGGCTCCCGCTCAGGGAGGCTCCAGCGCAGTGGCAGCAGGGCCAGCTCCTGGAAGCACCCGTTCCAGGCCCACCTGAGACCTTTGGAATCGGAACCTGGGTGGGGCGGGTGCAGAGCTCAGCTGCCAGGAGCCCCCAGGCGGCTTGCTGATGCGCAGGGCCCTTCACCGCAGGTCTGCCTTCCTCCTAAGCTCCCAGGCCCAGCGCAGCGGGGGTCTGCACCCCTCCCGCACTTGCTGAAGGCCTCTCGGGTCCACACCTTGCGAGGCCCCGGCGGCACCCGGCCCTGTGGATCAGATCCTTTCTGCAAAGGCTCCTCCAGCTTCCCTGGCCCGCCTCTGCAGCTGCCCCTCCCCCTGGGTCCCTCTTCAGGCCCACTTTTCTTTCCTGTGGGGCTTCCCAGCCTGCCCAGGTGGCTCTCAGAACGGGGACTGGAAAAGCCTTCTCAAACGAATGCATCCCCTCCTCACACGAATCTCATAAAGGAGAGAGGTGCATGCACCTGGCGGCAATGCCACCCACTCCCGGCACCCAGGACCTCCTCCCACAGGCCCTCTCTAGCGCCCCCTTCCATCCTGAGCACCAGCCCTGGAGGCCCAGCGGTCACGTGTCCACAGGGTGCTCCCAAGCATCATGTCTCGCCCTCCAACTGGGGACAAGTCCGGGAACGGTACAGCCACCTTCCCCACTGGCTCTGAAGCTGGGTGGCTGTTTCTTTCATCCCACGGCAAACCCAGCACCTGCCCCGGTCCTCCCCAGACTGTCCACTTCTCACACCCACCACCGCCACGGGCCCAGGCCGCCGGTTACCACGGTCTTGGGTTCTTCCTGCTCTCCCTGCCTTGGTACACGCGGGGGAGGGGGCAGATATCTTGCCAGAACGCAAAGACAAGACCCAAATTCCGCAAATGTGCGCAAGGCCCTTGCAGACCTGGTCCTGTGGCCCATCTCCAGCCCCCCACCCCCTCTGGCCTCAGGAACTTGCCGGAAAGCAGTGCTGCTGGCCCTCAGGTCTTAGTGCACGAGGTGCTCTCTGCCAGGACTCCCGCTCCCCTTTTTTTCTCTAGGATCAGCTTCCAGCCTCTCTTGGGAGGCTCCCTACCTGCCCTGCAGCCAGGCCCTCCCTCAGGAGCAGAGCACAGGGCGCTCCCCAGACCCAGGCTCTCTGTCTCGGGGCTCCGGGGCTGGGCTTGGCCAGTAGGCTAATGCCCACAGCAGCGTCCGGACCTGGCCCCGCAGGGCCTCCGGCGTGGTTCCCTGCACTCCGCTCTGCCCACGGGGCAGCTGGCAGAGGAGGACCCGGCCAAGTTTCTGGCAGATTGTGGGCCCTGAACCACCTCCGTAGACTCAGGCCACCTGGCAGCACATGCACTGGGAAGTGACCAAGAGAGGAATGGCCCGTGCAACCTGGGGAGGTGTTGGGCTTCTGGGCTCCGGCCACCCTGCCCCGCTGGACGGAAGGCCCAGGAAGGCCGAGACGCTCCTCCAGGCATGCTGCATCTCCACGCCCAGCAGCGTCCGGCAGAGCCGGTGCCCGAAGCAGATCTACTGGATAAATAAAGTGACAGATCTATTTAAGGAAATTATTTTGAACCACTCAGGGGCAACTTCCCACAGAAACAGCAGATGTGAATCTCTCACGTGGGATTTTTAGGTCATGAGAAGCATCATGACCTGATGCCCTGAGGACACACAGGTGATCAGACGGCACCACTGCCCGGGGACAGCAGTGTGGACACTGGGAACAGTTTAATCTCCCCCCGAGGACACTATCTCTCACAACTCTTAAGGTGTAAATACCAGGAGACTGTGGGTTCAGGGATGAGCAAATGTCCGTAGTCTACAAATATGTACGTTTCATTTCTTCTCTGGGAAACACAGGAAAGTGTATCAGCTCCCTCCTCTCGTCTGCCTTGACGCACTCTGGAATTGGGGTGCTTGCTGTTCACCTGAATAGAGTCATCAAAGGCAGCAAGGCAGAGTAGTCAACATCCCTGCTGCAGTCACACAGGCCCTGGCTAGCTGTGTGACCTTGGACAAATCACTTAGCTTCTCTGAACCTCAGGATTCTCGCCTGCACAGGAAGATAAGGGCAGTATCGACCACAAAGGGTTGCTCTGAGGATTACAGGCCCCCCGCAGATGCATTTAGCACAGACTCATGCTAAGAAAAAAAGCTAGCTGCATTGTTATTACGAAGAACCTTTGAATTAAACTGCATAAAAAATTAAACTGCAAATCTGACCTAACACACAGCCACCAAAGTGGCCCAATCTGCAGGGCAAAGCCTCTGACACGCGCTCCATCCACCCCGGGGTCCTCAGGGATGAGACTCGTCTTTCTAAAAACACTGGGCCCTGGAACAGGCTGCACGTTCAAGCTACAAAGGAAAAGCTTTAACCCCAGTGGCAGGGAACCAAATGGACATTCTGAGCCAACTTAAGGAAGATGACCAGAAATGGGAAGAATATTCTAGACGAGGGTCTCCTTAAAAAGTCCGGAAAGATGGTCACTTTCGATAAATCCAACCTTGAGAATGAAAAGCATTCAGAACCCGGAAACCAAGAATATCTAGAACTCTGGTACCAATCTCCAGAAACAGGCCAGTTCTTACAAAGGCTCTGAAAACCTCAAGTTCCAAAGCAATTAAAAAACCAAAACCCCCAAATCGAATACGTCAGTTGTGTTCACAAATGAAGAAGGAAGGAAGGAAGAAAGACAGAAAAGAAACAAGCTCGGGCTCTCAACCTGGACACAGCACCCGTTTCATGCCAAGTGTTCTTCTAAACCCTTAACCTCTACCAGCCCCTTTAATGCCCACTACATCCTCCGAGCGGGGACGTGTTACCCTGCTGCACGTGAGGAAGGGGCAGAGGTGGGCCCCCAGCCCGGCTCGCTCAGAAGACTGGGGTGTCAACCACGCTGCTATGTTACCGGAGTCCGGGTGCACTTCTGAGGGCCGAGGGCCGAGGCTCCAGGTGGGTAGAGATGGCGCTGGAATCCAGGCACACCTGTCGGCTGGAATGCGGGGCGCCCGGAATGCGGGGCGCCTGGGTACCACAGCAGCCCTGTCAGCAGGGGCCGCCCACGTCACTGGGTTACCCAGGTGGTCAGAGCTCCCCGCCTGGAACCCCAGGAGCAAGGGGGATCACAGGGCTCCAGGAGCCTGCACAGCCTAAACCCGGCAGCCCGGGGAATAAATACTACACACTGAGAGTTCTTCCTGAAGAAAGTCTGCTCCAGACGTGGGAATCCAGGGACAACCTCCGGTCTGTCTGGCACCTACAATCTTGCCTGAGGGAGGGGAGCAAGGGCCCAGCGCTCCCCGGAGTCTGCCTGTGGGCGGCGTGTCCACCGGCTGGCGACACGAGTGACTCTGGTGGGCAGAGCCAGAGCTGCTCACGGAACCTCGGAGGGCGCAATCAAGTGGGGCAATACCGCTGTGACCACGCAGGTCCCAATGGCCACTGTCTGCAGCCGCAGACGAAAGCCTTCGTAAAACCCCAAACCCTTTCCTGTATGTCCGCGTACCCTGTTTCCTCGGCCTCATTTTCCTAAGTGCCAACCCGGGTGCTGCCCGGGCTGGGCGGAAACGAAAACCACCCTAGGGCTGTGCCTGTCCCCCAAAGTCCAGGGGACAGGAGGGGCGAGGTCCGGCCCAGGGACCGGCGGGGGAAATGCAGGGCCACGTCCTGGAGTCAAGACGCAATGGAACCTGGAGGACCCAAGGAGGACACCGGGTCTGGGGACGGGGTGGCCTCGGCAGTTCCGGGTCCGGAGCCAGGTCCCCGCGAGGTTGGAGGAGCGGGGCCTGCCGGGGGGGGGCCCGGGGGTCGCGCCCGGCCCTCTGCGCGCCCTCAGACCCGCCCCTCAGGGACCTGGCGCCCCCTCAGACCCCCGGTGGCCCCTCCGCCCCTCGGCCCGGGGTCGCCCCCGCTGGCCCGCCCGCCGCGCGCACTCACCGTGCTCCGCGGAGGAACCTGCCATCGTTGGAATGCCGCACTCGCGGCCGCGCCGACAGCTTCCCAGAATCTGACGCAACCACCGCCCCGGAAGTCCCGCCGGAGGCGGTGCGCCTTCCGGGACACGCCCAGTCGCTAGGCAACCGCCGCGGGCTCGAGACGCCGCAGGCCGGGGCATGCTGGGAGTTGTAGTTCCCACTGCGCTGCGGCCAGTGCCCTTGAGCAGGGGTACCCAGCTCCCGGGTTGCGGACCGCTAGCGGTCCGCGGCCTGTTAGGAACCGGGCCGCACAGCAGGAGGTGAGAGGCGGGAGGGCGAAGCTTCATCTGCCGCTCCCCATCTCTCGCATTACCGCCTGAACCATCCGCCCACCCACCCACTTCCGTGGAAAAATTGTCTCCCAGGGTCCGGGGAGGGAGGACCAGTTGGAAGGAGGCTTAGAGGAGGGGATTGGGAGTGGGTGGGAAGTGCATTCCATGCAGAGGGTACTGTCCTGCAAGTGACACCAACAGAGAACAAGCCACTGAGAAATTCAGCCTGACCGCAGGGCAGGCTGGAGCAGCCCTGGCGAGAGTTGGGGCCTGGGGCAAAGGCTAGGGCTGGCGCTTCTTGAAGCATCTTGTAAGCAAAGTCAGGAAGGGCAGAGACCCAGCAGGCTTGACTGGATTTGTGCTGTAGACCTCTCATGCCAGCTGCTGTGTGGCGGTGGAGTGGATTAGGGAAAGCCAGGAGGAAAGCAAGACTTGACAGGAAGCCTTTTCGATAGTCTGTAGGAGAGGAGACGGTGCCCTGGACCAGCAGGGTGGGCAGGCAGATCTGGGAGAGCCATGAGGGGCAGCAGATGCTGGGATGGGGTGGGGCGGGTGAGCGAGGTGAGGGCCGGGGATGACACCCACGTTTCTGTCCTGAGAGAGACTGGTGGTTATGGCATTTCCTTTAATAATGAACTTGAAGTTGAAGACACTTGGTGCTGGGTGGAAGAAAGCAGCTGGTTTGTCAGCATTTCCAAGGACTGATGATGTTTGGGGTGAGTGAGAAAGGGGGGCAGGGTGGAGCGCACACTCTGTATGGACAGGGTTGTCATTCCCAGAGACAGAGGCCCCGGGGGGAATAACACAAACGAGGAGAAGAGGCTTCTCTGGCGTTTAATCCCCATTCTAGAGTCCCTCAGCCCACAGATCACATCCTCAGGGCCTGTGCCTTTCTCTGTGTAAGATACCATCTCCCAAGGACATCACACTCAAGCTTCTGCACACACAGGGAACGAAAAGAAACACTTAGGATGGAAATTTTATTAGGTAAAGAAAAAGTATAAAAGCAAGTATTGCTAAATTGTACAACTTTTTGGCAAAAGCGTATCTTTGGCATTAAAACTTTAACAGTTTAAGCTACTTTTCTAAAGAATTATGCTAAATGCAAAGAAAAAAATCTCATAACATTACATACTGTGTGATTCTAGTTATTTAACATTTTGAAATGGCAAAAATCATAGAAATAAAGACAAGTGAATACCAGAAGTTAATGCGGGAAGAAGGTGGATGCGGCTACACCTGAAACAAACACAACATTGTCAATCAACTGTCCTCCAATATAAAATAAAGCTAAAAAAAAAAAAGATGCAACATTAAAAAAAAAAAAGGGGCAACATGAGTGGTCCTTGTGATGATGGAAACGTTGGGTATATTCACTGTGTCAGTGTCATTATCCCGGCTTTAATATTGTACCATGATTGCGCAAAATGTTAGCATTTTAGGAAACTGGGTAAAGGGTGAGGAGATCTCTCCATATTATTTCTTACAGCTGCATGTAAATCTATGATTATCTCAAAAAGTTTATAATGATATCCATTCCTTAAAAAAATAGTTTCAGGTACTTAAAATGGTCTCTGTGACTGTCACCATGCCCCACCCTGGCTAGTTCTGGTTTAGGAAGCTGGGGCCTAAAGCTGGTCACATTCCAATCTGATCCTCAGATACAAGAGCAGAGGGATAGTCTTAGGTTTTTTTTTTTGTTTTTCTTTTAATTGAAGTATAGTCGATTTACAACTTTGTGTTAGTTTCAGGTGTACAGAAAAGTGATACAATTATACATACATATATATATTCTTTTTCAGATTCTTTTCCATTATAGGTTATTACAGGATACTGAATATAGCTCCCTGTGCTATAGAATAGGCCCTTGTTTATCTATTTTATATATAGTGGTGTGTATCTGTTAATCCCATACTCCTAATTGATCCCTCCCCTCTTTCCCCTTTGCCAACCACAAGTTTGTTCTCTGTGTCTGTGGGTCTGTTTCCGTCTTGTAAATAAGTTCATTTCTATTATATTTTAGATAGCACATATAAGCGATATCATATGATATTTCTCTTTCTCTGTCTTACTTCACTCAGTATGACAATCTCTAGGTCCATCCACGTAGCTGCAAATGGCATTATTTCATTCTTTTTTATGGCTGAGTTCATATTCCATTGTATGTATACCACATCTTCTTTGTTCGTTCCTCTGTCCATGGACACTTAGGTTGCTTCCATGTCTTGGCTATTGTGCATAGTGCTGCTGTGAACATTGGGGTGCATGTATCTTTTGGAATTAGAGTTTTCTCCAGATGTATGCCCAGGAGTGGGATTGCTGGATCATATGGTAACTCTATTTTTAGTTTCTTAAGGAACCTCCATACTGTTCTCCATAGTGGCTGCATCAGTTTACATTCTCACCAACAGTGTAAGAGGGTTTCCTTTTATCTACACCCTCTCAAGCATTTGTTATTTGTAGACTTCTTGATGACGGACATTCTGACCGGTGGGAGGTGATACGTCGTTGTAGTTCTGATTTGCATTTCTCTGATAATTAGTGATGTTGAGCATCTTTCCCTGTGCCTATTGGCCATCTGTTTGTATTCTTTGGAGAAATGTCTGTTTAGGTCTTCTGCCCATTTTTTGCTTTGTTTTGTTGTTTCTTCTGCCCAGTTTTAAAATTTTAATTTATTTTTTATATTGGAGTATAGTTGATATACAACGCTGTGTTCGTTTCAGGTATACAGCTAAGTGATGCAGTTATACATATACATATAAGCATTCTTTTTCAGATTCTTTTCCCATAGAGGTTATCACAGAATACTGAGCAGAGCCTTCTGCCCATTTTTGATAGGGACAGTCTGGTCCCAGGGCCAGGTATGGACCAGCGTCTCTGACTACTCAGAGCGGCCTGTGGGTTGCCTGTCACCTTGTACCTATTCATGGAGCACCTGCTCGATGCCACGCCCTGTCCCAGGTCATGCAGACATCATGGTGACTCTGAGATCAAGGAGTTGGTGGGGGCAGAAAGACAACCACCAAACTCTCCTGGCCGCAGAGCCTAGGGAAATGCTCCGAGGAACGTGAGCCCATCCAGTGCAATCAGCAGTCCCCTGGGATCCCATCTCTGCCACACTGGCCACAGGCAGTGCCCCTGACAGAGAAGCACCTTTGCTTGTGGGCAGAGCTGATGTCCCCATTGGAAGTTTATACAGAATCCATTTGGATAAGGACCGCAGTTCCATCTGGGATTCATGAAGTTTCTGGTGGGATCAGAACTGGAAAAGAAGTTCAGATCCGGGCTTCCCTGGTGGCGCAGTGGCTGAGAGTCCGCCTGCCGATGCAGGGTACACGGGTTCGTGCCCCGGTCCGGGAAGATCCCACATGCCGCGGAGCGGCTGGGCCCGTGAGCCATGGCCGCTGAGCCTGCGCGTCCGGAGCCTGTACTCCACAACGGGAGAGGCCACAACAGTGAGAGGCCCTCGTACCGCAAAGAAAAAAAAAAAAAAAAAAGAAGCTCAGACCCTACCCATCCAGGACACTGCGTAAAGTAACAGCCCTGTGTCAAAAAGGAGTTTATTGGGAGCTCTCTGCATGCACCTAAGATACCTTCTGCAACCAATTTGTTTATAATTTGCGAACATATATGTAACTCCATGTTATGGAGGGCAGCCGTGAGCTTAAATACAGGAATGTCCCTCCCTAGCCCATTCCTCCGCCTGAGGAGCTCTTCCAAATTTCCTGGATGTTGGGGTTCCCATATCTCATCATTTTCTTCAAGTCCAGTAAACCCCATAACATCTTCCAGTTACTTTCTGGAACCTCATGTCTGAATTCACAATAGATCTTATTGATGGACGAAAAAAATAAAAGCAAAAAGGGAGAGTTTGTTTACATTCCTGGGAGGCCCGTGGAGCATCCTCTGTAACTCGGCTCCCAGGAGTGTGGCCCTAGAGGTGCTTCCACCTGCCCTGAGCCCACGACCTGGGAAGCCCTGCGCCAGCCCAGATGATCCCACAGAAGGGATCAGGCCCAGGGGCCACGAGGCCAAGGTCTGGCCATGACCTGCTGTGTCTCTTGACACGTCTGTTGCTCATTCATTACTGGTGCCAATGAACCTGGGAGAAGGAACCCCAGGCAAGTCAGAAGCCCTGTGGATAAAGCATCTGCTGACGTCCGCCCTGCCCTGCCCCTCTCACGTGCCACGCAGCCATGGGCTGTGGGGTGCTCCGGACGGGTAGGCCTCCTGGCGTCAGCGGGGGGACCAGGTTAGGCCTTGAGACCTGGGGCAAGTTTTGTAGCCTCTCTGAGCTTCGGATTGTCGTGTTTTAAATCTGTAAAATGGGGCAGTCTCCCAGAGCTGTTAGAATAAGATTATAAAAAGCACCTGGCACGCAGCATGTGCTCGATAAATCTTGCCTTTTTTGCCCCTAAGCCCGTAGCATCCCAGCCATGGGGACCCACTGATCTAGGGTTAGATAAGTATTCCCATCACCCACTCATACTTTCTCTTAAAAACAGGAATGTATAATAAAATTAAAACAACATCCAATCCTTCTTTATGAACCCCACAAAACTTATATCTGGCAAATATCTGTTTCTCTACTGTCATTGGTGAATGTGAAAAAGTGGATCTCAAGTCCACAGGAAAGTTCCCTAAGCTTCGGGTAGGCAGGTGGTCCCCCGTCTCAAAAATAAAGACGTTAGGCCTTAGCATTCATGTCAAAGAAGGAAGACTTTTAAAAAACATATATTTATTTATTTGGCCGCACCAGGCCTTAGTTGCGGCACACGGGATCTCTGTTGCAGCATGCGAGATCTTTAGTTGTGGCATGTGGGATCTATTTCCCCAGTAAGGGATCGAACCCAGGCCCCCTGCATTGGGAGCCACTGGACTATCAGGGAAGTCCCGACAAGGAAGATTTAGCCTAAACAAATAAACGAGAAAAATTTGTTAACAAAAAAACAAAAAAAATGTTAACAAATAAAAGAAGAAAATGAAGAATTTAGACTACTTACCAACACAGGAAACGTCCTTCAAAAACTACTTTTGTTCATATTCCTGCAGAGAGAAGAGAATAAAATGGTTCCAGGAGCAGAAACCTGTGCGGCCTCTTAGAGGAATTCTACGGAAATAGAACCAGAACCTGGTTTCTTGTGGGAGCTGTGGGTGGGGGCCGGTGGGCCTCTATCAACATGATAAGACCCCTGAGTCAGCCCGTGGGGAGTCACCCCCACTCCATCCCCCCACGGGTAGCAGAGAGCTCACAGCCCAGCGTGTCCTCTGGGTCACGCTCCCCCAGGACACGGCCTGGGCGTGCGGGTGACACCGTGCCGTCACGGCTGCCCCTGCTTGGGCGGGCGGGGGTCCCTGATGCTCTGCATGTGCTCCTGACTCTTCCCAGACCCAGGCCCTGCTCCTTCCCCCCCCGGGGGGTGCGGGTAACAGCTGAACGATGTCACCTGTCGGTGACCTGCTCTCTGGATAAGACAATGGAGAGGACACAGGTCTACAGACATGCACTGTGGACAAATATTAGGGACTTATCCACACAGCCTCCTAGTTCAGGGAAATCCGAGCGTGGACGGGACACCAGACAGATGAAAGCTGACCACCCGTCTGAAGGAGCTGCCACGAGCACGGGCTTCTCCCTGGATGAGGCCAGGCGTTCCTTGAGATGCCCGGGCCTGAGGCCAGGAGCCTGACCACGTGGTTCAAATCTCAGCTCTGCCTCTGCCCACGGCCGGCAAGGACTCACCGCTCTGTCCCATGGCTGGTAAAAAGGGTAAGAACAGCTGCCCTGTTACAGCACAGCCCCAGAGGGACACCCAGGGACCAGCATGTCACCCTGACCTGACCCTCGGCAGGGGCCCCAACTTCTGCATTTTATTCGTCTCAGGAGCCCTGGAGAATCCAACAAAAGTCACAGGCCGGCTCCCTGAAATGATGCATAATGGCACACGACCCATGGAACCTACAGTCTCTGGACTTCTCAAGCCCCGTGTCTGTGCGAGGGTGGCCCAGGGGTCCATGATCTCCTCCCAGTCTCCCCTTTCTTCAGCCCCTGACCTTGCCCTGCCTTAGGGTTGCTCATCACTCAGCAACCCTGGCCCTCCCCCGCAGGGCCACTTAGTGGGTGTCTGATCATTTGTCAAACCCCATTCAGGTGTCACCCACTCGGGAAAGCCCCCAGCAGCCCCCCAGCGGAGGATAGGAACCGTCGCTTCCTGCTGTGCACGGCTGGACACGGCCCACCGGGGACAGTCCCACCCATCTCGGGATCCATCCCACACCCTGCCCCTGCAGCCCCGTGTTCTCCAGATGCCAAGCCCGGCACCCAGGGGGTGCTTGGCCCAGCTCTGCTGACAGCGCAGGAGGCTTCAGGTCCAGCACCAGCGGGCTGTGCCTCGTCGGTCCTGCTGCTTCCCAGCCCTGGGGCCCAGCGAGGACACACGCTGAGCCTCTGCCCCCCCCCGGGTGCCACGGTCCCCTGGTTACCGAGTCCAAGCTCGTGCTGCTCACCGCACACAGGCCAATAAGTCAGACATGAGGTGTTGAGACAAGGAATACTTTATTCGGAAAGCCGGCAGACCGAGAAGATGGCAGACTTATGTCTCAAAATAACCACCTTATCGGAGTCTGGGTGCCATTTTCTTCTATAGAATCAGGGAAGTAAAGTAAAAAGGCAGAATAGAGAGGGAGAGGCGGTGGGGAAGTAAAGTAAAGAGGGCCTTCGGTCTTGCAAATCATCTCCTGGAATTGAGGAGGGGATGCATGAATTTCTTCTTTCTTGCAGCCATTCACAGGTGGGCGGGGTCAGATTGTCTCCCTGTGAGCTGAACAGAGGCACTTTAGTTTAATATTCAGGCAGGGGGGCAGGGTTCCCCGAGGCAGGCCGTTATCGATGATTATAGTAACAAAAGCAATGAAAAACGAAGGCTAAAGTCAAAGAAGCAGATGCAACGTGGAGCCAGAACTGGCTCTTCCCTGCTACACCCGCAGACAGCAGGTAGGGTGGGGGAAGGTTATGGGTTGAACTGTGTCCCCGCAAGGGTTCTGAAGTCCTCCCAGTACCTGTGACTGTGACCGTATTTGGAAACAGCATTGTTGCTCACGATCAAGTTAAGATGAGGTCACTAGGGTGGCCTCTAATCCTATATGACTGGGGTCCTTATAAAAAGGGGAAATTTGGAGAGGGACTCACACACAGGGAGAAGGCCACGTGAAGATGAAGGCAGAGATGGGGGGATGCTCCTTCAAGCCAAGGGACCTCAGATTGCCGGAAACCACCAGAAGCTGGGAGAGGCCTGGACCAGATTCTCCCTCACAGCCCTCGGCGGGAAGTGACCCTGCCGACACCTTGATCTCCGACTTCCAGCCTCCAGAACCATGAGACAATAAAAGTCTGCTGTTTAAACACCCTCCTCCCTGCCCCTGGGCTGTGGGACTTCGTTATATCAGCCTCAGGAAACGCAGACAAGAACTCTGCAAGAGCGCCACACACAGCCCTGCACTCAGCACTCAGCGAGCAGGGGCTTGGTCATCAGACCCTCCCAACGGTCCACTTACCTGCTCCAGGCTGTGGAGGGGAGGGGACACCTCTGCTTGGCCTGGGGGCCTGGGGGCCTCGGGAGCTTGAGTCTGTTGTAGTGTCTGCTCTGGGGCTGCCGGACTTCCTTTGGCCCCCAGCTCCTGTAGCTCTAGGATTTCCCCAGCGTCCTTGGAGGGTCCCGGGTGAGTCCTGGCCTCGGGCTCCAGGGCTGAGTCCTCTACCTCCAACATCGGCCTGGTCTCCACACCAGGGGCTGGTTGGCCCCTCTCAAGGTCCATGGGCATCTGCATCTCCTTGGGCTGGCTGCTTCTAGGCGACTAAAGAACAAAGTCATTTCTTCTGCTGACAGGAGCCTGCAGGACAGGCCCTTCCCAAGCCACTTTCAGGGAAAGAAATGCCAACTGTCTGATAGGTAAGCAAGGCCTGTGCAATTTTCGAGAGGAACACTGCACGGGGTCAGGTCCCTGCTCTGCCACCGACTCCTCGGGGATCCCAAGAGAAGCCTGTGGTGGGTTGAATGGTGGGCACCCAAGGATAGACCCACATCCTAATCCACAGTACTTGTGGATGGGACCTATTTAGAAATAGGGTCTCTTCAGCCGAGGTCATACTGGATAAGGGTGGGACCGGTATCCTATGACTAGTGCCCTTAAAAGGAGAGAGATTCAGAGACACACGGGGAGAGGCTGTGTGAAGACAGCAGAAATCGGAGTGATGCGCCCAAAAGCCAAGGAGCGCCAAGCACGTCCAGCCCCAACCAGGGGAAGCGAGGAAGCACCTGCCCCTAGAGCCCCGAGGGGACCAAACCCGCCAACCCCTTGATTTCGGATCTCTGGCCTCCAGAACTGTGGGACAGGAAGCTCGTAATGTTTGAAGCCCCCCGTCTATGGGGATCTGTCTCAGCAGCCCTGGGATACCAAAGAAAGCCTTTTGTCCCCTGTGCCTCAGCAGAATTTAAATCTTCCAGCACAGATGTCCCAGGGCTCTGCTAAGGTGGGCGCAGACACCACTGCACAGGCTAAATGTGGACGCAGCGGGGAAGGCCTGGGGCTGTCCCCCACCCCTCCACCTCCTGGGGCTTCACTGGACAAATCCCAGGGTGATACTTACAGGGCTGCCTGGCTCCTTTGGATTTTCTGCAAATCAAAAAGAAGAGAGAGAACAGAAAACAATTGATATGAACTATTACAGCGACTTCCGTGAGGAGAGGAAATGCCTCGAATTCACAGTCAAGAAAGTGGACTTATGTTTCCCAAAACCACAACCGACTGGAAAAACCACGCAGCTGGGAAAACACAGGAGGGGCACTTACTTGGTAAGCTTCCCCAGCACCCAGGGACCGCCTCCTCCAAGACCCCCTGGCTGGAGCTGCACCCGTCTCTCCCGGCTTCCCGGCCCCCGGTGCCCTGGACGCCTGTCCCCAGCAGCTGCCCCGCGATTTTGGTCTCAAGCCCTGCACGTCGGGGAGCACGCTGCGGGCGGCTCCGAGCCCAGACACATGCAGGGCCCCCGAGATGGAAAGTAAGCAGAGCTGTGTTCAAACGAGAGGCTCCGCCGGGAACCACTGACCCCAGGCCCCCACTTCTGAGCTCCTGGTGCCCTTGCTGACCTGGTTCCCTCAAGGATCAACGTGACTCTGCTTTACCTCTTCTTCTACAGTGGCGAATGATGATGGCCGTGGCGATGGAAAGGACCACAATCTCCACAATCCCCACAATCCCCACAATCCCAGCAATCACAGCAAGGAGGATCCACCACCACGTTCGGTTCCCTGCAAGGAGGCGAAACAGAGAATGCTGTCACAGTGTCGGGCACGCTTACCCCATCCAAGTGACGGGCAGCTCTTGGGCGTGGTGGCAGCACCGCCATTCTCCAGGCCCCGAAGTGCTCTCTTGACGACTGTCGCCACGAACCTCCCCGGCAGGAGGTACGACAGGCTCCTCCTTCCTGCTCAGACAGGACCTGGGCTGTTGCTCACATCCTTGGAAGCAGCAGGACGTCTGACCGGCCAGCAGAGCAGCAAGAGGCCCTGGCATCCCGGGATGGGGCTCAGGTGTGAGTGGTCGCAGCTGCAGGATTTACTACCGGGCCAGCAGCAGGCAGAGCCTGGAGGAGGCTGGGAGGAGGGAGGGGACGGCCAGTCCTCATGGCAGTAGGGCCGGGCCATGCTGGCCCAAGGGACAGGGCAGGGTCCACCCTGGGGAGACCTCTGGCGTGACCACTGGGGTGTCTCCGTCTCACCCTGCTGAGCTCCCAGCGCCGACAGGAGCCGTGGACACACAGACACGGGGGGCGGGGCGGGCCATCAGAGCCGTGGACGCTCGGCCACCCTGATGCAATCTGTCACCAAGGACAGAGGAGGAAGGAGCGAGTCTTTCCCGTGGTGCCACTGTTCTGCTTAAAGGCTCTTCTTTACTCTCTGATCAGGCCCTTCCTCATTCTGCCTTCTGTTTTGGTGTTATAATAGCCTTTAAAAGTGTTTGCGGGTTATAGAGGGAAACTACCTCAACATAATAAAGGCCACATACGAGAAACCCACAGCAAACATCATACTCAATGCTGAAAAGCTGAAAGCACTTCCTCTAAGATCAGGAAGGCGGCAAGGATGCCCACTCTCGCCACTATTATTCAACAAAGTCTTGGAAGTCCTCACCACGGCAATCAGAGAAGAAAAAGAAAAATTGGAAAAGAAGAAGTAAAACTGTCACTGTTTGCAGGTGACATGATACTATACATAGAAAACCCTAAAGATGCCACCAGAAAACTACTAGAGCTCATCAATGAATTTGGTAAACTTGCAGGATACAAAATAAATATACCAAAATCTCTTGCATTCCTATACGCCAACAATGAAAGATCAGAAAGAGAAATCAAGGAAACAATCCCATTTACCATCACATCTAAAAGAATAAAGTACCTAGGGATAAGGAGGCAAAAGACCTGTATTCAGAAAACTATAAGATGCTGATGAGAGAAATCAAAGACGACACAAACAGATGGACAGATACAACATGTTCTTGGATTGGAAGAATCAATATTGTGAAAATGATTATACTACCCAAAGCAATCTACAGATTCAATGCAATCCCTATCAAATTACCAGTGGCATTTTTCACAGAACTAGAAGAAAAATGTTTACAATGTACACGGAAACACGAAAGACCCCGAATAGCCAAAGTAATCTTGAGAAAGAAAAATGGAGCTGGAGGAATCAGGCCTCCTGACTTCAGACTATACCACAAAGCTACAGTAATCAAGACAGTATGGTACTGGCACAAAAACAGAATTATAGATCAATGGAACAGGATTGAAAGTGCAGAGAAAAACCCACGCACCCATGGTCACCTAATCTATGGCAGAGGAGTCAAGAATATGCAATGGAGAAAAGACAGCCTCTTCAATAAGGGGTGCTGGGAAAACTGGACAGCTACACGTAAAAGAATGAAAGTAGAAAACTCTCTAACACCATACACAAAAATAAACTCAAAATGGATTAAAGACCTAAATGTAAGGCCAGATACTATAAAACCCTTAGAGGAAAACACAGGCAGAACACTCCTTGACGTACATCACAGTAAGATCTTCTTTGAGCCACCTCCTACAGTAATGAAAATAAAAACAAAAATAAACAAATGGGACTTACTTAAACTGAAAAGCTTTTGCCCAGAAAAGGAAACCATAAACATAACAAGAAGACAACCCTCAGAATGGGAGAAAATATTTGTAAATGAATCATCGGACAAAGGATTAATCTCCAAAATATATAAACAGCTCATGCAGCTCAATATTAAAAAAACAACCCAGTCGAAAAATGGGTGGAAGATCTAAATAGACATTTCTCCAAAGAAGACATACAGGTGGCTAAAAAGCATATGAAAAGATGCTCAACATCACTAATTATTAGAGTAATGCAAATCAGAACTACAGTGGGGTATCACCTCACACCAGTCAGAATGGGCATCATCAGAAAATCTACAAACAACAAGTGCTGGAGAGGGTGTGGAGAAAAGGGAACCCTCCTACACTGTTGGTGGGAACGTAAACTGGTACAGCCATATTGGAGAACAGTATGGAGGTTCCTTAAAAAACTAAAAATAGAACTACCATACGATCCAGCAAACTCATTCCTGGGCATATATCTGAAGAAAACCATAATTCAAAAAGATACATGCACCCCAGTGTTCGCTGAAGCACTAGTTACAATAGCCAGGGCATGGAAGCAACCTAAATGTCCATCAGCAGATGAATGGATAAAGAAGATGTGGTATGTATACAATGGAACATTACTCAGCCATAAAAGAGAACGAAATAATGCCACTTGCAGCAACATGGATGGATTTAGGGATTGTCATACTGAGTGAAGTAAGTCAGACAGAGAAAGACAAATATCATATGATATCACTCATATGTGGAATCTAAAAAAAGGGTACAAATGAACTTATGTACAAAACAGAGTTACAGATGCAGAAATCAAACTTATGGTTACCAGGGTTAAGGGGGGGAGGAATAAACTGGAAGATTGGGATTGACACATACACACTACTATACATAAAACAGATAACTAATAAGGACCTACTGTATAGCACAGGGAACTCTACTCAATACCCTGTATTGCCCTATATGGGAAAAGAATCTAAAAAAGAGTGGATATATGTATACGTATAACTGATTCACTCTGCTGTACACCTGAAACTAACACATTGTAAACCAACTGTACTCCAGTAAAAATTTAAAGAAAAAAGGTCCTTGCATGTTATTTAAAACAGAAGGAAACTGACAAGCTGATTTTTAAGTCTCAGTGGATGTGCTGAGTCCAAGGGTGGCCTGACGACCCTGTGGAAGGAGGCAAGGGGGACTTCAGCTCCAATGTCAAGGCTGGCAGGAAAGTGGCACTGGCCCCAGAACAGACAAACAGGAAGCCCAGATGGACACGGCGCTCAGTTATGACCAAGTAACACTGAGGGCGGGGAAGGGATCGTCTTCAAAACACAAAACGGGGTAGTCGATATGTGCAGTGCGAAAACATACACTGAACCTAGACCCCTACCTCACACCTCGCAAAACACCAATTCCAGGTTCGTGTAGAGTGAAAAAGAGAAAGGTAAGACCACGAAGCTGCTGGCAGGTCACAGAGCAGAATACTTTCTCCGGGTGAGCAAAGATTTCTCACCCAGGAGAGGAAGAGTACCAAACATAGTGGAAAACAGCCACAAACTTGACCTCATTAAAATGAAGCACCTCTGTCCACAAGAGACCCCATAAAGCGAGTAAAAAGGCACCCTCGGGGGCAGAGGTGGGTGCAGATATCCGATACAAAGGGCTTGTATCCCAAGCTTATAAATAATTACCAATGTTTATAAATAATCATCAAAAATAAGAAAATGAAAACCCCAGACAACCGAATATAAAAATGGGCAAGACATCTTCAGGGACCTGGATGGACCTAGAGATGATCACATGAAGTGAAGTAAGTCAGGCAGAGAATGACAGATACCGCATGAAATCTCTTATGTGTGGAATCTAAAAATATGACACAAATGAACATGTTTAGTAAACAGAGGCAGACTCACAGACGTAGAAAACAAACTTATGATTACCAAAGGGTAAGGGGGGATGAGGGGGGGATAAATTAGGAGTTTGGGATTAACAGATACACACTACTATATATAAAATAGACCAACAACAAGGTCCTACCGTATAGCACAGGGAACTATATTCAGTATCCTGGGATAAACCATAATGGAAAAGAATCTGAAAAGGAATATGTGTGTGTATATATATATATATATATATAAAAAACTGAATCACTGCTGTACACCAGAAACTAACACAATATTGTAAATCAACTATACTTCAATAATAAAAAAAAGAATGGGGCTTCCCTGGTGGTGCAGTGGTTGAGAGTCCGCCTGCCGATGCAGGGGACACGGGTTCGTGCCCCGATCCAGGAGAATCCCACATGCCGTGGAGCGGCTGGGCCCGTGAGCCATGGCCGCTGAGCCTGCACGTCCGGAGCCTGTGCTCCGCAACGGGAGAGGCCGCGACAGTGAGAGGCCCGCGTACCGCAAAAAAAAAAAAAAAAAAAATAGTGCCTGAGCCGACACGGCCCCAACATGGGGACAAGGATGGCAGAGCCACCGCTTGTCCCCAAGGATTCTATTTGCTTACTCAAGACAGGAGTGTATGAACGGTGACCCATGGGCCAAGTCCTGCCCACTGCTATAAATAAAGCTTTATTCACACACAGCCAAGCAACAGCAGCAGAGTTAAATTGTGACAACAGGGACCTTAGGGCCCACAGAGCCTCAACTTTTTACTTTTATGGATTTAAGAGACAGAATGAGACCTACCAGCCTCTGGATGAATTTTTACGGCACAAACTGTATCCCTTGTGGCGTTGCAGGGTTGAAGGATGGTGCTGTCTTCACACCTGAGAGGAAGAATAAAGAAACCCTGAGCATTACTTCTCCCCGCCCAGGCCCAGCCCAAAGCATCCTTCTTAAAACCCACCCGTCAGGGGTTCGAGGGACCAGCCCCGGGTCCTGTGCTGCCCCACCAGGCTTCAGGCCATCAGTGTCTGGCATTTCCTGGGCTATCTGGCCCAAATTGGCTCAATGAGAATAAAGCTTGGGGATTCTCTGATATATAGGGGAGGGGCCTCCCTCTGCCTCTGTTCCCGGATAGAGATGTGCGTGGCTATGAGGACTGGACCTGCTGTAGCCATATCTCTACCAAGAGGGAACTCAGCCTAAAGATGAAGCTCATGGAGAAGGGGACAGGCAAGCAAGTCCAGAGAAGCCAGAGCCCTGATCAGACCAGACCTGAGGGCAGTCCTTACTCTGGACTTGTCCGGTTCCCAAGCCAACAGTTCAACATGGTCTGAGTTGTATTTAAGAGTCTACAAACGTGAACGATTTTACAAGTGGCTTTACCGCTGTAAGTGTCTTCCCCAAAGTCCCCCCAAAATCTGTGCCCACTCGAAACCACAGAATGGGACCTTATTTGGAAATGCGGTCTCTGCAGATGTCATCGTGTTAAGATGAGGTCATACTGGATCAGGGTGGACCTGAATCAATGACCAGCGTCCTTACAAGAAGGAAATTGTATGCAGGCAGAGAGAAGGCCACGTGAAGATGCAGATACACAAAAGCACACAGGGAGAAGACCACCTGGAGGTGGAAGCAGAGATTGAAGTGATGTGTCTACAAGCCAAGGAGCGCCAAGGACTGCCGGCAACATGGAAAGCTGAGGGAGCGAGGGAAATTCCTCCCTGAGAGTCTTCCGAGGGAGCACGGCTGCTGACACCTTGATTTCGGACTTCCGGTCTCCAGAGCCGCGAGAGAATCCGTTTCTGCTGCTGATTAAAAGCCACCCACTTGTGCTTTGTTCCAGCAGCCCCAGGAGACTCTTACCGTGACAGTGGGCCTCCCACCCTGCCTCAGGGCGTGGTACTGCCGTCCTCTCTGCCTGTGGTTTCCTTTGCCTGGAGCTTCCTCCCTCCCTCCCTCACGGGGCATCTGCTCTAGAGAGCTGTCTCTAGCATCCCCTCTGTCCCTCATGGGCTTGTCACTGTATAGGTGTTGGGATGGTCTCCACCATGGCTGGGGGCGCCAGGCCTGCCATAAGACCTGCAGGCCACAGCGGGGCTCATGATCACACCTGAAGGAAGGAAGGAAGGAAGGAAGGAGCATTGACTCCAGTCCGTCACCAGGTGGAAACATCCAGGTGACTTGTCTGACTTAATTTCAGGACACCTCTGTGGGGCAGGTGCTACTCTTAGCCCCATTTTACACATGGGAAAACGGAGGCTCCGGGAAGGGGGCGGAAGAATAAGTGACCCAAAGCCAAACAGGCAGTGAATGGAGGAAGGGAACCCACGCCCAGGCCTGTCTGATCAGCTCACACACCCCAGGCCAACACCTTTTGCACTGGAAGCAGCTCTCTGTGCAGTCCACGGAGTCGCAGTAGAACTTGCCCTGCTTGCACTGGCATAGCCGGTCGCTAGTTGGGAAGCATTCAGTCACCACCTCCTGATCTGCTGGAGGGAAGGCCGAGGGTCAGTCACAGGGGCCTGGACTCTGTCCTGCCCACGCCGGCCACGTCCAGGTTCGTAGTCAAAGCCTCAGAATCGTCACCCCCCTCCTTCCCCAGCAGGGATGGAGACAGGGACCAGCCAGACCTCATCCCCTGCATCCGGAGTGTCTGTGGAGGGGCCCGTGGGTGCCCCTGCAATCTGGGCTGGGGCACAGGGCCAACTGCTCAGAAACACCCCCAAATCATTCTGTCCATCTCGTTTGCCCCACAAGGATCAGAAGAGCATTACTCAGTGTGGACACTGAACGGCCTCTCCCAGCATCACTGGGGCATTCCGCCTTTCGCCTGTGGCGGGCTCGCTCATGGGGCCACACCCCACATTTCACATCTACGGGGCTATTTCCACGGGGCCCACTGTCCACCCCCACGTGAATATCACGCTGCTGAACTGTCTCTCTGTACAGAGTCCCAGTACGAGGGGGAGCCAGTGTGCTACCTTGTTTTCCTCCTTTAGGAAAGAAGGAAGTTGTTTTGGCAACTGTCAGCATAGCCAGTTTTATGAAATCTCCTATTGGGATAGTTTACTTTTTAAAAATAAAAATTGTATCTACTCAAGGTGTATGGCATGATAAGTTGATACATTCTGTTGGGATTTTCGTTGGGAATGCACTAAACCTAAGAACCATTCCTGGGAAAACTGATGCTTTTAAAACACTGAGGGAGTTCCCTATCTGTCCAGTGGTTAGGACGCAGCGCTGTCACTGCTGTGGCCCAGGTTCAGTTCCTGGTCAGGAACTAAGATTCTGCAAGTTACACCGTGCGGCCCAAAAAACCCCCAACAAAACGTTGAGCCTTCCTGCTTACTATCTTGTGGTATTCCTCTCCGTATTTAGATTTCCTTAAATGTTGTTTGTTCACTTACACATTTATACATGCTTTGCTAGATTTATTCCAAAGAATCTTGTTTGTTTGGGGGTTTTTTTGCTAATGGAAGTGGCATTTTTCAATTACATTTTAAAAAACAATGTCACCGATATACAGATTTGGAAGAACTTCTGTATATCATCCTTATACACAGCAACTCTGAAATCCTAATGACCTGTAGGTTGATTCTTTAGCCAATACACACAGCATCACGATAAAAACAAGCACTTTGGGGCTTCCCTGGTGGCGCAGTGGTTGGGAGTCCACCTGCCGATGTAGGGGACACGGGTTCGTGCCCCGGTCTGGGAAGATCCCACGTGCCGCAGAGCGTCTGGGCCCGTGAGCCATGGCCACTGAGCCTGCGCGTCCGGAGCCTGTGCTCCGTGACGGGAGAGGCCACAACAGTGAGAGGCCCGCGTATCGCAAAAAACAAAACCAAAAAAAAAACAAGCACTTTGTGATGTCTGCTCTAGCAGCCCCATCCCCGTGTTCCTCTGTGATAATTTCCTTTGGGGAGGTTCCCACAGGGCCAGTCGACAGGGGCACGTTGCCTGGACGGCAGCCCACTCACCCTCCCGGCACTGGGAACACGGCACGCAGCTGCTCTCCTCACTAGGGTGGGCCCGGAAGGTTCCAGACTCGCACTTCCTGCATTCTCCAACGCTGTGGTCCTGGTCTATGTATTTGCTGACGTAGTAGCCTGTGGCAGGTGGTACACGGAGGGGAGGTGGGTGTCCAGGGCTGTCCTGCTCTGCCGCAGACCCCGCCTGGTCTCTGAGGCCTCTGCATGAGGAGGTCCCAAGGCACCTGGAGGCCAGACGCCCTGCACAGTACCCACCCCTCTCCTCCCGTCTCCTTGGAACATTCTGGACTGATCCGAGGCCACAGGTGTCCCAGAAACCGGGGACCTGAATTGCCCCTTGGCTTTTACTGATGACATGCAGTATGTGGGTGCTGGGCAGAGGTCACAAGATTTCATGTTGGACCAACTGTGTCCCTTTCTTTCCTACATGTGGTTCATGTAGGTGTGCGTGTGAATGCATGGATGTGTGCGTATAGATGTACGTAGTGTGTGTACTGGTGGGTGTGCACGTGTGTGTGTGGGGAGGATACGGGGCTGAGTGTCCAGGTTTTGGGTGTTTGGTCTCTGAGCCAGGAGCCCCGGAAGGCACACTTTCCCGGATAAAATGAGGCACGTGTGCAGGTGTGTGTGAGTAGACGATGCCCATGGTGATGGTACAGGTGTGTGGCTGGACCCTTACAAGAGGAGGCCATGAAGGGACTTTCATTGATCACGTGGGCACACCTGTCTGAGTGTGGATGGGGTGCGGGTGGGAAGGTGGGCGTGTCCAGCCTGGGCATGGGTCCTCACTTCTGTCCTCCAAGCCCTGCTGAACTCACCTCACCCATCTCAAAACAAGCACACACCACTCTGTTCACACGAGAGCCCCCAAGGTGGGTGCAGAGGTGGGGCACTGGGCAGCTGCCCAGGAGAGGCCCTCCCACCCACAGACAGCCAGGTACTCCCCACAGGCAGCCCCCAGCTCTGCTCGAAGGGACTGCGGCCTCCCTCCTCCCAGGCAGGGTCTGCCCCGGAAGGCTCTGGAAGTGGTCCCAGACTCACCAGCCGGGCAGAGTTTGCTGCAGCGGCAAAGGCTGGTAACCTCATACTCGCCCGGGTTACACCGGGTCTCCCCGGTTGCCATGGTCACCTTCAATCAGAAAGAGGATATTGACATTATCAAAAGATGCCTCTGCTCCTGATGGAAGCAGACACCGAAACCCCTGAGCAAGGAGTGGCAGTCACCCCCCAACCTGGAGCACTGCCTCCCTCGTGGAAGTGGGCTTCCTCGGGGGAGCATCTCCGTGCTGTTCCACTCGCGATACAGAGCAGTATTATTTGGGGGGAATATGTTCTTCAGTTCCCAAATGCACGTGGATTTGTTGACTACTTAGATGGTAGGAGCCTATTTTATTTGCATGGCCAGAACTAGACCCTTTGTGGTAGTAAACCTTTGGAATTTAGTATTTGATTTTTTCTAGTCTATAGTTAATTGCTTCACCTGTTGCATATAGACTGTGTTAAGAAAGGATATTGTCTATGGGTTGGGAACGGGGATCTGAGTGTGTATGTGTACATCTTTGTATTATATATTTGAATGTACACACACACACACACACTCAGCCCCCCGCAGCCCCGGCCCTCCGCAGTCCCGTCCCTCGCATGCCCCCCCCTTCCACTGGGGCTCCCCGCGCTCAGTCACCAAGGATGCGCAGCGGGCTCGGCCCCGCCTGGGCCTTTGGGTGCAGGAAACTTCCCGTTGAGACCTGCTCCGGATGAGAACCCGGGTGCGGGATGTCCCGCCGCCCGCGTCATCCTCGCTCCGGACGCGCGCCCAGGCCACAGCCCCCTTCCCGTTCTCAGAGTCCTCCCTCCCCCTCCCCCCTCCGCCGCCGTCCCACCTGCGCCGCGAGCAGCAGCAGCACCGCCAGGACAGCGCGCGCCCGGGGCTCCATCGCGACGCCTCTCCGGACTAGCTGACAACTGCGGTCACACTTCCAAGCCTGGCTACCCGTCGACCCCCCGGGCCCCATTCACTGAGGAGTTTCTGACTTCACAGCCAATCGGAGGGGACCTTCTGACCAAAGTACCCAATCGGAGCGGACGGCCTTCCCCTCGCCCCACCCACGGGCTCCGCCTCCCAGTTGCGGCGCCTCCCAGTTGCCCCGCCTCCCAGCTGGAAGCGGTACTTTCCGCTTCTCCGAATTCTCGTAGGTCGGCCACGCGGAGGCGACGCCTAGGACCGGTGGTCCTAGACTCGCGTTTCGGCCCTGCCCGTCCCTGGACCCCGCGCCTCCCGCCTCAGATGCCGAGGTCTTCAGCCCAGGCCGTCGCCGCGCCGGGGCCACCGATGGGCTTCGGGCTTCGGCGCCCCCGGGACGGCCATTCCCGGCCCTCCCCCCAAGTTTAACTTGTTGCCCAGTCGCTTCCGAGGGGGCGGGGGAGGGCAGGGTGTATGCACAGCCCCCGCTGCAAAGGAAAGGACGGAGCGCCTCGCTTGCCGCGCCCCCCTCCCCAGCCCCTCCTGGGCGAGCACGCTGCCGACCGCCGGTCCCCCCTCACCCGCCCCTCCTGCGCCCTCGGCCCCAGATGCCCCAGGGGCTCCGACCCGGGCTCAGGTGGCCGCCGCACACCGAGCGTCTGTCTCTCCCTCCCCGCCTCAGCCCACAGCATCTTTTGAGCTGCCCGCGGGAGCGACGTTGATTAGGGATGCGGGTGAGGTGGATGAGAGGGATTCCCCTTCCTTCGTGGGGAGAGCAGGATGCAGCCCAGGCACATCCACAGGGAGCTTCGCGCCCCTTCATCTCCTCAACCTCCTCCAACGTCCCCCGCCCCCACCCGGAATCCCGTACTCCAGGGGGCCCGCTCAGCTGCTTGAGTCTCTCTGCCCTGTCCGGGACCCAGGTCGCTTCTGCTAGAAGTTCTTCCTACTAGAGGTTGCTGGCTGTTCACCCAAGGAGGTGACAAGGTGAGGTGACTGTCACTGTGTCCCCAGGAAGTGCATCTCCTCAGCCTCTCTCTTTGCTGCTCTGAGTCTCCTAGAGGGTGAGGTGGGGCCCCCCCCGCACAGGCCCTCCTGAGCTTCCACTCTCCTAGTCCAGCTGCAACATCCTCTTCCCGCCCAGATGCCCTGGGAGCCAAGCCAGGCACACTGTCAGTGGGGTGGGAAAATGGGTGCTGAGTGGACGTGAGGGTGGGAGGCCCAGCTCTGGACCCTACATCATTCTAGATTTAACCACCAGCATCTGGACACCCAAGAGTTGGCTGATGGACCCTGAAACCACGTCCAGGTTTTCACTGCACGGGGGGGCTGCGTGATGCCCTTGCAGCCACCCCTCTGGGCATTGGCCACCTGTTCCCCTGGGACGATGCCCACCCAGCTTTCTTTTCCTCGTTATTTAGAGTAGTTCTTGGCCTACCAAGGACATAAAGAGAATTCTGGAGGAGATTCCAAGGCTGCAGGGGTCAGGGGTTGGAGGGGCTGGTGGATCAGGCTGCAGCAGGGTGGCCCCGTCTGGCTCTGAAGGGGTCAGGGTGCAAGATAGGTGGCCCAGGGCTTTGGGTCCAGAGCAGCCTGCCTCAGTAACAAGGTGCAGAATACTTCCACCTGGAAAGCACCCACCCTCAGCAGGGAGGGACAACCACGTGGGATCCAGAGCCAGTCTAGGGGGACTGCCCTCGATGCGGGATCCTGGGAGTCCCGTCTGCTTGGTGCAGGCGTGAGGGCTGGGATGGCAGTGCCCACCTGCCCCTTCCTCGGCTCCAGTCCAAGTCCATCCTGTCCTGTGGCCTCTCCCTCTGTCTTTTCTCCTTCATGTACTGTCAGGGCTGGGCTGCAGTCTCCCTGTACTGTGATGCATGGGGTCTGCGGTCAGCTGTCCCCACCCTCCCCTTCAGGGGTATCCTGGGCTGTCCCAGAAAAGGGAGGCCCACTCACCTGGCCCTGGTGTTTGTGAGTACTGGGAATGGTGGCCACAGTGGAACTGAAGGGCTGGGCTGGGGGCAGCAGGGCAGGGAGGGGGCTGTTACTGTGGAGAAGGGACCAGGCCAAATGGGCTTGAGGGCCACCCTGGAGGCCCCGGTGGGCAGCGCCCCTCCCGTGTCCTCAGCTGGCTCAGCGGCTGTTTGACAGGACCCCAGCTTCCTGGCGCTGGCTCAGCAGGGTGGGCAGCTTCTAACTGCTCCCTGCAAACTGCGCCCCCATCCTTCACGGACCTCCTCCCTCCATCCTCAGGGCCTCGGACCCTTCCCTGGGCCCCTCCAGCCCCAGACAGCTTCTGCTGGCATTGAGTTTCTCCCCTGAAAGACATCCCACCCCCGCCAGTTTCCAGAAGTTCCCCAAGAAGACAACACACACAATATGTGTGTCTTGTTTATTTCAAGGGATGGAGCAAAGACACGTCCCCAAACTGGGGGAGGGTAAGAACATGGGTACATAAACTGGACAATCAGCTCAGATGACACCGTCACAACATAGTTTAAGGCTCCGTGTGTATCTATATGTGCAGATGCTCACACACACACACACACACACACACACACACACGCACGCACGCACGCACACACACACACACACACACACCCTGGCATTTGACACAGGAATGGAGGCCAGACGCCAGGCGCTGTTTGCAGCCTGCCTAAAATATTGCGATTGCGTTTATTAAAAACGTGTGGGAGGAGAAGACCGTGCATCAGTCTGAGCAAAGTGTCCAACTCAGGCTCCGGGCCGGGGACGCTGTCCCCAGGCACGCCGTGCTCACGTGTGCCCGCCCCAGCTTGGCACGTCCTGGCTGAGGGAGGTGGGGCGGGTCCTGTAGGTATAGGAACTGGGCTCTGTCCAGACAGCACAAAGGCAGAATAAAGCCCCAAGCGCCCTCTCTGAAGCAGCCCACCCGTGGCCCCTCCAGGGCAATGTGCGCAGGGTCTCAGGAAGGGCTGGCCTGTGTGTTAGGCCCAAGGAGGGCCTGGGGTCCCGGCTTGCTCCTCAACGCCCCCCACTCACCCCTGCTGGGGAACAACATCCAGAGACCTGCAGGCTCTCCTGCCCCTCCGCCATCAATCCCCTGAGGCTGACCAGGGAGGATGGGACGAGGTCACCAGGGAGTGCAGTGCACGACGAGTGTGGCATTTGGCTTCAGCATTAAGGCCAGCGCCTCCCCGGGAGGACCCCGTGTGGCCCCCCAGGTCCCTCCTGCTGTTGTGCCGCCGTGGGCCCCTCTGTCCACAGAGGCCGTGCTCGCTGGGTCTCTGCCTCCACGGGGCTGGCTTAAAGTGCTAGGTGCCTGGGAGGGAGGCTGGGGCTGCCCGAGTTCTGCAGGCGATGCCCACGCCGTCCCCGAAGGGCTCTTATTTGAGGATGTAGTTAATGAGCAGCTGACACGCCAGGAACATGCAGAGCAGGAACCACGAGCGGGGACTGTGCAAGAGGCCTGGGGCTGGTGCCTGCCTGGCCTGTGCCGTGGAGCTCAGCACGGCCGAGAGATGCCTGGAATGATAGGGCACCGCAGTTCAGCAGGGGCCAGCCCAGGCAGGGCGGCACGTCCCTGCCCCAGGGTGCAAGGCGGGGGAGGGACCCAGGGCACGGTGGCTGCACTGCGCTTCCTGGGCACACATTCCGGGGAGGGGGGTCAGGGCTGGGGGAGCTGGCCTCTTACATCCTCCCTCCCACCTCCATTGTTATGGGCTGAACTGTGTCCCCCAAAGTCCTCTGTTGGAATCCTGACCCCCAGCGCCCCAGAATGCAACTGTATTTGGAGATGTGACCTTTAAAGAGGTGAATAAAGTGAAATGCGGCCACTAGGATGGGCCCTGATCCCGTAGGACTGCTGTCCTTATAAGAAGAGGAGGTCAGGACACAGACACACACAGAGGGACGACCCCGTGAGGACCAGGGAGAAGACGGCCGTCTACACGCCGAGGAGAGAGGCCTCAGGAGGAACCAGCCCTGCACTGATCTTGGACTTCCAGCCTCCAAGACTGGGAGAGGTAAATGTCTGTGGTTGAAGCTGCTTCCCTGTGGTACTCTGTATGGCAGCCCAGGAAACCCATAGCCCCGCCCTGGACTCTGACGTCAGTGTGTGTCTGGACCTCAGCAGAAGCTTCTGGCGGTTCTCCCAGCCACCCGCCTCGCAGCTAGTCTCCTCCTGTGGTGCTAGATGGCCACCCCGACCCTCCCGGCTCCCACGGCCTCTGGGCTCAGCTCCACCATCTCCGCCCCCTCACCTGACTCGCCCTTCTCCCGGCAGCGGCCCACCTGTGGTGCCCTCTGCTCTCAGTGCTGGCCTCTGCTCTCCCCCTTTGCAGCTCCTCCCTGCCCACCTGCATCCTCCTCCAGGAAGCCCTCCCTGACCATGGAGACAGCATTCCTCTCCCTCTCTCAGCCCCACACAGCCTGCAGTGGAGTGGGGTGCTAAAACGGTGTGAAACGCCTCTATGCCACATATGGGTGGGTCACAGGCATGAAATTCTAGGCTTCCGAGGGCGGCTCCGATGCTAACAGCTGGTTAAGTGCTCGCTGGGTGCCAGGCACAGAGCTCAGCCCTCTGCTCCATCCTCTTCCCGCCCCAGGGCCACTGCTGTCACCCCAGTTCACAGATGGGGAGACTGAGGCAGGGACAGCCCGAGGTCCCACAGGCCGGGAGTCCTGCAGCCCTGCTGGAGCCGGGAGCCTGGCTCTGGGGCAGAGCTGGCAAGCAGGGCTCTGCCTCCTGGTGCCGGCAAATAGAGTGTGTTCCCAGTCTTCCCCGAGATGACTCAGCCAGCTGTTCCTGAGGACCCACTATTCTTGGAGCTGGGGCCACCGCGGGGCGGTCGGAGGCATCCTCGGGGGAGCCGGTGCTGGCAGCACCTCCTTCCAGCTTCTGTCTGCTCCACCCGCCACAAGCACGGGCAGCCCTGCCCTGGTTCACCTGGACTCCATCAAGCCCCCGCCAGACCCAGCATCCTCCTTGCCAGCTCAGCCTGTTCACACGCCGCGTTCTGCCCTGCCCGCCCCTCGCAGAGGGCAGAACCCAGGAGGTCCCCTGTCCTCGCCCAGTAGCCAGACCGGCTGAAGTCCTGAGGGTTCTAGCCCAAGTGACAGTGCAGGTGAACGCCTGCCCTCACCCCCCGCCGGCTCTGGCTCTCCTGCTCTCTGACCCGGAGCCCCGGCTGGACCCCCGAGCATGGCCCACCTATGTAGCTCCTGCTGGGCCTCCCGGATGGACAGGATCCCCTCGTGCAGCAACTGCAGCCGCCACGCTTCCTTCCCACACCGAGGGCACGGGCTCTCGCAGCCTGGGACGCAGGACCCGGGGGACAAGGGAACACGGGGTGGGGGGGAGAAGTGAGGATGAGCGGGGATGTCTGGGGAGCCGGCAGGTGGGGTCGTGGGGCCGTGTCCCACCTCACAGGAGCCTTCAGGTGAAGCTAATGACACAGGGAGGTGGTGCCGAGGGATGTTTCCAGAGGGAACCCCGGGCTCCGCTGGCCTCTGATTCGCCCAGAGGCGGGGACCAAGCTGGGGAGACAGGCACGCCCTTGAGGGCAGGGGGCAGAGAGGCAGGAGCCAATCCGGAGAGTCACAGACAGATGGACAGGTCACAGCCCCGCCCCTCGCTCTGGCCCCGCCCCCTGAGTGCAGACTCGGGAGCCCTGCCCCCTCCCACACCCCCCTCTGCCCTTCGGCTTCTCTGTCCTCCCGCCCTGAAGAGGGCCTGGCCCAGGAGGGCTCACCGGGAGCGAAGTCACGGTCCTCCTCCTCGTCAGAGAGCTCTGGGCAGGACTCGGGCGTGGAGCCGCTGCTCTCGGTGGCCTGGCTGTGGCCAGACGGCTGGTCGCTGGCCTTGCGGAGCCGCCGGTCGGGGCCAGACCCCTGGAGGGAGATGGAGCGGCTGTGGCCTGGAGCTCACCCACACCCACCGCACCCTCGTGCGCCCGCCGTGCCCTCGGGGACCTGCTGGGGTGTCGCTGGCCTTGGGGACGTGGTGGTGGGCTTATGCCAGGGCAGCTCCGGAGGAGGTGGCCGGCAGAGGAGGGAACTGCTGGCTCTGGGTGCACAGAGGAGGTCTGGCCCTGCCTGGACTGGAGCCTCACTCCCCGCGGGCCTCAGGGGCCTCAGGGGTAATGCAGACTGCTGGCCCCTCTGCGGCGGCCTGGGGACCGTCACGAGGTCCTGCCCAGTACATGCGGAGATGATGGGGGTGGGGCCAGGGACCCGCTCAGTGTGTGAGCTGAGGGCTCCCCCATCATGGAGGGACCCCCAGGCTGGCCGGCCTCAAACAAGCCCCCTGAGTACAGGAGTGGCCAGGTGACAGCAGGCCTGTGTCCGACAGACGGGCCCAGGATGGTGCCTGGACGCTCTGCATCAGGGCCCTGTGGCTCTGACGTGTATCAGCGATGGGGGGTGGGGTCAGCGATGGGGGTGGGGTCAGTGCTGGGGGGTGGGGTCAGCGATGGGGGTGGGGTCAGTGCTGGGGGGTGGGGTCAGTGCTGGGGGGTGGGGTCAGCGATGGGAGGTGCAGACAGAGATGGAGGGTGGGGCAGTCCACCCAGGTAGACTTTGCTGCAGGGACAGGTTTTGGGGTTTGGTGGGGCCTGAGCCGACTGGAAAGGCTTAAGTGAAGGAGGAGGATGCAGAGGGGCATCAGGTGGACACGTGTGCGAGGGGCTGGGGCCATCTGGTCGAGGTCGAGGGGCCGCGGAATGTGGCGGAAGGGTGGGTGGGACACACGTGGCTAGTGAGATACTGTGGCCCCTGTTTGCTGGGAAAATTGGGGCCCCTGGGCAAGATGGGGAGTCCTCCCCTCCCTGCCCCGGGTGGGCCGTGCCCCCCGGCCGTGTGCACAGTGGGTGCCTAGCTGGTGTAGCGTGTGCTGTTCCACACGTGGAACCTGCCCACGTGGTGGGGGCCGCTCCAGGCTTCCCTCAAAAGGCATCTCTGTCTGGAGCTCTCCTTCCTCGTGTCTCCTGGAACCTCCCACCTGCCCTCGCCCGCGCCTCCCACCCTCTCTCCCACACTTTTGAGGCCCAGGCATCTGGGTAAATGTGCCGTCTCCTGCTCCTACTTGGGCGAGTCCCTGGGCTGCCCAGAGCCTCCGTTTTTTCATCTGTGGAATGGGATAGCATGCTGCCCGCACCGCAGAGGGCGGCTCTGGGGGTTGATGGGCCAGGACCATACACCCTGGCACAGTGCCCTGAACACCAGGGTGCCCTGGGAACTGAGCGTCCTGCAAATCCAGGCGTCCAGGCCCCATGCTGGGCAGGGAAGGGCAGGACAGGGATGCAGGGGGATGCCAGAGGCGACCCTGCTAGGACGTGGGTCAGAGTGTGCCAGGGTGGGGGACCCAGAGGAGGGGGGCCAGGCAGGTGGGTGTGAGGGTGGGCATGGGGCCACACCTGGAGGGACCCAGCAGGGGCCCTGGGGGTGGTGCTGACCTGGTGCCTGGGCCCCGGGCTGCCCAGGAAGGTGGTCTGGCGGGCCATGGTCTCCCGCTGCAGGGTGTGCAGGACCCCATCTTGCTCAAACTGGGCAATGTCCTTCAGGGGGTCCCAGGGGCTGTGGCTGGAGGGTCCAGAGAGTGTCTGTTGGCAGAGGCGGTGGCCCTCGGAGTGAGGGGGCCCCAGCCCGGCCCAGCCCTCAGCCTCCCAGCAGGACCGGAGACCCCCAGGGGAGTGACCGTTGCCTGCACCTGTGTGCAGCCCCTGTGTGACCCTCCCTCCCTCCCCATCACCCAGGGCCAGGATGGTGGGGGTCTGCTACCCAGCCCACCGCGGGGCCCAGGCCGCTGTCTGCCAGCACTCACTCCTCGTATCGGTAGCGCCACTCCTGGGTGGTGGGGTCCAGGTGGAACAGCTGCGGCGTCCAGGGCACCAGGTTCTGCTGGCGCTCTCGGGCCTGATGCCGCTGTGCCTCCTCCAGGGCAAACTTCTCCTGTGTGGCTTTGTGCTGGTCACCCTCGCTGATGGCCCTGGTGACGTGCTGCCAGAGCCTGCGAGCGGAGCACACGTTCTGAGCTGGGGGACCTGGGCAGTCCCGTCCCCTCACACTAGAGGGGAGCCTCAGAGCAACCTCCGCTTGATTGCCTCCAGTGACAGGGAGCTCACTGCCTCTCAGGGTGCCCGGGTTTCCTGGGCACTGTTGATTTACCCTGAGATGGTTCTTTCTTATGCTGGACGCACACCTGCCACCAGCAGGGCCCTCCCTGTGGACTGCAGGTCATCTGCCCCGGAGCCTGCTCTTCCCCAGGCCTCCCCTGCTCTCTCTCCAGCTGCCCACAGCTGGATGTGTCCTCTGCCCAGAAAGGTCCACTCAGGTCCATCCTCCCTGCCGCAGACATCCAGGGGACGTGCACCCAGGAGACAGCAGCTGCCGGCCCGGCCACCCCAGCCGTGGTCAGGGGTCCTGTGGCACCCGGGCCTTACCTCTCCGACTCCAGCTCTGTCTGCTCCTCCAAAGGCACCGTGTGCCGCTTCAGCCGCTGCCCGCGGACCTCCTCGCTCGGGTTCCAGAAGAGCTCGGCGCCTCCTCTGCCCTCCTCCTTGATGAACACTTCCCTGTCCTGCCCCAGACAGCCGGGCAGGTCAGAGGTACCGGCCGTGGCCTCTGCTGCCCCCGGGGCCCACCCGCGCCTGCCCGGAGGCGGCCTCTCACCCAGTGTCCCGTGAGCCGCGCCAGGACCTCCTCGCCCGATGTGATCTTCCCGGAGATCTGGTTGATGCTCGTGCTGCCCCCGAAGAAGGGCTGTGGGGACACACCCGAGACGATGCCCTTACGACGCTGGTGAGGGCGGCAGCCACGGCCCCCTCGTGGAGCTGGGGAGGAGGGGCCCCTTCCTCATGGGTGGGCGGGAGGTGAGCTCCCAGCCCCAGTGCATGGGGGGCTGGCTGGGACGGGACTGAAGCTGGAGGGGGCCATGCTCGCCCACGGTCCAGCCTGAGCTCAAGGGTGCTGAGTCCCTGCCAGGGCTTTGTGCCCCGTGGTGGGGAAGGGGCCTGGGCCTGTCCTAGCTCTGCTGTGTGGCCTGTGGGCAGCCCCTTCCCTCTCCGAGCCCCGCTGTGCTACAGGGAAGCCAGGAGCTGCTCGTCCATGTGCACCTGCTCAGGAAACCATCCCTGGGGCACTGAGAGGGCAAGAGGGGGCCACCCAAGGCCTCGCCTCTCCCCGGCCCAAGCCCCACGCCCCCCAAGGCCCCTGGGTGGCCGAGGTGCTGTGGCCAGCGCTACCTTGAGCTTGAATTCCAGCTCAGCCTGGAAGTTGTTCTTCTCGCACTCGACGGTCACTCTGCCACCCAGCTCCATGGTCATGGTGCCGTAGAGAATGCCTGGAACACAGCCGCATTGAGGGGTCAGGGCCACCCCCTGGCCAGCCGAGTCCCCAGACCTCTGCTGAGTCCTGACCCAGCAACACTGAGCCGGGAAGGCCCCTGTCAGGGCCCGGAGGGCGAGACGGGAAAAGGGAGGGGGCAGTGCTGCCAGGAGGGGGAGAATCTCGTTAGGTGAGCAGAGCCCGTGACCGGGCCTGATTCCTCAGTGACCAGCTCCCCGCAGCGAACGGGGTCTCTGGCCCCAGGGCCTTTGCTCATGCGAGTTGCTAAGTCTGGGAGACATCCCCACCCTTTACTAGGTCACCTCCTCCAGCAGCCCCTGTTCCAGGCTCCCAGGAGCCCCACTGCCCCCGGGAGACCCTCGTCAAGGCCTGTCACTCCGCTCCGCAGATCCTGCCCCGATGTAGGTGGCTGCATCGTCCCTGCTCACTGCTGCGCCCAGGACGGGCCCACGTGGTTTTCTTTTTTTTTTAACTTAATACATATATTTTTTAGTTACTGAAGGAAAGCATGAGTCTTCTATTTCTGGTCTTATGGAGGGCTTACTCTAAAAGAAAAAAAGAAATGAGGGAAGGAAGGAAGGAAGAAGGAAGAAAGAAAGGATCATTCTCACTTGAAAACACTTAGAGACGTAGGATAAAATAAGTCTTTCAAAAATTAAAAAAAAGACTTTCCTGGTGGCTCAGTGGTTAAGAATCCGCCTGCCAATGCAGGGGACATGGGTTCGAGCCCTGGTCTGGGAAGATCCCAGATGCTGCGGAGCAACAAAGCCCATGAGCCACAACTACTGAGCCTGTGCTCTAGAGCCCACGAGCCACAACTACTGAAGCCCGCGTGCCTAGAGGTCGTGCTCCACAACAAGAGAAGCCACCGCAGTGAGAAGCCCGTGCACCGCAACCAAGAGTAGCCCCCGCTCGCCACAACTAGAGAAAGCCAACGTGCCGCAACTAGAGAAAGCCAGCACGCAGCAACGAAGACCCAACGCAGCCAAAAATAAATAACTTTATTAAAAAAAAAAAAGATTTAGCACTAATTAAAAAAACAATTTAGAAAGACAAGCTAATTGAAATCACAAAAAGGCTGGAATCACCCCCAAATTCCCCTGTGCACAGGGTGGAAAAGCTACATGGAAGGGAGTCGGGCCTCTGAGCTGCTCTGGTGTCTCTCCAGGACACACCAACGCAGAGTCAGAGAAGCAGCTGCAGGGCCGCGTGTGCAGGGCCCGATTCTCTACTGCGGGGGGTGGGGGAGGAGGTCTGAGAGGCCCTAGAACTGTCTACACCTTGTTATGTAGTTTCGACTTTGGAACCAGGTACATATTTCATTTACAAAATTATTTAAAAAATGAAGTTAAAAGAGCAATTCCTAAAGATGCAAAGTGAAATGAAACAAAAGACCAGCGCGGGCGCGACCCCAGAGGGGTGTATCTGATGGCCCTACAGATCCCAGAGCGATCTACTCGGGACAAGAAGCACAGACATCACAGCCCACGCCGCCTTCAGCCACCGCCCTGTTGGTGGCGGGGCCGAGTGTCACTCTGAGCGCTGTGCGTGGCGCTAGGACGAAAAGCGAGCGTGGCGAGGTCACGGAAAGTGGCTTTCCAGCGTGGGGGAGACATTTCCCATGTGAGGTGAATGGGGCGTAAAAAGACCCGCCGTCTTGAATCTGGATTGGAAATGTCAGTGTGAACTCACCTGTTTTAATCTTAAAAAAAAAAAAAAAGATTCTATCTTCAGCTCACTGGACGAAAGCCCTAGAAACGATGATCAAACCACTCATAGGAAGCAGATCTCGCCTCCAGACAACGATGTCTAAGTACCATTTCCTACTGGCAGGAACCTGGGTCTCCCAGGAGCAATGCCTGATTCAAGGTGTAGAGCAGGAGACGTCAGGGTCTCCCGGGGTCACAGCAAAAGGAGGCAGGCCACTTGGGCTGGGTACAGAGGACACAGGGGCCAATCTGAGGGCTCCCGCTGGCCAGCGTGGCACAAGGAGCATGGAATGTTCTAGCTGGAACGTTCTGTATCGATCATGCGTGTTCTGATCAAATAATACTCAAAGCAACAACGACCTCACCAAGGATCCCCTTTGGAGGAGCCAGGGGCAAGGGAAGGAAAACTCATGACTATTTTGAAGAACTCTGGCATTTTTCCTACAGGTACTGGCCTAGCGGGTAAGCACGTGGTAGGCGAGGGCGACTTTCTCTTTGCAGGAGGCTGCCTGCTGGCTGGATGAAGGAGCGATGGACCGTCACCAGGTTAGAGGGACCAGGAGCTGAGAATCCACGTCACTTAAGATCACAGACGTGGAGCCAACCTGACGTCACGAGCCCCACGGCAGGAGGACGGGAAGCCACCTACTGTTGTCTTGTTGGAAAAACTGTGCCTGAAAAGCGATCAGACCTCCAGGGATGAGGTCAGCTTCCAGTTTACAGAGAATACGTTCAACTACACCACAGACACAGCCAGTAAGTCCAGACTAGAGGAAACCCCACAAGAAAATGACCTTATTCCTTCCACAAATACAGTGCAAGGGAAAGAAAGGTCAAGGTTCACACCAAGCACAAAGTGTGACCCTCATCTGGAATCCTGTTCAAACAAGTGAATCGTAACATACGTGTGTATGTACGTATGTAAACATACATTTATTTATGACAATCAGAGCACTTTGAACACTGACTGTATACCTGATGGTATTAGGGAAAGAGCCTTGAGTTTTGTTTTGTTTGTTTTTTTAAAAAAATTTTTGGTGTACTGATAGTCCCGTGGTTGTGGTTAAGAAGGGGATTCCTTATCTTTTAGCGACACTCTATGAAACGCAGAGATGACGTGATATCTGCGATCTGCTTCAAATGAATGAGGTGGGAGGCATGAGGGGATAAAGGAAACGATTGGTACTTGCTGCGTTCTGGGTACGTTGTGTGTGTAGGGGGGTCACTGTCCTTTCACATGTGTTTGAAGTTTTCAATAATGAAAAGTTGAAGAAAAAGTAATGCTCTTTTAAATGCACTAATGAACAGACAGGCAATGCCAGAAAATAAGGGCAATCTTCTGGGAGAAAAAACAAACAAGAAGGAGAGGGGGAGAGAGAGGAAGAAGTGCATCTGTCCTCTGAGCAGAGAGGACTTTGCTGACCTGAGCCCTTGGTGTCCGGTGGGGTGCAGGACAGAGGGGCTTGGGCCAGAGCAACAAGGAAAGTGTGTTCTGAGACATTTCCATAAAACCGGGACTCCCACATCGCCATGCTCTCAGCAAAAGGAGAGCCAAGGAAGCAGTTGCATTGGGCAGGGTTCTAGGGGCTAAAAATATCCCCACCCCCTACATCCCTGGCCTTCAATTTGTAAGGTGAGTTTGGGACTCAAATGGAAACTTCCTGTGTGGCCCAGAAACAGCCTACTATACATGACAGCCTAGTATAGGGGAAAACCCCCAGCAGAATTAGAATCTCAAGGTCTTAATATATACACTCATCCACTCAACAAATGTTTATCCAGAATCTCACTGCTGTGGGCAGTGGGGACACAGCTGCAAACTGGCTAGAATATTAGGATTCCTAGATAGAGAATAGAAAAGAATTGCGTTTACCATGTTTACAGATCTATGAGAAGAAACTGTGAACTTGATCAAGGAACAAGATACAAGTATAAAAGAACAGGCAGGTTTGAAGTGGAATCAAGTAGAGCTTCTGGGGGGAAAAAAATCCAAAACTTCAAAATTGAACTCAGTGGATGAGTTAAATATTAGGTTAATCATAGTTAAAGGTAGATCTAAAGAACTTATCTAGAACGCAAAGACGTAAAAGATGTCAGATGCAGGGCACAGAGTGTCTGAAGTTCTAGAAAAAAAATTGAGAAATTGGAGTGAGGCAGTATTAAATAATAAGGGCTTAAAAACTCCCACACTTGATCAAAACCATGAAATCGCTGCTTAAAAAGTTCAAACAGGGCTTCCCTGGTGGCGCAGTGGTTGAGAGTCCGCCTGCCGATGCAGGGGACGCGGGTTCGTGCCCCGGTCCGGGAGGATCCCACGTGCCGCGGAGCGGCCCGCGTACCGCAAAAAAAAAAAAAGATCAGCGTTTACCAGGGGTTGAGGGGAGGGGGGAGGGATGAACAGGTGAATTCATCTATTCAGATTTTTTAGGGTGGTGAAACTATTGTGATACTGTAAAGGTAGAAACATGCATTTGTCCAAATCCATATAATTATACAACACAAAGTGTGAACCCTAAGGTAAACTATAGACTTAAGTTAATAATAATGTGTTAATATCAGCTAACCAATTGTAGCAAATGTAGCATACCAATGCAAGATGTTAACACTAGGGGATCCGAGTGTGTGTGTGTGTGTGTGTGTGTGTGTGTGTGTGTGTGTGTGTGCACCTGTCTGTGTGCATGTTGGGATGGGGGGGTATATGGAACTCTCTGCACTTTCTGCTAAAGTTTTTGTAAACCTAAAAGCACTGTAAAAAAGAAAGTCTGTTAATTAAAAAATAAAAAATAAATCCTATAACTGAATCACTTTGCTGTATACCAGAAATTAACACAACACTGTAGAGGAAAAAAAAAAGAAATCCAAACCTTGAACTACTACAGTGAAATTGCAGAAAACCACAGACAAGAGACGATCTTAAAAGCAGCTACAGAGAAAAGCAGAACATGTAACAAACAGGCCAACAGATGATTGATCACCAACCACAATGGAAATTAGAAGGTGGTAACAAGCTTCCAAAGAGGACAGAAGGACAATCTGCCTGGAATTCCATACCCAGCTAAAAAGTCATGGAAGAGTGAGGGTCAAATAAGATACCTTCAAATAGACAAGAACCAGGGTGCTCTCCCTGAGGGAGCCGGCCTGGGCTCTGCCCTCCAGGGTGGGAGTACCATGGCCTCTCACCTTTGCAGTGGGCGTAGGGCATGGTAAGGGTGTAATCCTCCACCCGGTTCAGGAAGGTGAGGGTGGCCTTGCCATCCAGCAGAGCTGACAGTGAGTTCCCTGCAGAGACGGGGCAGTGGGACCAGTGAGATGAGACCGATCCTCGGGACCTGGGCCCCCACCTCCACCCCAAGTCACAGGACCTGAGCTCCCTTCCAACAGGTGGAAAGAGTCCCAGGCACCTCCAGCTGTGTGACTTGGGCGGGTTGCTTAACCTCTCTGAGCCTCGGATTCTGTAAAGGCCCCATCCAGGTCGTACAAGTCATTCATCCTGAGGAGTTACCTAAGTCGCCATGTGTTCATGTTTATTTCACTTACTAAAGCAGGGATTCTTAGGGTGGAGCCTTCAAACCTTTTCAAACTAGGGCCTCTGCTCTGATTTTAAACACCAGCGGAGAGGGGGTACGGCCCGCTCAGGGCTGAGAGTCACAGCCACAGTCAGTGACGGGAGCACAGGGGTGGAAAAGGTGGGCCGAGCCTGTACGCCCTCTGCAGTCTGCTGGGCACGCAGAGGCACTCAGAGCACCTGCCCACCAGTGAGAACAACAGGAAGGTCGACAGGACGTAAAAATGCAGACAGACCCACGGTGCCAGGCTCTCGAGGGGTGCTGCCCGATAGCCTGCCCTGTGATGATGACACTGTTCTATCCCACGCAGCACGCGGATACTTGCACTGCGGCCAGAGCAACCGCGGAGCTGCCTTTTAGGTTGTATTTCGTTTGGATCAATTCAAACAGCCACGTGTGGCCAGTGGTGCTGAATTGGACAGCCAGCTCGAGATGGTACCTTCACATGGCTCTTCCCGTAATCCTCCCAGCATCAGTGCAGCTCTACGGCTGAGGGATGAGAGGCCGGGGGGAGGGGGCTCTGCCTGACCCCAGGCTCTGAGCACTTTACCCCTCGTGGTCCCTGGCTAGGAGAGGCGGAGAGGGACACGAACATGGCCACCGGGGGAGGTCTCGGTGACCACTGAGTGCGGCAGGGCAGTCCTCCCCCCATTTCCTCGAGGCCCAGGGGAGCCCCCCTCACCGTAGAACCGGGACTTGGCTGTGATACTGCCACTGATACAGAAGCCGTCCTTTCGGTTGCTGACGTGGAAGGCGGACACGGGGGGGTGGTGGGACACCTGTGGGTGGAGAGGTGGCTCCTGCGGCAGCCCCAGGAGCAGGCAGGCCCGGTCCCCCACCACATCCCTCCCAGTGCCAGCACCAGGCGCGAGGGCAGTCCCCATCTCTCAGCCCCAACGTCCAGCGAAGCCGGGCCTGAGTCCTGGGGCCCGGGGGGGAGCTGAATGCCATCCCCGCATCCCCCCAGGAAAACGGGATGCGCTGTCCCCCTCCCTAAGGAAACACTTTCTGCCGTCACAGCCGAGATGGTGCCTGTGCCTCCTGGGAGAATCCCCGCTGGCCGCAGTGAGGCCAGAGCTCTTCCAGTGGTCGCAGGTGGAGCCACCCAGAAACGTGCCTGGGGGTCAGACGCCCCCTGCCCCCTGCCAGGGCCCCGTCTGCTGCAGAACCCAGCAGCCAGCCCAGGGTGGCCGGGCCCTTGCCTGCTCAGCTATGTAGAAGGTGTGGCTGTGGTTCTGGGGGTGGAACCAGCAGCAGCGGAAGGTCTCCCCCAGAATGGGGTTGTAGGGCTTCTTGATTCCCTGCAGGCAGTGAACAAAGAGGCTTGTGTGAGAAGCTGTGGGTGGGGCACAGATGCCAGTTGGGACGGGGTGTGGACCGAGGGACAACAAGAGGGGCTGCCTGCTGCCCACAGCCCCGGGCACCTGCAGGGAGGAGGTCTCTAGAAGGGATGTCTAGTTTCCCACCAGCATCTGGGAACAGCGCCCCACTCCTGGTCTGGGGAGACTATGCTTTACCCTTGGTTTATGCTCTGGGCGGACGGCCTACGAGGTGCCCTGTCCACTTCTTGGCTCTGAGGGGCACATGAGACCCTCACCGCATCGAGCTCTCCCCGGACCTCAGGGGAAGCCAGTGCACAGCCCACTCAAAGCCCGCTGTGGCTTCTAATGACCTTTCAAGTTAAAGCCCCAATTCTCCAGCCCTGCTATTTCAGTCGCTTCCCTGGGTGGGAAGTCAGGGCTTGGTCCCCCATCTCGGAGGACCCGGGACCACTGTGGGGACGACCAGGATCCTTCAGGGTCACGCGGGGTAGGGGATGGCCTTGGACTCTGGGTGGGGTTGGGTGCCAGGGCGCAGGGCTGGGCTGTAGTTGCGCCCTCCCCGGACGGTGCTTCTCACCTTGGGCTTCTTGTAGAAGCCGGACAGGTACCACTGCAGCACAAGCTTGATCCGGCTGTAGGCGTCCTCCTCCAGTGCGGCCCTGCGATGGGGTGGGGGAATGCCCTCACTCCAGATCGGGGGACCTGGGCCGCCCTCTGCCCTTTCCCGGCGCCCTCTCTCCTTCCGTTTCAACCTCCATCCACTTGCTGAAAACCCAGGCCCCTCCCCGGCTGCCCAGCCCCCAAAAAGGAGTTTCCCACCCTCCCCCGACACTCCAGGGAATCGGGTTTTCCACGGAACTGGAAAATGTCAGGGTGGCTCCAGTGCTGGGGCAGAGAGGGTGCTGCTGGCTCGAGGCCGGCAGGGTGCCGCCTCCAGGAAGTCCCCGGGATGCTCTCGCCCTCACCCAGCTCCCTCTGCGTGGGCTGCTGAGCCTGCAGCCCCCCTTTCAACCTCCGCCTTCTTCAGCTTGAGGGAGCCAAATGCCAGGGCTCAGGTGCACAGAAGGTGCTGGGCTCACCTGTGATGGTGGCCCTGACCGGACGTGGGGCTGCCCCGTCCTCCCTGTCCACCAGCTCCTCCCATGGAGGCCGGGCCCCTTGGAGGCAGAGGCTTCAGGGACAGTTTCCTGGGGACCCTTAGGACTCTCTGTGGGGCAGGCAGGGGCTGAGGGAGCCTGGGTGGGGGGTGTCTCTGGGCACCTCCCCGTCGCTCACCTGGAGAGCAGGTCGGCGTGGTAGTAGTAGTCGGAGAGCTTGTTGAGGAAGGAGCGGGGCTCCAGGACGAAGGTGGGCAGCACCACGCGGGACAGGTCCATGCCCGGCCGCAGCTGCTTCAGCAGGACCCACATCAGACTCTTGTTCTCGTCAGACACCGTCTCTACCTGCGATGCCTCGCCCAGCTGCCGGCAGAGGGACCGCGGTCAGGCTGCAGCCAGAGCTGGGCGGGGAGCCTGGAGGGGGCGGGGCCGGGCCGCCACACCCAGAGGGCCTGTCCCAGCCCCAGCTGAGCCCTGCGTTTTCCAGCAGGCCCGAGGGGCAGCTGCTGGCCCAGGCCGGCTCCCGTCTGCCTCTGCTCCTGGCCAGCCTGGGCCCTCCCCGCGGTTGGTGCACGTCCACCGTGGCTGCTGACACCTGTCTGTGGACTTTGCATGACCTGTGCCGCGGCAGCAGGTGCCACGTGCTCGAGGAGACCTCCTCCCACCCCCAGCCCATCTTGTCTTCATGGGGTGACACAGACGCTTCAGGCCTGCACCCCCTTCAGAAGGGGGTCTTCACCTGTCCAGGATCGCACGGCTAGAGGGGGCCGCCCTGGGCCCCTCCTCTCTTCCCTGAGACTGTGCCACAGAGAGACTGAGCCCCGGAGCTTTGGGCTTTGTCTGGGCAGGGGGCGAGGGGGCAGGGTAGGGGGGTGGGGGGCTCCATCTCCCAGGCCGCACCGACCAGCAAACCCTCAGGTGCGCAGAGTGATCTCAGAAAGGGTCGTGCAGCTGTCTACAGACGCTGGCTGGGGGGGCAGGTGCTCCCAGGCAGGGCTGTGCATCGGGGACCCGCCCGTCTCGGGAATTGCCATCGAGCCGCAGTTCCCGGGCCAATGCCAAGCCCCCCTCCCCTCCCCATGGACCCCCATCCCTACCCCCCGGGGAGGCAGCAGAATGGTGTGCCAGCAGCCAGCCCTGCGTCAGGGCCCATCACCACCCTGCTGGGCCACCTCAGGCAGCCACTCTGCCTCTCTGTGTCTGCACAGCTGTGGCGGAGGCCTAGTGGCGCTCACTTGGACAGCTCGCCTGGGCACTGAGGGGGGGAAGCCCCCAGAGGCAGCAGTCATCTCTGACCCCCATGAGGCTGTGGCTCCCTGGCTTTGATGTCCAGGCCAGCTTCGGGGCGCGTGTGGCAGCTGCCGCAGGTGGGAATCCCCTGCACCCCCCATCCCACCCACACTCCCTCTAACCCTCTCCCTCTAGCTTCTGCCCCTCCTCTCCACCAAAAGTGCCCTGGTGAAGGTCACCACCACCCCCGTGTCACCCTGTCTCTCCTCCAGCTCCCAGCACAGCTGCCCCTGAGGCCACCCCTCCCCTCCCTGCCACGCCTCCCAGGGTTCCTCTGCGGAGCCCCGTCTGTGCTCAGCCTCTGAAGGCTGGGGTGCCTGGGCCCCTTGGGCTGCCCTATGTCCAGACGGCCCCCTGAGCCCCAGACCCTCCTGTGCAGCAGCGTCTCCCTTGCACGTCCAAGCCTGGGACACAGTCGGGTCCTACCCCCAGCCGCCAGCTCTTTCTTCCAGAGCGCCCGTCTCACAGGTGGCATCGCCGTCAGGCTGGGTCCTGCCCGTCTGCCTCTGGACGCGCCCTGAACCCCTTCTCCCTTCCCCACCCCGACCCGGGTCCAGGGCACCGTCAGCTTTGTCCAGACAACAGCTCCTCCTTAGCGGGTCCCAGGCTCCACCTCTGTCCCTTGACCTTCTGAAGGTCTCACCTGGACCCTGGCAGGCCGCCACCTGAACCTGCCCTGTGGCCCCCCCAACACCCTCACCAGAGCCCCGCGGCCCTCCCGGCTCTCCCTGAGTCCCGCCATCCTGGCCTTCCCGTGCCCCTGGCCCTCTGGGTGTAGCAGACCCTGCGGGCTCTCCCCGAGGGGACGGCCAGGCGTCGCCTCCATCGCTTCAGGGATGCGGGGTGGGTGCTGGGCGGCGCCCGAGCTCCAGGCAGGGCGGGCTCTCACCTCCCCCAGGTCCTCGTGTTCCTGTACCACGTACGTGGTCCCTCTGCGCGCGGGGCGCCCCGGGGCCTCCGACGGCTCGCCCCCGCTCTCGGCCTTCCGCCTGCGGTCCTGGGTCTCCTTATCTGAGTCCTCAGCGTTCTCTCTCTCTGACTTGTCTGAGAAAGCGTCATTCTCCAAGGAGGACCCGTTCAGTCTGGAAGGTGGACGGCGCCCGTGGGTTGCTGGTCACAGGTGAGGCCCTGGCACGCCCACCTCTGGGCACACCCCCTGGTACCCTCACCCGGGCACCCTTCGCTGCCGGGCGCCTCCGCCCCATCCCTGTGCTGAAAAGCCTCAGCGATGGGCATTTGACACTAGAAGCCCCAGTTCACAGGCGAACACCCTGAGGCTCCCCGGTCCACCTCGAGTGGAGGAGGCCTGCCTCCTGGCCTGGGGTTTGGGCAGCCAGACCTCGGTGGCGTTTGCCCCCCATCTTCTCCCCACATACAAGGAGACCCCGTGCGGTGGTGCCAGGGAGGGCCCGGGCCCAGGAGTCCCCAGCAGACTCCCGGGAGAGGCTGGTCCCTGCCCGCCACACCCCTGCTCACGGGAACAGGTCCTGGTCGTGGACGGCGGCCGAGGCGGGCAGCCCACAGAGTGAGGAGGGTGATGCGTCTGGCGAGGACCCGGGCTCCCCGTCGCGGCCCTGCCTGCATGTGCTGAGTCGCAGGAGGCTGGAGCAGCGCAGTGCCAGCTCCAGGGCGTCCAGCCAGCAGCGGCCTGTAGTGGGGGGGTGGGGGTCAGGGGCGATGAGCAGCCCCCAGCTGGGGAGGCACCCACTGCACACTGGGGAGCTTCCTGCCCCTCTGTCAGGGAGCCTGCCCGCCCCCATCCCTCCGTTCTTCAACAAGGAGCCCCCCACTCCCAGCACACTGTCAGTCACCCACGTCACAGACAAGGGCTAAGGCCAGGATGGGTAAGTGACCCCCCCAAGGTCATACGCGTAGCAAGCTCAGGCCACTCTGCACCCAGAGGCCCTGCGAGCTCCCACCTGTGGCGTCAGGGTGAGGGCCCTCCCTGATGGAGACTGGCCCCCACGGGTCGGTCGGGGTAGGAGGGCGTCTGTGCGCTGAGGGCTTTCCTGGCCTGGAGCACAGGGCGGGAGGGGGTCTGTGCGCTGGCCTGGAGCACAGGGCGGGAGGGCGTCTGTGCGATGAGGGCTTTCCTGGCCTGGAGCACAGGGCAGGAGGGGGTCTCTGCGCTGGCCTGGAGCACAGGGCAGGAGGGGGTCTCTGCACTGGCCTGGAGCACAGGGCAGGAGGGGGTCTCTGCGTTGGCCTGGAGCACAGGGCAGGAGCGGGGCTGGCAGGCTGGGGAGGGGCTGCGGAGCCAAGGCCGCAGACAGGCAGCCCCTGGTGTTGGAACAGCTCCGGGGGGAGGGGAGGGCCAGGCGGGCGGGGAGGCGGGGTAGGGTGGCCAGAGCCAGCCGCCTCCAGCCCCCAGCCCTTATCTTCAGCTCCCTGCAGCCCTGCTGGTAGAGGCCGCCCGCGGGCTGGACCTGGGATTGAAGGACCTTGAACTCGGTTCTTTCTTTCTCCAAAGCCTCAAAGTGTCTCCCTCCTGGAGACAGTGAATTTCCTTCCCTAACTCTCCGTGGTGCATCCCGGGGCCTGGCGTTGGGAGGGGCGCTGGGGATCGCGGGGGAGGGGCCTGCAGGGGGGTGGATCCTGGTCATCAGGAGAACACCCGGCATCCTGCGGGGGGGGCTTCACTGCAGGCTTGGCTGGATACCAACCTTCCAACTTTCAGCCAGGGCTGAAAGGTCATGGTGGTGGAAGGTGGGGCGCTCATGGGAGCAGAACCCGCAGGCGAGAGCTGGGAAACCCACACCTGCTGGGTGGGGCCTGGGGCCCTGAGGTGCGTTTTTTGTGGTTGCCCCAAGGGACTAGACATCCTGAATAGCACGCATCCTTCGAGCCCATTCCTCCTCCTCCTCCTCCAGGAAGCCCACCCTGATACCCACAGGGGCTGTGGGTGCCCTTCCTCCCTGACCACGGCCCCCGACCCCATCAGGGACTCAGCTCATGCTTCAGCCCAGTTGGCCTCGTCTGCTGGTTTGCTGGTGTTCTCTCGCACTAGATTGCAGGCTCCATGGGAGCACTAGCTGCCCATCCCATCCCAGGGCCCACGAGGGGCCTGGCACCGAGTGGGGGGGCTGGGGAAATGAGGGTGGCATTCAAGGGACTCAGGACGGCCCCCTGGAGCGTGGATGCAGCGTCTGGCCACCAGGGGGTGGCATGGCACCTTAGGGACGGCCGCCTGCCCCAGACTCCCAGCCGGGAGGGCCGGAGCCCAGTGGTCAGGCCAGGCTGCCTCGGGCAGGACCTTGCCTGCCCTGAACTGCTGGTGGGGTGGGAGTCTTCCACCAGATCCCTGGGAGGCGCCGGCCCTCAGGGCTCGGCGATGGGGCGGTGTGTGTGTGGGGTGGGGGTGGGGGGGCAGCCGCGGTTACTCGGGGCAGCCACTAGAGGGCGCTCCAAACACGTGCGCTGATTTGGGAACCTGGCTTCGTCCCGGCTCCAGCACTTTCTCACCTGCAGTTCACCCAACCTGTCTCCGCATGTGTCAAACGAGGATGGTAACAGTAGCATCTGCTGATTCAGTGGTGCCTGGCACGTGGTTGGCACCCAGTAACTGTTATCTGGTTGCTTTTAAATAAGGTCATCAGATTCGCATAGCAACTGGGGAGACAGTGCTACTGTTCATCTTTTGCCCACGGGGAAGACTGAGGCTCCAGAGAGGGGGCTGGTGAATGGCGGGCTCGTCCCCGGGCACCAGGCTGCCTCCTTGGATGGCGGTGAAGGGGTCCGAACTGGGGTCCCACACACCCGGCCTAAATCCCACCAAGGGGAGGGGTGCATCAGGTGGGGTCACCATGGAGACCAGCAGGGCAGGCAGGTACTCACCGTCTGACTCGGAGGCGGCCCTGAAGATCAGGTAGCTGCTGGGGAGGGGCTGTGTGATGGAGCCCACGCTCTCACCTTTGGGGCCCTGGAGAGGCAGAGACCCGGCGTCACCCAAGGGATGGGCCGGGGATGGGTGGAAACACAGGTTGTGCGGTCATGTGGACCCACACTCAGACACGCGTGGACGCTTCCGAGGCCTCAGGACCCCTAGGCAGGGTCAGGCACCTGACCACGCAGACGTGGCAGGCGGCAAGAGAGGCGAACGGGCGGGGTGCTCAGTCCCCCTTCTTAGCTGGCTGTCCCACCCTTGGCTTTCCAGCTCTGAGCCCCCCACTTTAGGGTGGCCAGAATCAGCATGGGCAGATCCAGGACACCCAGTTAAATCTGAATCTCAGAAAAATTACATACATAGTATAAGTATACCCCATGAAATATTTGGGACATAGTGTTTTTTTTTTTTAGATTCCATATATATGTGTTAGCATACAGTACTTGTTTTTCTCTTTCTGACTTACTTCACTCTGTACGACAGTCTCTAGGTCCATCCACCTCACTACAAATAACTCCATTTCTTTTTGGGACATACTTATCCTAAAAAAACTTTTTTTTAAAAAAGATTTATTTATTTTAATTTATTTTTGGTTGCGTCGGGTCTTAGTTGTGGCACGCACGATCTTCGTTGAGGCACGCGGGATCTTTCATTGCAGCGCGCGGGCTTCTCTCTAGTTGTGGCATGCGGGTTTTCTCTTCTCTAGTTGTGGCGCGCAGGCTCCAGGGTGCGTGGGCTCTGTAGTTTGCGGCATGGGGGCTCTCTAGTTGAGGCACGTGAGCTCAGTAGTTGTGGCGCGCGGGCTCGGTTGCCCTGCGGCATGGGGGATCTTAGTTCCCTGACCAGGGATTGAACCCGCATCCCCTGCATTGGAAGGCGGATTCTTTACCACTGGACCACCAGGAAAGTCCCTAAAAAAACTTTCTGATCTTCCTCTGAAATCCAAATTTAACTGGGCATTCAGGATTTCACTTGGCAACCTGACCCCCTTTGGTCCTGGGCTGGGCAGCCCCCAGGTTATGAGGGTGAGGTCTGGGTTCAGAGAAGCTGCCCTCACATGGCCGCGTTCCTCAGCCTCTGGACACGGCTCGAGGTGTGATCTCATCCCATGGGGCCCCCAGGCCCCGAGCGCCCCCAACCTCCAGTGACCACATCTGATCCCCTGGCCACTGAGTGACTTAACCCTTGGAACTGTCCGCCCATTTCTGGACTCCGTGCCGCTGGGGCCCCAGGGTGAGCCTCCTGACTGCCCGTCTGTGCTCTCCTCCCACACAGCCACCTGCCCCCGGGGGCTCTCTCCTTGCCTGGCCCTCCCGAGCCCCAGGGCTCGCACTGCGGTACCTTCACGGCCCAGACGGACTGGTCCAGCGGGTGGAAGAGCTTGAAGCAGAAGCCGTCCTTCTTAGAGGGCCTCTCAATGAGTTCGCAGCAGTGCAGCAGGACCGTGCCCACCCACTGGCCCACCTTGGGCGTCTTGTAGATGAGCAGCACCCCCGGCTTCAGCACGCACCACAGTTTGGTCCAACTCTTCAGGGTCCCGCGGATCTGGGGGGAGGGGCGCTGCCGTCCATGCCTGCCCGGGACCCAGGGGCATCTGGACGGCTGGGGGAGGGGCAGATACACAGGGCTCTGGGCTCCGGGCAGAGTTCTCTTTTAGGATTTAACAGGAACTCTGAATGATGGTGAATCCAAAGGAGGACGCTGTAGCCAGATTTACTGGTGAGCTCAAGTTCATGGAGCTCAAGTTCAAGGCCCTGCCAGGGCCCTGGGGGGACTGGGAATCGGAGGTGACTGTTGCAATTGTCCGCTGTGTGATTTTGAAACCTGTGATCATTTCTTTTCTCATCCTAAATATTCACTTTTGTACTTAATTTTTTATTCGTGGAGCAGAGAACAGGAGCCCCGCGGGCCCAGGGCTCTGTAGAAGCCCAGGCCCCCTGGTCCCCTTGTCTCCTCTGCCCCTCGTGGCAGCCCCGGGATACGGCAGCTTTACCCCCTCTGTACGGAGGGGGAAACCGAAGCTTGGGAGCTGAGGGACTCTCTCGCTGCCTCAGTGAGGTCTGAACACAGCCCCGGTCCTTTCTCCCAAAGTCCGAGTTTCACCTCCCTCCTGTATCCCAGCAGGGGGCTCTATGGGCACTCTGGGACCCCCGCCAGCAGGTCAGGGCCCCCCACCTTAATTAGAAATAGGGTTTCTGCAGATGTGACCAAGTGAAGATGAGGCTGCACTGGAGCAGGGTGGGCCCTGGACCGTGTCCTTATAAGAGGAGAAGAGGACACAGACACAGGAGGAGGCCAGGTGACCACAGAGGCAGAGGCTGGAGGGACGCGGCCACAAGTCCAGGGATGCCTGGGGCCCTCAGAAGCTGGGAGAGGCAGGAAGAACCCTCCTTTAGAGCCTCGGGAAGGAGCCTGGCCCTGCCAGGACCTTGAGTTTGGACTTTGGCCTCTGGACCTGGGAATCATCTTTGGTTGTCATAAGCCACCAGCCTGTGGTCATTTGTCAGGGCAGCCCCAGGACACATACAGTTTGCAGCAGCCAGCATGCCTAACCATCTCCCGAGTGGCTGGTGACCCTGCACTGTCCCTGGGGGAGGCCTCCCGAGGGAGCCTGGCCAGTGCTGGAACACACACGCGCTCACCTTCAGGCTGTCGGCCATGATGACTACGCTGGGGTCTGTCAAGGCGCTGAGCAGCTGCTTGGTGGCGCGCTTCTTCTCCTGGCGGTAGCTCTCCTTCTGTGCCTGGGCCCAGGGCACCCGCAGGTGGGTCAGGGGAGAAGGCCCTGGGCTGGCCCTCCCGGGGGGCCTTCTACTCGCGAGGGCCTCCACCGTCTAGCCAGGGGCGAAGAGGGGTGCAGGGAGAGGACAGGAAGAGGGGGTGTGGAGGTGGCCAGGGTGCACTCTGTCCCCCTCCCTTTGGCAGGCTGGGGTGGAGGTGTGGCCTCACTGGCTGGGGTGCCCATTCATCCAACAAACGACACACCGTGCCCCTTCCCCAGGCCTGGGCCCACCTTGAGAGCTTCCTTCTTGGTGACCTTGGCTGTCGGGGATACACATTCCCTGTCGGACCCATTGCACAGCCTGTATTCCGCCTGCAAGAGAGACTCAGGTTGCTGAAGGGAGGGGAGAAGAGGACAGGTGTGCGGCGGTGAGGGGTGGTGCCGGGGCGCAGGAAGCAGGAGGTGGGAGAAAGGCGTCCCTCCCACTCCCTGCCCCGGGCGGGGGGTGAACAGGCCTCAGGAGGTGGGCACGTGAACACGAGCTGGGGTGGGTCACCGGGGGCGTGTCTGCGGTGGAACCCCTCCCTGGGGGCCCGCATTGGGCACATAGCAATGACCCTCTCCGTGGTGCCCAGGAGGCATCCATCTTAGCCATCACCTGGCGCCCAGCCTCTGGTCAGGGAGGGCGCACGTATGCAGTGGGGACCCCATCCCTAGTGCCCTGACTGACAGCAGCTGCTGGGTGGGGCAACGCCCAGGCCCTCTCCCGAGGCTTGCAGGGAGGAGGTGCAGCCGGCCACGCCCACCAGGCAGCTGCATCCAGGGATCTGGGAGCGGATGGGGCCTCGGTCCTTTAACAGACGGGGACATGGCAGCCGGGGTGGGGGAGTGGGGAGAAGAAGCCAGGACTAGAGGCTATGGGCCTGCTTCTGTGGCGCCTGCGAGCCCAGATGGGGTTTACAGTTTGTTTGGGTCTTTTTTGGCCATGCTGCGTGGTTTGCGGGATCTTAGTCCCCGGACCCGGGATTGAACCCACGCCCCCTGCAGTGGAAGCCCACAGTCCTAACCACTGGACCGCCAGGGAAGTCCCGGGTTTTACATTTTGAAGGGGATGGGGGGGGGGGGAAATCAACGTGAGATGTGAAAATGATGAAATTCAGATTTCCGCATCCACCAATCAGGTGATCGTGGCCACCGGACGCGCCCATTGTTGGCCTGCTGTCCTGGCTGCATTGGCTCTAACGGCCACGGCAAGTTCTTGCGATGGAGCTCCTGTGGCTGCCGAGCTTAAAACGTTCCCTTTCTGGTCCTTTGCAGAAATTTGCCTGCCCTGCTCGTCCTCTGGGCTGAGTGCCTCCACCCCGAGCCTCCAGGCAGGGGAGGGAGGCCCGGAGGACCAGAGGCCAACGGCCCTCAGCTCCCTCCCTGCGCAAGGCAACGCTCTTGACCGCTCCGCCGTTGCCAGGTCCTCTCAGGTCTTTACTGCCTTTGCTCACCTACTTCTCACGACCACCCAGGAGGCGGGCCCAGTTACTACCCCCATCCGCTGGATGAGGAAACTGAGGCACAGAGAGGTGCAGTGACCCCCGAGGCTGCAGAGCCAGGGGCAGGGCTGCGGCCGGAACTGTCCCGGGGACCGGCTGTCCCCACGGCACTACGTGCCAGGCATGGCCTCGGGTGCTGGGGTTAGAACAGAGGGACAGGCCGCCCCCAGGGAGCAGGGGCTGAGAGAGGGGGTTGGAGAGCATGTGTGTGCACGGGAACCAGCGCAGCTTCAGGCATTCTTACTACCCACGCCCTGCAGGTGAGGAGGCTGTGGCACAGAGAGGCTCAGAACCTGCCAGACGTCACACAGCTCGCGAGGGGCCGAGCTGGGGCTGAACTCAGGCAGGGATCCCAGGAAGACAGGGACATGGGACGAGGCACCTGGGGGACTCTGCTCTAGAAGCACCCTCTGTGTTGAAGCAGGAGTGGTGAGAAGGAGCTGAGTGACAGGCCTCTGGGGGCCGGGCTGACCCTCCAGCTCCCGGGGAGCTGGGATTCTTATGCCTGGTGCCCCCAGCTTCCTTAGCACATGCTGTTCCCCCAGCCTGAATGCTCTTCCCTGTTGCTGAGCAACCCCTGCTCCTTCCTCAGGCCCCGCTGAGCTGCTTCCCCGGGAGGAAGACGGCTCTGCCCACCCTGCTGGCATCAGACGCTGATGACACCAGCCACCCCTGGCCGGCTGGGCATCTCCTGCAGTGACAGCCACACCGACGTTTCTGCTTACTGTCGAGAGCTCCACTGGGCTCGGCTTCATCCCAGCATCCCCTTGGCACCAGCGGCTGGGAGCTCGGTGAGCATCTTGGATGAATGGATGAATGAATGAATGAGTGAATGAACCCTCTGCCGATTCCCTGCCGCCCAGCTTTCCACCAGATGCGGCTGAAAGGAGTTTGTTGGGGGCAACAGAGGAAGAGAGAGGTGCGATTGGGGACAGCGGGGCTGGGGGGTGCATGGGATGGGGCGTCTGTGCCCTGCAACCCTCTGCTCCTGGGCCCCCCAAGCCCCACCGGGCCGGGTCCCTGCAGACAGTGCCCCTACTCCTCCATCCTAGAGCCATGCTGGGGACCCCGCCAAGGCCCACCAGACCCCTCTGCTCGTTCCCGAGGGCCACTGAACCTCAAGGCACAGTGGGGCGATAACACAGCACCCCCAGGAGTGAGACATGCTGCTCAGAACCATGAACGCGGGAGTCTGACCAAAAACCTAAGAATTCCTTTAAAAGAGTGATTTAGGGAGCTTCCCTGGTGGCGCAGTGGTTAAGAGCCCGCCTGCCGATGCAGGGGACGCGGGTTTGTGCCCCGGTCCGGGAAGATCCCACATGGCGCGGAGCGGCTGGGCCCGTGAGCCATGGCCGCTGAGCCTGCGCGTCCGGAGCCTGTGCTCCGCAGGGGGAGAGGCCACAGCAGTGAGAGGCCCACGTACCGCAAAACAAACAAACACAGTGAGACATCACTTCACACCTACTGGGTTTAAAAAAGAACAGAAACAAGTGTTGTTGAGGAGGTGAGAAACGGGAACCCTTACTCTTCGCCAGCGGGGCTGTAAAGTAAAATGGGCAGCCACTGTGGAAAACATTTCGGCACTTCCCCCAAAAGTCAACTATAGAACTTTCTAGAATTCCATCTTGCCACAGAGTTACCATGATGGCCCAGCAATTCCGCTCTGAGATATAAACCCAAAGAATTGAAAACAGGGACTCAGATACTTGTACACGCGTGCTCGTAGCAGCTCTGTTCCCAACAGCGGAAAAGTGGAAACGGTCCAAATGTCCTCCCGCTGACGAGTGGACGAGCCGCCTGTGGTCCATCCCTCCAGGGGCACTGACACCTGCCACAGCCTGGATGAGGCTCAGGGAGAGGAGCCCGGCACAAAACCCCACACAGCGCAGGGCTCCGTTTATATGAAATGTCCGGAAGAGGCAAATCCGTAGAGGGGGAAAGCAGCGCTGGCTGCAGGGATGACTGCCGCGAGGGTGTCTGTTTGGGGTCACGGAAACTAGACAGAGGTGACGGTTGCACAATACTGTGAATGCACTAAGTGTCACTGAATTGTTCATCAAAAATGGTTAATTTTGTGTTATTTGAATTTTATCTCGTGGAAAAACTATATAATATATATACACATGTGTGTGTGTATACATAAAGAACTGCTGGTATATTACATATCTGATATGTTACTATACGTGATATTATACTGTATTATGCTATATTATATTGTATATGATATCTAATATTAATATATTAAATACTTTATATTTATCATATATATATTAGAGTTTGTATCTTTCCCCAAGCTGTGCCTTTTAGAACAGTCTCAAGTCGCTCTTAAGAGTCTGGGGCAGGGGGCTGGGCTTCCCTGGTGGCGCAGTGGTTAAGAATCCGCCTGCCAGTGCAGGGGACACAGGTTCGAGCCCTGGTCTGGGAAGATCCCACATGCCGCGGAGCAACGAGGCCCGTGTGCCACAACTACTGAGCCTGCGCTCTAGAGCCCACGAGCCACAACTACTGAAGCCCGCGCGCCTAGAGCCCGTGCTCCACGACAAGAGAAGCCACCGCAGTGAGAAGCCCGCGCACCGCAGCGTAGAGGAGCCGCCGTTCGCCACAACTAGAGAAAGCCCGCACACAGCAACGAAGACCCAACGCAGGCAAAAATAAATAAATAAATACATTTAAAAAAATTGTTAAAAAAGAAAAGAACCTGGGGGTGTCCAGAGCTGTCCTTTCTTTCCTCCCTCAGCCTCTGACATGTTCTAGACCTTACTTGTTTTGTCTGGTGCCTGTCTTCCCTCTAGAACACAAGCTCCAGGAGAGACGGACTTTCTTTTACCAATGACTCCATCCCCAGCACCTACCGCGGTGTGGGCCTTGCCCAGAGAGGATGCTCAGACATCATTTCTGAATGGGTGAAATCTGAAATTTGAACCGAGTGTTCCTGATAGCATTTGATGTGGTTTTATCGGGTTTAATGTTTTATTGGGTTGTAGAAGGAAGAGCCATGTTTTCATGAAATAAATCTGTGTCTTAAAAAAATATATGTGTCCGTACACAGATGACTGAATAAACAAAGTATGGTCCAGCCACACAGTGGAATATTATTCAGCCTTAAAAAGGAAGAAAATTCTGACCCAGCTACAACCTGGATGAACATGAGGACATTATAGTAAGTGAAATAAGCCAGACACAAAAGGACAAATACTGTGCGATCCACTCACGGGAGGTCCCTAGAGGAGTCACATTGATAGAGACAGAAAGTAGGACGGCGGGGCCCAGAGCTGGGGAAGGGGTGGGACGTGAGTGTTTAATGGGGACAGACTGTCAGTTTTATAAGATGAAAAAGTTCTCGGGGTGGATGGTGGTGATGGTGACATAATAATGTGAACGTACTTAAACTGTAGACTTAAAAATGGTTAGGATGGTACATTTTGTTATGAGTATTTTACTGTAATCTAAAAAAGATTTTTAATTAAAAAAATTCCACACACACAAATGCAGGCGCTCCAACTGCACTCCCAGCAGCTGGCAGCCCTGGGGACCGAGGCGGGGAAACGCTGGCTGAGGGGGGACCCACAAAAGGTCCGGTTTCTTCCCTGCCGGAAGTGGACACAGGGAGGACCACCACACACTCCTTGTTGGACAGAGGAGGGCGTGGGGTCCCAGAGGAGCAGGCGGTTGTCACTCTGGGTCTCACGGGGCAGCCAGGGTGGGGAGAACTGGCTTCTATGTGCCCCCAGCCCCCCAGCCGCACCGCCAGAACTGGGGGCCGTGGCTCCCCTGGCCTGAGGCCCTTGGGGGAAGGAAGGGCGTGTCTACAACCTGGCACCTGTACCTGGGGCCCCACACCCTCCCTGGACCAGAGCTTCTGCCTGGAGGTGCACGGCTGGGCCCCAGCTGAGAGGCGCTGGGCTGGGGAGCACGTGGTGTGTGTGTGTGTGCGCGTGTGTGTATCTGTGTGTGCATCTGTGTGTGTATATCTGTGCGTATATGTGTGCATCTGTGTGTATGCGCATCTGTGTATGTGTATCTGTGTGTATGTGCATCTGTGTGTATGCATGTGTACATGTGTGCATGTATGGTATGCATCCGTGTGTGTGCATCTGTGTATCTGTATGTGCATTTGTGTGTATGTTTGTGTCTGTGTGTGTGCCTCTGTGTGTATCTGTGTGTGTATCTGTATGTGCATTTATATGTGTGTGTGTCTATATCTCTGTGCCTGTATGTGCATGTGTGTGTGTATCTATGTGTGTATGTGTATCTGTGTGTCTGTACGTGCATGTGTGTGTGTGTACATCTGTGTGTATGTATATCTGTGTGTGTGTCTGTATGTGCATTTGTGTGTATCTGTGTGTATCTGTGTGTGTGTATATCTGTGTATCTGTATGTGCATTTGTGTGTGCATCTGTGTGTGCGCGTGCCCTTTCCCCGAACTCGGCGTTGCCCTGAAGAGGGTGCACGGGTGGAGGGCGCAGCACAGACACAGGCAGAGGGAGGATGCGCTCACACCTGGGTGGGTTCCCTATGACAGAAGAGCCCGGGGCCTCCTTTTACCATGATTTTCTGTCCCTGAGGCCCCCTGGCAGCCCCAGCCTCCTCCGGGCCCTGCATCCCCGACCTGTGTTACTCAAGAAGATGGCTTTGATAAACAACTCACAAGCTCTGTGACTCCGTCCCCGGCTCCAGCAGCCTCCCTGATTCAGAGCCAAGGGCTGGCAACGGTGGGTTCGGCCGGCAGCCCTGCTGTCCCCTCCCTCCAGCCACTTCCCATCGTCCCCAGGGCAGGCTCCCTGCCTTGGGTCCTCCCACAGCCGGGCTCCTACCGGTGGCACCTTCGTGGCAGAGCCTGGGGTCGGGGGCCCTTCATCTCTGGGCGGCGATGGGCTGTTGGGCTCCATGTCCTTCCCTGCAAGAGAGTGGCCGGCATGAGGACCGGGGCATGGCTGCCGGGCAGCCCCTCCGCCGCTGCCCAGTGTGTGGCAGGCGAGGCACGGGCACCGGCACGGGTGGCCTGGGCGGGGCAGGAAGCCAGCCCAGGCGGTGGCTGCGGGACCAGAGAGCTAATGAGCACCAGTCAGCGTCATGAGGGGGTGTCACCGCTGGGAGAAGCCCGGGTGCCCTGGGCGCTGGTGTGGCACACCCTCTGGGGTCTGTAAGACAGGCCCCCTGTTTTCAGTTCAGGGTACCCAGACCTCGCCTGGCTTTCCCCCACGCCCCAAATCCGCTGGCTGGAATTCCATTGCTCCCCAGTGCTGGGCTCTCGGAGGGAGGTGGCCGGACACTGTCCCCGCGCCCCTCCCAGCAGGCTTCCTCTGCAGCTCGCTTGAGCGGGTGGGGGGGCGTGAGGTGTCTGGATTCGACCCTGGGGGGAGCGGCTGCCCGTGCCCGGCTCCGTTTTTTTTTTTTTTAAACATCGTTATTGGAGTATAATTGCTTTACAATGGAGTATTAATTTCTGCTGTATCACAAAGTGAATCAGCTATACGTATACATACATCCCCGTATCTCCTCCCTCTTTGCGTCTCCCTCCCACCCTCCCTATCCCACCCCTCTAGGTGGTCACAAAGCACCCAGCTGATCTCCCTGTGCTATGCGGCTGCTTCCCACTAGCTATTTTACATTTGGTAGTGTATATATGTAAATGTTACTCTCTCACTTTGTCCCAGCTTACCCTTCCCCCTCCCCGTGTCCTCAAGTCCATTCTTTACATCTGCATCTTTATTCCTGTCCTGCCCCTAGGTTCTTCAGAACCATTTTTTTTTTTTTTTTTTTAGATTCCATATAGCTCTGTTTGTTTTGAAGCGGGTTTCTAAAGCTCAGGTTCACGGGCAGGAAGAAGAGGCCATGGTCTCAGAGGAGGCCTGAGGCCGCCTGACGGGCCACTCCCACCAGCTCCCTGTGGCTGGTGGTTTATTGCCAGGTCCTTGCAGGAAGTGGAGAAGCAATGACTAGGGGAGAGCCATCCTGACCGGGAGGCACCAGGGGCTGGGGTGTGAGCAGAGCAAGGCCGACGCCCTCCCTCCCCAACCCCCAACCCGGACAGCACAGAGAGGGAAAGGGACCTGCCTGAGGCCACACAGCTGGCCTTCGAAGCTGAGGAGGGCCCAGGCTTGGCTGTCCCCACCCATGGCCCACGTGCCAGGTGACCGGGTTCCCATGTGGACGCTGACCTGGACCCAGAGAGTCGAGCTCATTCTCTCCACCCAAGAGCAGGTTGCGGCTGAGTTTCCGGGGGTCGACTTTCTGAGGGGTGGAGGAGGGCGGACACAGTGAGAAGCGTCGTCGCAGAAAGGCCTCCTCCTTCATGGCGTGGGCACTGGGGGGCTTCTGGAAGGAAGGAGGGGAGAGTACTGGTCACGCCTCACGCCGAGGCTGGGGCAGCCTGGGGCCTGGAGGGGGTATCCTCCACCCGCCCTGGCAAGGGGACCAGAGACCCGCCAGAGAGCCAGGGCCGAGTGGCCGGGGCCACCGTGTCTTACAGTCAGGTCCCCACTCAGGGGACGTCTCAGAAATGGGACGAGGGCCCGAGGGGCCTGTGGGTCACCCAGGGAAGGCTTCACGGCCAAGCTCAGGCTTTCCAGGGCCCATGGCAGAAGCCAGGCCTGGACCGGCCCCGCTGGAAGTTTGGCTGTCACAGCTGTGGCAGGACCCCCTGCCCCCCAGGCCCGGCACTAAGTCGGCTCTGTAGGACCTTGGACACGGTGAAGTGGAGCTGAGGTGGGCCTCTGACCCATGCCGGGCCACCAGACTTCCCCCGCTAGGGGATGGAGCTCCGTGGTGGGAAGACAGCGACTGGTGCACGCAGGGGAGGGGGCCAAGGGCTGCCCAGACAGGTGGCCACAGAGCCCCCGGGGGAGCTGGCATGGGGCTGGGGCCGTCCCTGAACCTGGCCTGCCCATCCCACCTAAGGGCGCCTCGAGACCCCGCCTCCTGCCCTCCCCGGCTTCAGCTCCCGGCTGGGTTTCTGATCCCTGCACCCAAAGCGCCTTAACTCGGAGAGGCAGTGCAGGCGTGCTTACGGTGAGGTGCACCCGAACCCACGCTCCACCCAAGACATCACCTTCCTGCCCCACAGCACTGCCCAAACCAGCGTCCGGTCCCAAAGGAAGCAGCGGCCCCCGGGGAGCCCGACGGCCAGGCCTTCAGGTGCCTGCCGCGCCCTCCCAAGCCCTGCCGCTGCCCCGGTCTGCCCAGATCAGGAAAGAGGCAGCTCCCTCTGTCTCCTGCCCCCTCGCAGCCCTGCCCTGCGTGGGGCTGGGGCAAGCAGTTCCCAGTGGACGGCACCCCGCCACCGACGTCGGCCCATTTTATGGATGAGAAAATCATGGCTCCAAGAGCTGATGACCTCGCCTTGTGGTCACGGCCTGGCCGATGTTGGCAGAGCAGGAACTCCGGCTCGGAATCCTGGGTTCTTTCCACTCCCTGAGGACGTGCTGCGTAAAGGCCCAGTGACCGATTTCTAAAGGCCCAGGGGTGCCTCCTGCCGCCTCCCGGGTGGGCCGGTGGCCTCCTGCCAAGCCCAGGACAAAGTTCCCGCTTTCTCCCCTGGCCCTGGGCCTTCCTGGGCAGGGCAGCAGAAACACAGAGCCTTTCCTGCTGTGACAGGTGGGCGAGTGGACCCGGGCAGGGCTTCAGGAGTAGGCAGGGTGGCCCAGGGTTCCGTCGGCAGCCCCGGAAACTCCTCTGTGTTCCCTGCCCAGGGGTCAGAGTGGGGGGGCTCCAAGGCTGCAGTGGGCCCAGGGGCCCCACCCTTCCTAATCACTACCGTGTCACCTGGCTAAGCTTGTCACCTCTGCCATTTCACAGAGGGGGAAACTGGTTTCAGAGAGGTTGGGATTTGGGGCCCCAGGTCGCACAGTTGTTCATTGGCAACGGCTGTGTTTGAGTCAAGTAGGCTGACTCTCAATCCTGGCCCGAGTCCCCCCCCTCTCACCAGTTCAGCTTAGCTTCTAGCAAACCCACTGTGGGGAGGAGCGGGCGGGAGTCTGGAAGCCCAGCCCCTGCTTGCAGAGTCTCAGTGCTCGCTCACTGACTCCCCAGGCGTGTCTCAGGCCAGGGAGCCAGCACCTGAGAGGAGGTCCGCCGCGTCTTCCTCATGTAGCTGAGATCTTCCAAGCACCTGGCTGGCAGCCGCGGTGAGTCAGACCCGCTCCTGCCCTGGAGGCCCCAGGACGCGTGAGGAGGGATGACACAGGTAGGCCTTCCTCACCTGGAGCTGCATGTCTCTTAGGGGTTGAGTCTTGCAAACTTGGGGCAGGGAGAGGGGCTCCTGCCCACACATCTCAGCTCCCCCATCTGGCCATGCACCCCGGCTCTACCAGGGCAGGGTGGGGAGGGCACAGAGGTCACTGGCTGCCTTTCTCCTCCCCCAGCACAGCTAACCACCAGCGGCCAGTGGGACTCATTAGTCTGTGAGCCCCACCATCTGCTCATATATACCATCCTCCGTTCCACCTTCCCTCCCTCCTTTCCATCCATCCATCCATCCAGCTAGCCAGCCACCCATCTTCCCACCTGCCGATCTGTCCATCCATCTAACTGCCTAGCCACCCATCCATCCATCCAAACATCCAATCATTTAACCATCCATCGATCCATCGATCCATCCGTCCAAACTCTCTCCCCTCCCTCCTCCGTGAATCTCTCTTCTCAGAAGAGCAGCCTGATTTCCCTTCCCCCCTTCCTTCCTATTTGCCCAATAATCAGGTACATCAGAGGTGACATTCAAATGGCTGAACAGCTGGTCCAGAACAGACCCCCACAGATCCGAGTGCAGTGCCGGCGGGCACCCGTGGATACCCCCTCTGTGTCCTGACACCCCAGAGCAGGCGCGGGCCCCCAAAGGCCCCCCTCTGACCCACTCCGACAGCGAGGTGGCCCCTCTCCTTCGGCAAGGCCTCAGGGTGTACACGCAGCCCCTCGGCCTTCCCAATGCCCACCCCTGGCTGCTGTCAATGATCTCGTTTGGGGTCAAGGAGGGAGAGATGCTGCTTCGTTCATTTCACAGCTAAATCCAGGGCCCCTCTCGCCAGAGGCTCCACACTGTGTCTAGAACACAGTCCGGCCTCTGTCTCCTTGTCCCTGTTTCCCAGGCCGTCAGGACCCCTGCCCGCTCCTCCCACCTCATTCCCTGCCTGGCTCTGTCACCCACTTGCCCCAGACACACTGGCCCCCGTTATGTTCCTTGAACACGCTAAGCCCGTGCCCACTGGGGCCTCTGCTCTGACGTCCCCCGCCACCGAACGCCCTCGCCCACATCTCCGTCCGTCCGTGTGGCTGGGTCCTTCTCAAATTCCACTCTCCGCTCAAATGTCCCTTCCCAGCAGGTCGCCACCCCTCTGTCTCGCACGATGCCACATCCCCGTGGACAGTCCAAGTCGCTGGGCCGTTGCTCCTACATTCCTGCTTCTGTGTCAACTTTCTTCCACCCCAGGATGCAAGTTCCAGGACAGCACTGTCCCTCCCGTTTGCTGAGTCTCCCCAGGGCCGGGAGCAGGGACTTGCAGCGGGCGTGGGCGCCACTCCGCTCCAGGGCTTGGGGACCCCAGAGCCTGGGGTGAATGAAGGCAGCGGAGCAAACGCCCCTGGGCTTCGTCCCTCCTCTGCGGGTTAGGGGAGGAACCTCTGGCCAGCGTCAGCTTGGGGGCCGATTTTCACGGTAACCCTGGTGAGGTTCCTGTCCCAGGCCTCCTGCCATGCCTGGTGCGGCCGAGGACTGAGGCCCGGCCCTCCAGGCACTGGCAGGAGGCAGGAGGAATCCGGCACCTGGCGGGTCTGCGGACCCTGGGAGGCTCCAAGCTGGGAGGACCGTCAGCCCGATGCTGGGCTGACCATGACCTTGTCTGCTGCTCTGCACCTCACAGGGAAAGCTGAAGGCTCGTAGCCCAGGGAGCACAGACCCGTGAGGATGGGAGCCAGTCCATGAGGATGGAGAGAGGAGGGAGGGAGGCGGATGAGGAAGTAGACTCCCAGGCTGAGCCAGCAACCAGGGACCACACCCGCGGCGGGCAGCTATCTCCCTCTGTCCTGGCCTGGGCTCCAGCTGCCCAAGGGCTCAGGGCACGCTGTCTCTGGGCCCAGCCCTGGGCCCTTGGAGCCTGGATTCTGCCCGCCTGAGACATCTCGGGCCACCATGTGCCTTGCCCTCACTGGCCTCCCCAACCTCTGACGGCTGGCCTGTGCCCCGACCACAGTAACAGCCCTCCGTTACCCTTGGTTACTGGGGCTCCGTTACACTTGGTTCCTGGGGTGACGCTTGCCCGTACACAGCTCGCCCTCGGCCTACAGTTGCCTAAATTCTTCCCCCGCTGCCATAAATGAGGCTGCCGTGGCTTCACCTGGCCCTCGTTATTATGAAGTCCAGGTGTCTGAGGGGACACCGTAGGGTCTGGAGGAAGGAGCCCAAGGGCACCCTGACACGGTGAGACGGCCCCCGACACAGCACGTGAGGGGGCCTGAGCGTGAGGGGCCCTGGCATCCCTGTGCGGGAGCCTCGGGTGTTTCAGCAAGAGGGGGCCCCCAGCCCAGAGGCCCCCGGCCCCCCTAAGGGGGAGCTCAGGAATCGGGAGGAGGGGCGGCGGCTGGGGAGAAGGTCTGTGGCCTGGGACTGCCCAGCCCTGGCCAAGCCTCGGGGGAGGGCTTTGCAGGCCTGAGCTCAGCAGGGAAGCCGCTGCAGCCCCTGCTCAGACCCAAGACCAAGCCAGCCTCGGGGCTTGGGAAGGCGTGGCAGCGTTTCCCACGCTGACCTGCAGGGTTGAGGGCGCAGGCGTGGTCAGCTTCCTGCAGGCCCTGGCAGTGGTGGCACCTCTGGGGGACGGCGGGCTGTGGTTTGCCGCCGGGGCCCTCGCGGCCCACCCAGCAAGCAGGAATCCCAGCCCTGGAGGCACACGTGCCCCTGGGGACAAGCCCCCCGCCCCTGGGACCGCCAGGTTTGTCTGTCTGAGCAAGTTCCTTCCCATGGAGGCAGGCGTCTAGGCGGGCCCACCCCTTGGCCCGAGAAGCTCCAGGACAGGCAGGGCCGGCCGCCCACCGCTCCTCCTCCCGGCTGGTCCCCGCAGAGGGAAGGAACCCTGACCCTAGCGCTCTCGGGGGCAGCACGTCTGCCCGTCTTGGGGCCCGAGGCACACACCCCTCGTGTCTTAGTTCGGTCCATGCGTTAACTCCCCGCCGGGCTGGGCTTCCGCCGTGGGGCACATCCCAGCTGATTCCTCGACTGCCTGAACCCCTGGGTACCCACTCAGGCCGGGCGCCCGTAGGGCCGATGCAGCATTTCCAGAATGAATCAGCTCACGCTGGCAAGGGGGCTTGCGAGGGGTCAGGGCTGTCGCGGGTCCAGGGAGTAGCCCTGGGGGCCCAGAGCAAGGAGGGCAGGGGCCCCTCCTGCAGCCCTGCTCTGGGCAAGGTAGTGGCTGTCCAGGCATCCAGGGATGGACCCGCCTCCCCGGCGTCCTCTGCGTCCCAGCAGCCTCCTTGCAGCCTGCCCCAGACTCCTGTGCCCCGCCTGCACCCCAAGGATGCAGAAGGCCCGGGCTGATGGGCGCCATGGGGGCCTCGAGTGAAACATCACTGCCAGGAGCCATCAGGGTCCTGCAGCCGCAGGCGGGACGTATCCACGGGTGGGGTCTGGGTGCAGCCCTGCCCGGCAGCAGGGGCCGGACAAGCTGAACTTCAAGCTCTACCCCGGCTCAGGAGTCTTCCTGTCAACCGCAGGAGCCTCCTGGTCTGCTTCCTTAGGGCTCCCCACTTCCTCCTGCCCCACTGCCACTCCCGGGCCACCTGGGAGATGAGGGGGACAGATAGGGGAGCCCAGGACGGGAGGCAGCTCCGACCTCCGGCTTGGCCGCCCTCACCCCGCACGGCCTGAGCTGGCTCCTCGGCTTCCGTTTCCCTTCTGGGGCACGAAGGCCCCCCAGCGTCGGGGGCAGACGGGTCCCACGTGGTGCTGGCCCAGGGTACACGGGGTATAGGTCAGGCTCGGCCCCGCCCGGGCCAGCCCCATGTCCCTGAGCTCCAGCACTTGCTCGGGCACCCGGTAGGTGACAAGCTCTCTGTCCCTCAACAAGGCCGCCTGGCCAACATCAAGGCCTGGAGAGCTGCACAGAGCCCACCCTGCCCCACCTGGGTGCCTGCACCCTGCCCCTCCCCTCCCCCACTGGAAGCTGCCTTCCGAGCAGTTATTTGCCTCTAAACACTGTCCCCTCCCTCCACCACCAGAGGCCCACCTTCGGGCCAGAACAATGTGATCTTTGTCAGGAAAGGTCTTCTGTGCCTTATCTGCGAGCACAGACAGGATGCCCAGCCCGCTTATCTGGGGCCAGAATCCGCGGAGCCGCCTGCAGCTCTCGGTGGGAAGGGCTGAGGCTCTGAGAAGGAATCCAACAGAATCCTGGACTCACTTCGCATCCCACCTGCAGGCGCGGAGGTGGGGGGGACAATTCTGAGCCTGGGAAAAGGTCCAGTCCTGCCTGTGGGACTGGCTGTGTGGCCTCAGCTGGCCATGCTCGTCTCTGAGCCCCTATTTGTAAAGGGGGGGGTTCCTCTGAGTGGGGGTGGCAAAGTCCCCTGCAGAGGCCGAGACGGTGAACCCAGTGTGAGTTCCTGGCTGCCTGGTTAGCTTTCTCACCAGTGGCTGAGTGTCACAACTGGCCTAACTGTGCTAGAGGGCAGGAGGGCAAGAGTTCCTGGGCAGGGGAGGTGCGGCTCGGGCCACGGGGGGCTCCTCTGTTAATTGGTGGGTGCAGGAGTAGCAGGCACTGGCAGCCCGGCCACCGCCAACGTGCCTGCACTCACAGTGCACTCACTTCTGCTTGAACAAAACGGATCGTAAAAGGCGAGGGGAAAAATGCTCTGAAATCACAGATAAGCTCAGGGATGAAGCCTCGTGAACCCACCCGCTTGGCTCTCTGTCTGCACACCCAGTGGACAGGTCAGCAGATCCCAGGGAAGGACAGCAGCCATCAGTTAAAGTACAGCAGCCATCATGTCAACACCACACATTTGCCTTCCAGAAACTCGCTAAGGTCCCAAGGCTAGTGGCCATGAAGTCCCTGCCAGGAGGCCCCTCGTGAGGGTCCAGAAACATGTCCTGGCTACCGTCCCCCAGCTGGACCTAGCATCTGGGCTCAAACTGGGCAGCCTGAGCAGCCCCCATGGGAGCAGCAGCCCCTTCAGCGCACCGTGGCATGTGGGCGCATCCCTGACGGGTCCAGACCGGTGTTCAGAACTTCGGACCTGTGCTGATGGACCCCTGACGCGTCCCAGGCCCTTTCATAGGTATTATTCCACCTGATGTGATTCTTATGATATCGGAGAGCTGAGGGTAGCAGATCTCATTTTAAAGAGGCCCCGAGAGCAGAAAAGACCAGCCTGAGGTCCAGTGGCTTGAACCGTGCCCGGGTCCCCGCGAGGTGGCAGAGCTTTACGCCCCCAGTCCCCGTGCACCTTGAAGATGGCTGAGGGCAGGGGCAGAAAGGAAGCGGGGTACAGGATCCTGGGGGAGGTGGTGGGAGCCGGGTCTCCCCCAGAGAGACAGCTCCCAGGCAGGCCACCTCGGGGTGCCTGAGCCCTGCGGAGAGGGGCAGGAAGCGGCCTGCCCTGCTCGAGGCCTTGCCTGGGTGTTCTCGGCTGACTCAGCCAGATCACATGGCCGCGGGTAGGGCCAGGCCCTGGCGCCCGCCCACCTGGCTTCCTGACCGACACGGGGCCAACTGGCACACTCAGTACCACGATCGGCTGGCCTGGGCACCGCCCACTTGCCACTTCCTCTGCATCAGGCCACTGCCGCCCAGTTCTGGGAAGCCCGGGCCACTGTGGCCTGATCGGATGTGGTCCCCGCTGCAGGCCTGACCCCACCCTGTCCTACCCAGACCCTGCCCGCCCACCTGTCCCAAATGAGAGTTTGAGTTTCTGATGCAAACTGCATCCTGGTCGCAGTGCTCTGGGACGGGGAGGGGGCGGTGAGAGGACGGGTGCTGTGCAACCAGGCGGGAGTGCAGGGCAGCGGGGAGGAGGACGGGGAGGGGAGGCAGGAGCCCCCCAGGAGAGGGGCTTGCCGAGGGTCAAGGGTCGGGGCTGCCCACCCTCAGGTCCAGCATCTGAACCAGGCAGCTGGATCTGGGCCCCCGGGGTGACCTCACGCCCGAGGCACTGCCCGTGCCGCGGGGCTGGCTGCTGACATGAAGTCCTCCGCACACTGCGGGGCTCTCCCAGGGGTGCTGATGTCTCCCGGACATCCCCTGTGGCCTGGCTCTCCCAGCGGGGCTTCTGCTCTGCGTGCCCCCTCCCCCGGGAGACACCCCCCCAGGCCGCTGCCTGCCTGGGTGGTGGTGGCTGACGGACAGCAGTTAGGCGGCTGCCCTGGGGGTCACTCGGCCACAGATGGCCACCCGCCCATCTTCCCTCATTGCAGGGCCGAGCCTGGGAGGGAAATTCCAATAAGAAATTCCAATAAGAAAAGGAGAACAAAGTGGGCCAGGGGCTGCTGTGGCCCAGCCCCCCTCCCAGCAGGCAGGGAGGGGCATGGAGGGGGTTGGGAGAAGAGGGGAAGTGGTGGGTCATCGCCGACCCTGAGAGGATTCTGGGGGCTCGAGTGAGCCTGCACTCTCCTCCAGACCCCTCCAGCCTCAGCCTCTCCCCCTGCCCACCCGTGCTCCCCCCATGGGACCTTCCGCAGCTGCTCCTGTCCTGGTGGCCCTGGGGCGGGCGCTGAGCGGGCCTGAAAACTAGGTAGGTAGGAGCCGCGGCCCCTGGAGGCGCAGTCGTCCAGTAAACAGAAGGAGACAGGCCAGGAGGGCTGCCAGCGGATGGGTGGGGCCGAAGCCTGCTGGGGGTCCCCGGAGGGGGGCACTGGCCCTCGGCGGTGCAGGGCGGGAATGGGCACAGCCAGGGCTCTACCTCAGGGCATCTCTGTCAAGGATCTCCCTCCGCAGGGGAGAATCTGGCCCAGGTTCCCTAAGCAACACCCACCATCTCGGACTGTGTTAACCCAGAGTGAGGCCCCCAGAAAAAGGGAGGGGATGATTCCAGCGAGCCCTCCTTGGTCAGACTGCTGGGCTCTGCCCTGCGCGTCTCAGCAAGGGGTGGCCCAAAGGAATGCTCTGTGAAGGGCCAGGGCCGTGCCACCGGGGAGCGGTGCCACCTGGGAAGGGCACACACAGCCCAGCTCTCCTCTGTGTCCCTCCGGTGATCGATGGTGTGAGCTCCAGGCAGGGCCGGGCTCATGCGGGGCTCAGACAACCGCCCTCTGGGGAAGGGGAGGTGCGGCGCCCACAGCCCAGGAAAAGGCAAAGCGTGTGCGGAGGCGGGTGGGCTCCTGAAAGCACCTAGAAGCTCCCTAAGAGACTCAGCAATGTGGCCCCCCAACTTGGGTGGGGGGCCCCCGCCCCCGAAAAGGCTCAGGTCTCCCACAGAGGTCATGGTGGTGGGATCCAGAGGTGTGGGTGCGGCAAAGTCTTCCTCTCCCCCAGCCCCTGCCCGTGCCCCAGCCCTGCAGCGTCCCTGGAATTGGGTCGGGCGCCCCTCATCCAGCACCCTGGCCACACCTGAGCAGGCATCACTGTAGCTCCTGCAGGGAGGGGGCCGCCCCGCCTGCTGGCTGAGAACGCTGAGGCGCGGCGCGGCAGGGCGCCCCCAAACCTGCTCAGGACCCCACACGAACACCAGGATCTCAGCCTCATCGGGGGGGGTGCAGCCTCCGTCTCCTCCTTCCTACCCCAGCCCGGCTGACCCGGGCCGGTTCTGAGTGCGGAGAAACCCTGCCTCTTGCCAAGAAGAGGCGCCCTCGCTCGCGTGCCACCTTCACGGGCTCGCTGGCGGGTCACCTTAAATGCCAGCCAGCCTGGCCCCCGGCTGCCCGGCGCTGGGTCGGGGGCGCACGCTGGCTCGCTCAGGGGAGATGGGGCCTGATCTCGCAGGACCCACTCTCAACAGCCCCTGGTCGCGTGCTCTTGGGTGCGTGAGGTCCACGGAAGTCCAATGCCCGCTTTTCCCACAAGTCGTGCAAAGCACACCCCAGCCGGACTGTGCCCAAGGCTGGTTCTGGGACATCGACAGAGCGTAATCCCCGCACGGCGTCCACCAGCTCGGCCTGGCCTCGGGGCCCTCCCCCACCAGAGAGAGGGGCACCGAGGACCCAGAAAGCCTGGACCCCCGGGGACGGGCAACGTCTCCCCACCCACCATGCTGTACAGCATCGAGCCGGAGACTGGGGGCCTGGCTGGGGCGTCCAGGCTCCCTGATGCCCAGGCTCGCGGCAGCCCAGGGTTGGCTGTGGGCACCTCGTTTCTGAGACCAAGGAGGTCACAAGGAGGGCACCTGGTTAATTTTATGCATCCACTTGACTGGGCCACATGGGGGCTCAGACATTTGGTCAAACACGATACTGGGTGTGTCTGGGAAGGTGTTTCTGGATGAGGCTGAACATCCGAATCGGTGGACTCGGTGAAGCACGTGGTTCTCCGCAGTGTGGGCGGGCCTTGTCCAATCACTTGAAGGCTTAAATAGCACAGAAGGCTGAGCCTCCCCGACTAAGGGCATTTCTCCTGCCTGATGCCTTCGGACCGGGGTGTTGGATTTTTTCTGCCTTCAGACCTGAACTGAAGCATCCGCTTGTTTCCTCGGTCTCGAGCCCGCTGGCGTTTGGAGCGGAACTAAACCACCAGTGCCCCCGGGTCTCCAGCTTGCGACCACCCGCAGATCTTCAGGCTGCGCCACCTGCGTGACGGTACGAACCGATTCCTTTTTTTTTTGCGGTACGCGGGCCTCTCACTGCTGTGGCCTCTCCCGCTGCGGAGCACAGGCTCCAGACGCGCAGGCTCAGTGGCCATGGCTCCCGGGCCCAGCCGCTCCGCGGCATGTGGGATCTTCCCGGACCGGGGCACGAACCCGTGTCCCCTGCATCGGCAGGCAGACTCTCAACCACTGCGCACCGGGGAAGCCCCGAACCAATTCCTTATCATAAGTCTCTCCCTCTCTCTCTCTCTCTATATATATGTGTTTATTACGTATAGATTATACGTCTACAGATACACACACCAGAGAACCCTGACCGACACACCCGGACGTCAGGCTGCCCTCTCCTCCTGCTATGATCACTGACAACACGGCACAGAGGCCTGTGATAAGAGCACAGGTGTAGCCGGCGGGGAGGCAGCACCATGGGGTGGGGAGACCAGCCACGCACCTACTCAGTGCCTCGGTTTCCTCGTCTGTAACAGGCTGATGGCAGCACCCGTCGTAGGGTTATCGTGGAGTCGAGGCTCACAGAGGGTTTAGAACAGCAGCACCAACAAACGTGAAGTTCTACCGTTTGCAGCACCGAGCCCTGAAGAGACAAGCCTGGCGTCAGGAGTGCAGCGATGGCCGGGGCCGGGGAAGGCTTGGCGTGAGGCTGGATGAAGACAGCACAGGCCCCTTTCCGGGGAGCCGTCCATGGGGAAACCAAAGCCCTCTGGGGGACTGAGGCTGAGAGGTGGGCTCCCGACAGAGCTGGGAAGACACCGCCACGGGGCCACGGAACACAAATGTGAGGGTCAGCATGCACGCGTGGGCCCGTGGCCGGCTCCTCAGCCGGTTTGCTTGCTGGCCCCGGGGATCCGGGCGGGCAGACGCCGTGCAGTAATTATACTCCAGTCTTGTCCCAAACCAGCCTCGGCCACACTGCAGGTGGAAAACACTTTGCACAACGTGTGGGAAAACCGAGCACGTGATCTCAGGGAAGCGGACCCGCCTCCCTGCTCCCCACACTCCATAGGACGTGCAGCCCGGCACGCGGCTGCCAGCCCTTTATTTGGTGTCGACGTTGTAGCCCCCGGAGGGCTGAGACAGAGAAGCGTGATCACAGTCTGGATTAAAATAACTGAACTTATGCCAAGAACCAACTATTTACAACACACACTGTAACTCACAGAGAGAAAACAAACTTATGGTCACCAAAGGGGAAAGGGGGGGGGGAGGGATAAATTAGGAATTTGGGATTAACAGATACACACCACTCTGTATAAAACAGATAACCAACAAGGTCCTACTGCACAGCACGGGGAACTCCACTCAATATCTTGCAATAACCTATAGCACAAAAGAGTCTGAAAAAGAGTATATATGTGTATAACTGAATCACTTTGCTGTACACCTGAAACTAACACAACATTGTAAATCAACTATACTTCAATTTAAAAAGACAGTCTGAAATTTACAAAAAAAACAAACAACACTTGCTATAGAAGCCACTCCACCTGGCTTAACATACAATTCTATTGCTTCCTCTTTAATGCCCAGCTGGCTTCGGACTCCACAAAACCCCTCCCTGGCCTCGTCTGAGTGGCGGGTGAAACCTCCTTTCCTAACTGTTCCCCCCGAATCTCTCCTCTGAAGGAAACGAGCTCCAGATCCAGGGCCGGGGCCCCCTCTCTGCCCCAGATGCAGTGGAGCATCCTTGGGCTGCCCCCTCTGCTCCTTGAGGCCGGAGGGGGAACAGAGCCTCATTGGGAATGACCTGTCTTTCGGCACCCTTAAGAGCCTTGGTCCCATTCCTGTGCACCCAACCTGCTCGCTTAGGGGAAACCGCTTCCCCTTGAGCCTTCAGACAAGCGGGTTCCCCGCCCACGGGGAGCCCCGGGGGACTCACTGAGTGGGACTCACCGCCCCTGTCATGACTGCTCCTGGCAAGGACGGGACGTGGCTCTCATGACCCAAGTACCAGAAGGCGAAGACCCCGGGCTCCCTGCTCACCTGGGAATGGCCGGCACCCAGCTCCCTCCAGGAGCATCTGCACTGGGGGAGGACATGGACCCCCGACACCCTCCCACCCAGCACTGGGCCAGTGGGGTTTCCAGTAGGGCTGGAGCTCATTCTTACATAGCCCTGGGGTGCAGGGCTCACCGAGGTTTCCAGGAGTTGGGTTCTGGGGGGGTTCGTCATAACTTGAGTGCGTGGAGAGGGCAGGAGGGGGCCCAGCTTCTCTGACGTCCAGGGCAAATCCTTGCATAAACTGAAAACTCCCTCTTGCTGGACGGTCCCAGTCCTCAGACAGTGGCAGCTCCCCCCGGGGCGCACGCCCCCCTGCATCGCATCCTGCAGGGCACTGAAGGAGTCAGCAGGTGGGCGGCGGGCACCATGCCTCTCCTCCCCTCCTGCCGGCCTCCCACCCTGTCCAGGGGCTGGGAGGATCCTAGGTCTTGGAAGTAAAAATGACCGCAAGCGTTGCAGTGCTGTTTTCCTGCCTTTTCTGCATTTTACAGATGCAGTAACTGAGGCCCCAAGGGTGAGCTGACTCACCCGGGGACATGTGGCCAGGTGGCACCGCCCCCTCGACTCCCAGCTCACCCGGGACGCCCCGCTCGGCGTCAACCCCAGGGGAAGGGCTGCCCACATCTGCCGGGACTGTCCTGAGAGCCAGAACAGGAACTCCAGAGAGAGAACGTTTATTGGCCTGCAGGTCCGTACAGTAGGGAAGCCCACTGCCTCCTTGCCATGTCCCCAGCTTTCCCGGCCCCGCCGCCTGCAAGAGCCCAGGACCCCTCTGGGTGGATGGGCCGCCCTTCTCTCCCCCACGTCCCGTGCTCCTCCAGCCACTTCCCCTGCAGCCCGATCCGTGAGCACCTACTGTGCGCTGTTCCGCCGCCCTGGCCCTCCTGCAGCCCAGCCCGCAGGTTTTAAATCGGGGAGGGGCTGTCTGCACTTCCGGCTGGAGCTCACGGGGTCTTTCTGCATGGCTCCTGGCGCCCCTTCAGCGTCCAGTTCAAGGCCTTGTTCAGCACTGACCCGCTGGGCGGGCAGCTGCTGGGGTGGGAATGGAAGCCCTGCCTTCCAGACCCTTCTGGGATAACCAGTAGAGGCAGTCCCCCTACCCAGTGACCCCCCAAGTCAGGCTGTGGGCGCCCGGTCACAGCCTCCACCTGCCACTCCCTGGTGGTTTCTGGGGAAACCCGTTCTGTCAGCTGTCATGCGCCTGGCGGAGAAAGTGGCCTTGCCGGTCAGGTAGGACCAAACTGGCACCGGGCCGAGGGCCCCTCCTTGTCCTGCCACGGTAGGAACAGTCCAGGAAGGTGACCTGACATCTCAGGGATGTGGTCACCAAGCTTGCGGACCCCCGGCCCTGCCTCCAGACCCTTTTGCTCACTGGACCCTCCAGCCCACCGTCAGGGCCCAAGCAAACCCCACTTGAGGGCGTCCGGCTTCCTGGTGCCAAAGTGTCAGTGTGACATCGGCCTGAACCACGAGACATTGCGGGGGGGGGGGGGGCATGCCAAGGGCTCACAAAGAGACCAAACGAGAAACAAGGAAGAAATGAAAACCTCTATCCACAAGCAGCGTGCACACACGTGTCCAAAAAGCAGAAGCAGCCCAGACTTCCATCAGCTGATCGACGGCTAAGCAAACTGTGGTCCATCCATGCCACGGAATATTATTCAACATGGAAAGGAATTCACGCTGAATTCATTAAGAGGAGCCGTCTAGAAGGCACTATGCAGAAGTGATGATGGACGCTGTTTCTTTAAAAAAAAGTCAAAATTGCAGGACTTATCACACTTCCATTGATCATAATCGCAGTGGCCAGTGGTCCTGCCAGCCTCTGGCCAATCCTGAGCTCCGTGGAGTGGACCCATGGCCCTCTCACCAGGTGTGTAGCCAGCACGCCTGACCCGTTCTCCAGACACTGAAGCGGCGGCCGCCCAGCCCAAGTCCCGCCACCATGCCTTGTCCAGTGGAGGTACTGAGGTTTGGAGAAGGGTCCAGGGACCCCCGACGACCCTCGAGGTCAGGGCTCCCTGAGGCCCCTGGGGCTGAGAAATGGCCCCGTGGGAGAGGTGAGAAGGCAGGGCTTGTCCTCCAAGCTCGGAGACCTAAATCTGGGTCTGTCCCCTGACACGTTGGTCACGCCATGAAATGACAAGTTCTAAAGCGTGACTCTGCATCGGCGCCTCGTGAGCAGAAAGTGACAGCTATAAATGAGCCCGAGAGTGACGGGGACACAGCGACCGCTCGGAGGCCAGCTCGGGGTCAGCCGCGTCCCTCTGGCTCAAGATGAGCTTTACAGAAACCTGCCCAGACAGCCTGCTGCCCCTTCGTCTATGCCTGCCTTCGGGGACGCCCCAGGGAACCCAGCCTGCCAGTCGGCGCTCCCTCCGGGCCCCATCATTCGCCCTAAAACACTTTCCCTTGGTTTCGAGAGACAGCCCCATCCCAGCGCCCGGGGCGGCGCCCTCTCTGGCCCCATGAGAGGTCAGGCTCCTGGATCATCTGATGTGTGGGAGGCGCCCACATGCTGAGACCACAGGGCCACCCCCTCCAGGCTGTCCTTTCTGACTGGGGAGGAGGTTTGACATCTCCCCTCTGCCCCCCAGCCAGTGAAGGCCAGTCCAAGGAGACAGAGCGACTGGTGGCTTCACCCATCAGGGCCTGACCCAGAAGGGCCTTCTCCTTCTGGTTAGAGGTTAGAGGTCACAGCAGCCAGGGTCCCGTCACCTGCTGACTGTAGAGGTGGCCGGTGACAGCGGCAGCTCCACTGCGTCCTGAGGCTTTTTGGAGAGAATTAACAGGTTTCCACAGAGAGGGGCTGTATCAGTGTCCTGGGGCGGCCGGAACAGAGGACCACACGCTGGGCAGTTTATAAACAACAGAAACGGATTCTCTCCCAGTTCTGGAGGTCAGAGTCTGAAATCAAGGTGTCGGCAGGGCCACACCCTCAGAGGCTCCCTCCTGCCTCTTCCAGCTTCTGGGGGCCCCAAGAACTCTGTGACTTACAGAAACATCCCTCAGTCTCTGCCTCTGTCTTCCCGTGGCCTCCCCTGCATGTCCATGTCTCAAACCTCCCTCTCCTTCCCTTTCTCCGAAATCACGGGATTTAAGGTCCGCGAGATAATCCAGGATGACCTCGGTCAAGACCTTTCCCTTAACTACCCCTGCAAATTCCTAAATCCAAGTAAGGATGCATTCATGGCTTTTGGGGTTAGGACTTCGACGTATCTTTTGGGGGTCACCATTCAACTCACTGCAGGGAGTTTCAGGGACACCCAGCCCAGCAGAGACCTGGGGTGGGGATGAGGCGTAACAGCACCTTGCCACCCACGGGAAGGTACGCAGTGCCCCCCTCGGCCTGCAGGAGTCCCGGCGGCTCTCGGCCCCTTGTCCCCTCCGCTTGCACCTGCCCCTCCCGCTCACCTGGGTCAGGCCGACACCCATCAGCTCCTCCCACTGTCCCATCACCCTCAGCAGAGCCACCTTTTACCCCGTCACCCCTTGACTAACCTCCTAGGGTTCCATCCCCGGATGAAGCCTCAGACCCTGCCGCCCCCGCCCCTCCACCATGGAGCCCCCGGGGAGCTCCTGGGAGGTGGCAGCTCTCCTGCCGTGCAGGCGGCCCCGGTACCAGGTCCCAAATGCCAGGCAGCTTCACGCATCCCTGCCTTTGGTCTCCCGGGTCCCTGGGCCAGCGGTGCCTCCCTGCTGCCCGACACCCCGCTCCAGAGCTGGGACCGGCCCCAGCACTCAGCTTAGTGTCACCCCCGACCCTGAGCCTTCCAACAAGCTGGTCCCGCCCGCCAGCTGCGGCTTCCTTTTTTTTTTTTTTTTAAGTATTTATTTATTTCGCTGCACCGGGTCTTAGTTGCGGCATGTGGGATCTAGTTCCCTGACCAGGGATCGAACCCGGGCCCCCTGCACTGGGAGCACGGAATCCCAACCACTGGACCACCAGGGTTCTCGAGGGTTGCGAAGATCTGTTCTGGCTCCGGCCCAGCACCGGCTGGGGACCCTGAGGCTGGGAAGGGCTGTGTCCCCTGGGGCCCGAGCATCCCAGGGATGTGTTCTCGGGGGCCGACTTCTCAAGGTGCTATCACAGACTCGAGCCCCCCACTCTGACCCAGCAAGAATCGAGTATCATTTTACAGGCGAGGCCTGGGCAGGGAGGGGGCCCGAGGCTGACGGGGTCTGAATGGAACCCAGGCCTGTGGCCCTTCTGGGACGAGCGGTGGTCCATCACGTGCTTTCTTTGTGTCATCACTGGAGGAAAGCCACATTGCCCAGCGGTGCTCCCCGATGATTCGGGTGGGCTGAGGGGGCTGTCTGGGGAGTCCCCGTTAGAGAACAGTGGAGGGGGCTGCCCGCTGCCCCCCTGGGTCACGCCAGCCCCAGCAGCGTCGGCCTCAGAGCCCAGAACAACCGATGATCATTTCTAACTGACGCTTACATCGGGGAAACCCGGACAGACATCTGGAGCTGGTGGAGGCCCGGGAGGTGAGCAGTGTGCTCTGTGGGAGGGTGGAAAGGGGCCCCTAAAGAGCTGAGGGCCCTCGCAAGGGAGGGGGAGAGATGTAAGTGGAGACCCCAGCCTGAGAGGGGGCTGGGCTGCAGCAACGTGGTGGCCGGGGCCCCCGAAGGGCATGGCTGCTGGACCCGGGGACAGGGCGTCTGGCTGGTTCCCACCGTCCGGCTGGTTTGGGCCCTGGGTTTCCGCTGCACTTTGGGTTACGTGTCTTCGGCAGAACCGCTGAGCCGCCAGCACGTGGTGCTGGGGAGCAGGTAGGTTTCTCCTCGGGAAGGGGCCCAGGAGAGGATGGCGTTGGCCTTTGCGGGGCCTGGCACAGAGAAGCACGGACCACGAGAGTATCGGGGGCGTGGAGCCCATAAACCGAGGGGGCCTGGCGCCTCTACTGCTCACGCGTCCCCCGTGCCCCTGGTCTGCGGGGGGAGCTGAGAGTTTAGACGTGGCTCAGCTGAGGACAGAGGGTCTTGTTGCCCCAGTGCCCCCCAAAGCCCAGTGATGAGTAAGGACCGCGCTCCTCAGAGAGGGGACGGGCACGCACGGCGGGCCGGGGCTGGGGGAGGCCAGGGGGTGGGGCGGGTCCAGGCCCCAGCTCTGCCCCCCGGGGATCCTGCCCAGGCTTCAGTTTTCAGGGAGAAGGACTCCACGGGCTCAGCCCTCCCCCCAGCTCCAAAGTGAGAATAATGCATCGCGGTCACAGGAAAGGTGGCTTCTGCGCAGACCGGGTGTGTGTGACCAGGTGTACGACTCGCTGGGTCCCCAGGGCACGGGGGCGGGTGTCGTCCTGCAGCCGAGCCTCAGGCAGCCTGCCCTCGTGTAGCTTCAGCGAGCCCCTCCTTCTCCAGTGGCAGAGGTCTGGCCAGCCTGGTCAGGCCCGCTCCAGGGGCTGGGCTGGACAGCGGTCTGGAGGGGTCCAGGTGATCCTGGCAGAGGTCCCAGGAGGAGGGGGCGCTCGGCTGCAGCCCTCGGGGTCGGATGTGTTTTACACTCTGTGTCCCCAAGGGCTGAGCACAGTACCTGCCTCTGCTGGTCAACCTGACCCGACCTTGAGCGCTCAGGCAGGGCCAGTCACAGACCGAGGCCGGCCCAGGGCGACAGACTATGGCCTGCTGCTGGGCGGGAAGCCCCCTGCTTTCGGGCTGCTCCTTTGTGCCCTATGGGTCAGCCCAGCGGACACCCCATGAGCACACAGCCCTGAGGAGGGATGGAGGGAGGGGAAGGCGCACAGCCTCTTTGGAGGGTCGTTTGTGAGCGTGAATCAGAGTGTCAAGCACGAGCGTCCCCTGAGCCAATAATCCGACTTCCAGAAATTTACTATGGGGCGTGAAATCCAAATAATCAATATCTGTGCCAAGAGACACATGTGGGAGGATTTGCTATTTTCGGGAGTGAAAATACCCATCGACAGGTAGGTGGTGAGTAAACGAAGGGATGTGGGTGCAGCGGATGCTAAACGTGGCCACGGAGACCACGCTGCGGACTCGGAAGGGATGCGCCAAGGAGTGGGCTGTGCCTCGGCGACTCCAGGGCGCAGTGACGGAAGCCATCAGCCCGTGAGTGTGTACATCGGTCCATACGACTTCCTCCGTCTCGTCTGCTCTCCACGAAGAGCGCGCGCCCGTTTTACTGCGGAGCACGCCCCAGCAGAGCCGTCAGCAGCCCGAAAGCAAACAAGAAGAAGCAGGAGATGCCGGGCCTCCAGGGGGACGGGAGGAGCTCTTGCCCCAGACTCGGGGAACGTGGTCTTGCAAAGGCAGGTGGCCCGAGGGCCTTGGAGGAGCGTGGGGAAGCCTGGGGTCCCTCTCGCCCAGCTGGACCCCCTCTCTGGGAGCCAACAACCCCATACTCCCCCCACTTGCACGGCCCCTCCACCTCCAGGCCGGAGTGGACCGGAGCCTGCTCTCCAGATGCCCACGGCCGCCCCAGCCTCACCGAGAGGCCCTCAGCTCCTAGCACCTGGCAGGGCCGGTGTCTGGCCCAGGGCCACTCCCCTGGGCTGTTCCCCCGATCCTAGCTCTTCGTCTCCTGTTCTTCACACACACACCCCCCCCAACCCCGCACCAGGTCTCAGAACCTCTGCTGCGGCATCGCCTCCATTCCTGGGAGCAGTACCCCAGTGGGGCACCCGGCTTGTCCCTGCAGCCCCAGTGCCCAGGGAGCATTCAGCAACTAGCAGGTACTAGCGGTGATGCTGCGGGGCGATGGAGGTGGGGGTGACCTGACCGAGTGGGATGCGTATCCATTAGGCGCTCAGGAACCAGACTCGGCTGACTAAGGAAGTAACCTCTCCACCTTCAGAGCTGCTCCAAGGGGCCGTGAACAGACAGGAGGCAGGGGGGATGTGGGGGAGCACAGCAGAGACAGAGGCTGGGGACGCACGGCCCAGAGGCCCACCCCGGGACTCCGCCAGGCAGGGAGGAAACAGCGCCTGGAGTCTCTCCTGAGGGTCTTCGGGGAGGCTGGGCTTGACCTCTCCAGGAGCTCCTCGAGGTCACGGGGGCTGTCCGGGGTGTGACCTTCCAGAACCTTCCCCACTGCCTTCTGCTCCCCAGCACTGTGTGTGGATGGCCACGGGGCCCTGCCCTGGAAACCCCGCACAGACAGACCTGGAGGGGAACCTGGGGACACCTCCACCCTGAACACGCGCTCTGACGGCAGTTATGAAGGCCGGCGACAAGAGAAGGAGGAAGCGGGGGCTAAAGGTCAGGAGGTGAGCACGAAGTTCTATTTTAAACCGAGTTCAGGGAGATGAGGTGCAGCTGCGTCCGTCGGGGGTCGGCTCTGGGGACCGCGGGGCGGCGAGGGAGCCTCTGTTACACCGTCCTCTCCGCCTTCGTATTTCACATTTTCCGTGATACAGAGGCAAACAGGAGAGGCTCAAAAGCTCTCTCTTGAAAGCTTAAAGAGAGAATTTAATAAAAGCCTTGAAAGAGAGAAGAAATTCACATAACATTAGAGTCCTGTCCTCACCCCACCCCCAAACAAGGCTCAGGGTTGAAAGGCTAAAAACAAGCCAGTTGCCTCTGAGGACACTGGAAAGGTGACAGCCAGGCGATCAGAGGCTGCACCCGGGGAAACGCCAGTGCTCCCTCCCCGAAACGGGGAGGTTAGAGCCACGAGGCGACCCAGATTCGGGGGCAGCCAGGTAACGAGTGGGAAGAAGAGCCGCTCGGTGGGCTGCAGCGTCCCGAGAGCGTGGACCCCAGCGGCTGGGCCCCCGCCTCGCCCACTGCAGAGCGGCCTGGGGCCCTCCGGCCCTGCCCTAGGCCTTTCACAGGCTCCGGCCTGATTATGTGGGTCTCCCGGCTGTCCAGGACGTATCCCCTGATTCGCAACAGCCCCCCGAGATCAGCAACACCCCACCAGAGGCCCCGAGCCGGGAACCTGGCAGAGGCTGGGAGCGGGGGCCCGGGTGCTGCCCTCAGCGCCCACCGGCCTGGGCTGGGGGCGGTCACCCCTCGGAAGCCACTTCTCCAGCAGGCTGCCCTGCCGGGCGGCCCAGACAGCGCTGCGACACGTGCCGGGGCAGGGGACTCTGGCAGCAAGCCCCTCGTCCCTTCCCTCCCCACCACCACCGCCGCCGGGACCCCGCTCCTCGGCCCCGCCCGCGGGGCTGCCGTGCGGCTGGTCAGCGGGCCCGGGGCCCGCGCAGCCTGTACGGATGGTTCACGGCCAACAGCACGCTTGTGCCCACTGTGGTCGGGCGCCCACCGCAGCCTCTCCCAGGCTCCCGGGTTTACGTCCTCCGGGACCTCCTAGGAGGCAACCCCACCACCAAGAGGTGAGGCCAGGCGCTGACCAGAGCCGACGGCCAGCGGGTCGGGTGGCTCGAGCCCTCGGCCCCCGCGCCGGCACACGCCCGTGTGCCCCCAAGGTGAGGGCAGCCCCCAGCCCTGCTCCCTTTCTTCCTCTTTGATCATCAAAACGACCCGGCTCTCGCCGACGTGTCAGCGGGCAATCACTGCCCTGGCCAGGCTCCAGGCAGCTTGGGGTACCGCCAGCCTGGTCACCGGGCCCTGCCGAGGGTGCCCCAAGTGCCGGGTGCTGGTACACAGCTGTGCGAGGTCCTTGTCTCCCTTTTCCACCCTGAGCGCTCACCCCCGCGCCCCTACATGATGACGCAGGCCTCTGGACCCGATCAGCTGCCGCTTCCCCCGCTCGTGTCACCGCGGCCTCCCGAGTGGTCCCTGCGGCCCAGGGAGCCAGCGCCCCAGGTCTGGGCAGAAAGGGCTGCAGGACCAGGGAGAGGCGTGCCCAGGGCAGCTCCTACCACAACCAGGCAGCCAGGAGTTGCCCTCAGGAACCAGAGTCCCAGGGCCCCAGGGAAGGAGCTGGCACGTTTCTTGCCTTCTAAGAGGCTCTTTTGAAAGAGTGTTTTTCGGTTCCCAGGTAAACACAGGTGACACAAGCACAGCTACTCTCCCCCGGTTCACTCCCCAGGGCCTGGGACCCGCTGAGAGTCTCGCAGGAGGGGAGGAACCAGGGGCCCTTGAGCGCGAAGCGAGGACCTGGCCCGGGGGTGAGCATGCCTGGTGCCCCCAGGCCTGGCCGATCGCTTTAGCAGGACACAGGGAATTGTGGACCTGGAGGGGTTCACGTCTCAGGCGCAGGTCAGCAGCCAGGAGGCCAAGGACCACGATGTCCCACCTCCAGATGCCGGGGCCAGCGACCTGTGCCCCGCGGGTGTGGGTGCTGTGAGAGCTCACTGGACGAACGCTGGTCCAGGGGAAGCAGGACACATCCCATCCCTTGGCGGGGAGGTCTCTCCAGCAGTCACACCCAGCTCAGCCGGGCGCCCGAGCGGTCCTTGCCTCTCTGGAGGCCCAAACGATCTCATCTGTATAATGAGGCAGCCCCCTGACCCCGCATCTAGGGTCGCTGGGAGAACAATGTGGCCACATCCGTGATGTCACCCCTGTCTCCAGAGTGCCATCCCCTCTCCTTCCCACCGTTCGGTCAGTCAGAGTCCAGCTCTTAACCACCATGTCTCCAGGAGTCCCAGCAAGCTCCTGGCCACTGCCCACTGTGGCCACCCACTCCTGGGTGCGGTGGGTGGGATGAGGCCCCCCCAAAAGGTATGTTGACATCCCAACCCCTGGGACCTGTGAAGGTGACCTTCTTCGGAAATAGGGTCTCTGCAGATGTGACCGAGTGAAGATGAGGCTGCATTGGAGCAGAGTGGGTCCTGGTCCAATGACTGTATCCTTATAAGAGGAGAACAGGACACAGAGACACAGGAGGAGGCCAGGTGACCACAGAGGCAGAGGCTGGAGGGACGCGGCCACAAGCCCAGGGATGCCCGGGTTCCCCAGAAGCTGGGAGAGGCAGGAAGCTTCCTCCCCCAGAGTCTTCAGAAGGAGCGGCACACCTGCCCACACCTTGATTTCAGAATCTGGCTTCCAGAACCGGGAGAGAACAAGTTTCTGTGGTTTTAAAGCCGCCCCGCGTGCGTGACCCTCACGCGGCAATGAAGATCCCGCGTGCCGCAACTAGAGACCCGACGCAGCCAAATAAATAAATAAATATGTTTTGGAAAAAGCTGCCCCACGAGTGGTCGTTTGTTACAGCCGCCCCGGACACTCACACTAGGGGTTCGAAACTGGCCTGAACCAAAGGTGAACGTGTGGACACTGAAAGGACGCCGCCGAGGGACCCTGTGCCCCTGGGCGCTGCTGAGACTGCAGGAGAGTCACTGCTCCATGCGGCAGATGTGCAGACCTCGAGTGAAGCTGACCTGGGCGCCTCTTCCCTGTTCCCCATCTGGGGCACGTCCACGCCAGCCCCTGCCTTGTCCGTCCCCCACGAGAAGCGAGGCTGAGGGGGAGTGCACCATCCCGGCACGAACCCAACAGAGGAAGCCAGTGTTCCCTCGAGAAGGGCCCACGACTCAGCAGATGCCAGCCCATCCCTGGGGAGGGGTCTCCAGGCGACGCGGCGACACTGCGCTGGGCACCCTGGTGGCCCCGTCGCTGAGGTCACCTCCCGGTCTCCGAGCAGCAGGGTCTCCGTCCCACCCTGTCCACCCCTAGGAAAAAGCCAGCTCTCAAAGCCCCTCGAATCGGCCACTGAAGCCCCCTCTGCGTCCTGAGCCAGACCCGAAATAAGCACGTCACGCGTTTCTAAAACGTGGGCAGACACCGGATGCAGCCAGGTGATGCAGGGGCGCATTAGTCATCGCGGGTCTCAGTGGGAAAGCGTCTCCTTTTTCATTTCTCTTTCCAGCCTCCTGAGGGTGTCAAGGGAGAGAAGTCTGGGTCTTTACTGCAGCTCCATCATCGCGAATCTCTCTACTTAACAGAAGCAGGGCAGCCTCGGGCACAAAGCTAGCGAGGAGAGCGACCGCCGGTGCGGTCTGGTGTTTCACGCTCTCTTGTGCATTTTTATATTACCTGCTATTCATTACATGGGAGGAAGACTTTCTAACTGCAGCAACGGCTTAAAGTTTCTCTTAGATACACATTTATTTAAGTAAAAATAAGTGGGTGGACTTAGCCATGTTCTAAAATACCAGCATAGGTGGTTTTGGACCACAGAGGTGGAACTCGGGAAGCTGTTCCGAAAATGCTGGGAGCTGCTCCGAGTGGCCCCTCCTGGTCAGGAGGCCCCCGTGGTCCCTCCACCCAGAGCAGGGACCCGGCCTGGGTTGTCACGGGTCCCGTTCCCAGGGCTCCACCCAGAGCAGCTTCTTTTCTAAGCTCCATTTATTATAAAATAAAATGTAAATACAGAAAACCACACAGACGTTCGGCCTCATGAGCTCCTCTAGACAAACACTCTGCAACCACCACCCAGGTCAGAAGTCAGCACTGCCCAGTCACCCCAGGAGCCCATCCGGCACGAGTCCCGGCCACGGCCCCGCCGCCGGTCCTCCCAGACCTTCACCTTCACCTTTACGATTTCATCATCCAACTGTGAGGCCCCCTTCCAAGTCTCTTAATCTGCGGTCCCCCTCATTCCCTTCCTTTGCCTTTCAATTGATCTGGGGCACCCGGTGTCCGACCTGCGAAGGGCTTCTGGACTCACCAGCTGGCGGAGCGGGCAAGGCACGGACCGTCTCTGAGCCCTGGTTTCACACCCGAAGCTGGCGCTGCCAGGCACCTCACAGCTGGTCCTGAGTTTGAACAGAGGGGGTGCCCGTACTGTACCCCGAAATTCTGGGTTCCAGTGGGCACTGGATACCCATCGGTTATTGCGAACAACCCGGAAGAGCCCTACTGGGTTTTGAACGAGATGCAGAACACGGACAGAAGCAAGTCTCTCAGCAGCGGTGAAGGGAGGCATCACAGAACATCTCAGCTGCGGTTCTGCTCACGACTCCCTGACACATCTCGGCCCTCCTTCAGCTCCTGCTCACTCTTGGCTTGCACACATTTCTAACAATCTTCTTCATCAAGTCCATCCCAGACACGGGTGGACCAGAAGCCGAAACAAGTTGTTTTTTAAGGAAAGAAATAACGGACAACCCCTCCGACAAGAAGTTTAAGAAAAGGTGTCTGGGGCCTTTTAGCACAGGGACAAAGAGCCCCGCAGGAGGCGGCATCCCTCCAGGGCTTCGGTGTCACGGCCGCGTCATCAGGTGAGCTGGCCTAATCCCGGCCTGTCATGTACCACGGTGGGGGGGGGGGGGGGTGACTGGCAGGCTTCCTCACCTCTCTGAGCCTCAGCGTTCCCACCTGTGAACTGGGGGTGGTAACAGAACTCACCACATACGGTGGTTTTAAAGATTAAAGGAGCTAGACCACGTCAAGAGCCCTCAGCAAAATGTTAAGCATTAGTAAAAATTAATCGTTGTAATGACCCAAGTCACCAGGAAAAGGGTTAAATTATTTCTCGTTTATACCTTAAGCCTGCAAGGCATCACGTGGGTAAAGCAGTATAGAAAGATTTCCCCTGAACACGATAAGGTTTTTTTTTTTTTTTTTTTTTTTTGCGGTACGCGGGCCTCTCACCGTTGTGGCCTGGCCTCTCCCGTTGCGGAGCACAGGCTCCGGACGCGCAGGCTCAGCGGCCATGGCTCACGGGCCCAGCCGCTCCGCGGCATGTGGGATCCTCCTGGACCGGGGCACGAACCCATGCCCCCTGCATCGGCAGGCGGACTCTCAACCACTGCGCACCGGGGAAGCCCACGATACCCGGCAGCTGAGCCGGGTAAGCTGCCCTGGTCAGGGAGAGGCCCCCACGGCCTGAAGGAGCGGATGTCCGGGGTCCATGGGTTCTGCGGGGTTATTCCTGCCCATCAGGCCACCTGGGGCCCGGCCAGAGGCGGGATGCACCAGACTTGGCCGGGGAGTGGTGAACGGTCACGGCGGAGAGAGCAGGCTTGCCGGAGATAAACAGCATGTTCCTTGTGCTTTTGAGATTTAAAAATAAACTGAAAAGCAGACACAGTTTAAAAATAATGAACAGGCAGGAGGGCAGTCATTTGCCTGTGTGTCTTCCTCCCATTATTTGTTAAACCGCAGTTTAAAAACTGACCACCAGCCCAGCCTGCAGCTCCGGTGGCCAGGGCCGGGGTGGGGGGGAAGCACGAGCTGGCGGGGCGCTCAGCGGGGCTGGTGGTGGCCGCACGTGGGGGAAGCCCCTCAGGGACCCACCTGGCGTGGAAGAAGCCGTTCTTCCCTTTTCTGCTGCATCTGGAGCTTCAGTAGGAAGCCCGTAAGGTCAGGCCTAGTAGGCACCCCCGGGACCACCTCCTGAAACAGCATCTGCTACCAACAGCTGAGAACCTGCTCCCCCTCCTGAGCTCTGGGTGGAGGTCTCCACAGGCCCTACGCGGCGCCCAGAGGGCACCCATCAGGTCTGGTAACAGGGAGGGGCAGGGGACCCCTGGGGACCCCCGCCAGCACTGCAGAGAACAGGCCAGGAGAGCACACTCGGCCAGCTCTCAGGACTCTGCACACAGCTGCTGGCACAGGAAGGTCTGTGAGCGTCAGAACGGATGGCCCACTGCTGCAGCGTCCCCTTGTCCACCTAGCCTGAAGGAAAGGCCACATTTGGTTTCCCGAGGGCCACTGCAGAGGGTGTCTGCTGAACTGGACAGCGGGCAGTGGTGATGGGGAAGCTGACCCGGGCCTGGGATGCTGTGGCCGGGCGAGGATGGCCTGGCAGGTGGGAAGGCCAGAGGGCAGCAGGACCTGACGGCCACAGGCGTGCCGACCCTACGAACGCCCACGACTCGCCTGATTGGACTTCCTGCCCACAGGTGGAGCTCAGACCCAGGGAAGCACAACCGGGTCCACGTGTGTGTGAACCTCGTACCGCGTGGTGTGGACCTCTGGCTCCATCCCCGGTGCACGCGCTGCAAATGCTGGCCAAGGGCACCCGGGCAGCTATAAAACAGTTGAGATCCAAGAGAGTGAAATCTGAAAACATTTCTGCACATTTATGGGTGTTAAAGGTTCTGATGGCCTCAAAATCCTACTCCCTGCAAACATGTGGGCTGCACAGGAAATAAAAATAGAATCGCAGCCCAGGAATCTGTTAATGAGCGCTCCCACTGTGCTGGGCGCCCAAGGTTATGGCCACCCCACTACCCACGGTCAGGGCTGAATTGTGTCCTCCAAATTCGTTTGCTGGACTCCTAACCCTCCGTCTCTCAGATGTGACTGTGTCTGGAGATGGGTCTTTAAAGAGGTGATTAAGGTAAAATGAGGTCACTAGGGTGGGTCCTAATCCCACAGGACTGGGTTCCTTATAAGAAGAGGAGGTCAGGGGACTTCCCTGGTGGTGCAGTGGATAAGACTCCGCGCTCCCAATGCGGGGGGCCCGGGTTCGATCCCTGGTCAGTGGACTAGATCCCACACGCATGCTGCAACTAAGAGTTCACATGCCGCAACTAAGGAGCCTGCCTGCCGCAACTAAGGAGCCAGAGAGCCGCAACGAAGACCCGGCGCAACCAAATAAATAAATAAATAAAAAGAGGAGATCAGGACACAGACACACACAGAAGGACAACCTCGTAAGGACACAGGGAGGAGACAGCCATCTATACGCCGAGGAGAGAGGCCTCAGGAGGACTCAGCCCTGCCCACGCCTGGATCTGGGATTCCACCCTCCAGGGCTGGAGACAATGAATGTCTGTTGTTTAAGCCGCCCCAGCTATGGTGTTTACTATAGCAACCCTGGCCGACCTATACACACACACAAGCAGGCTTCCCCGAGATGGATGGGTCGGCAGCCAGCATCCTTGGGAAAAGGGGCATCTCCCTGGCCATACCTGGGGGATGGAGGAGATGAAGCTTCTCTCCCAGGATGGATGCCGGGCAGAAGGGCCCAAATCCTGCCTGGGCCACTTTCCAGCTGGTGGCTGTGGACCAGAGTGGCCCCAAGCACCCAAAGGGCTGGTGCACCAGCATCACCAATGGTCTCTGCACCCAGGCCCCAGGAGACCAGACAACCAGGCAGCAGCCCTCCCGCCAGTGATCTGCTTCTGCGTAACAGCCACGTGGAAACACCGTGGTCTGGGACTTGGCCGCCATCTGTGCCCCATTTTTGGCATGGGGGGTGGGGCTGTGTTTCAAGCTGGGCACCTCTGTGCTCTAACCAGCTCCAGGCAGAGCCCGCAGATCCTCGGCCAGACCCACCCTCCCCGGACCCTTGCGTCTCAGGTTCAGCCTATTTCTTTTCCAGCTTCATTGAGGTATAATCAGCAAATAAAACGGTAAAATATTGAAAGTGTACGTCACACTGATTTGATACACGTTCCACTGAGAAAGGCTTCCTCCCACCGAGTTAATTAGCACATCTATCAGCTCACACGTTATTTACTTTTTCTTGGTGAGAACATTTCAATTCTACTCTCCTAGTGAATTTCAATTCTACAATAGAGTCATCAACTACGGGCATCACGTCACATATAGTTCTGGTTTTTAATGAACAGAACGTGCTGGTCGACCCCTTGGGAGACCCTGGCAAACATCTTGTTCCGTGTGCCCTTGGGAGTTGATGTTCAGCCGGCAGCCCAGGCAGAGGTGGGGAGAAAGACCTCCGTCCAGTGGGATTCAAGAGGTGACACAGCAGGCGGGTCCCCAAGGCCAGGAGAGTCTACGGACTGGCTTAGACAGATCGTCTCAACCCCCGCCAGAACGGTGAGCCAAGGACCCCGCCCTACCGGGAGGCGCAGCCCCTGCCCCCACCTGGGCCAGGCCCTGGGAAGAGCCCCCCACCCCACGCCGGTGCCGGGGGCTTTGTGACTCCTCGCTTCTCCATCTGCTGCGGGGGAAAGGCCGGCTACCCCACGTGTGCTGGGGCATCAGTGGCAGCCACTTGGCCACACCCAGTGGGCTGCTCACGTGCTCACCCTGGGACCCCGAGACGCCACCGCAGGCCAATATCCCAGAGAAGCACCCGTCTACGTGCCCCAAGAGACCCAATGCAGGACACGCTCCAGGGATAAGACGGAAACTACCCAAAGTCCTTCGACAGAGGAGTGGAAATAAGTCCTGACTCATATATAGAAAACAAGGATAGTGAACGAGGCATAGGCATTCATAACTGCATGGCTCAAAAGACGTTGCAAAAGGCTGCGTATACGGGTTTTTGCAACTTCTCCGTGACTCCGAAGTTATGGGAAATAAGCAGGGGCGTGAAGGGAGAGCGGCAGTCATGCGACATCTGTCAAGAAGCCAGAGGGTCCTGTATTTGTTTGTGGATTCATCCATATATAGCAACAGCACAAAAGCACGCTGGGATGTCAGCTTGGCAACCCCCGGGGGGAGGGCGGTCAGGGGCCCGTCCTGCGCCGGAACTTTGGGCTCCCAGCCTGAAGCGGGCAGAGCCAGAGACCAGGGCCTTGATGAGGCGGGATCGGTTTTACTCTTGTCTGTGGTTTCTAGGTGTAAATCTTTCCCACTCATTAATCATTAATCAAAGCTTTAATCAGTGATAAGGAGATGGTTCCTCCCTGCTGGCAGAGCCTCGGCCAGATGAGGGCGGGTGGCTGCAGCACCTCTGGAGGCCGGCTCTGGGCTTCAAGCACATCCTCCCCCTGCCTCCGAGGCCGGCCCATTTCACAGACGGGAAAACTGAGGCCTGGCGCTTAAGGGACTTGTCCAGGGCTCCCTGGCTGGTGACGTGTCCGAGTGGGGGGGACTCCCACGGAGCCCACGCTCTAACCACCACGCCACTCGGCGTCCATGTGGTCAGACGGGTGGCCCCAGAGCCCCCACGGCAGGTCAGGAGTGCTTTTCCAGGGGCGCTGTTTCCAGACTCGGGCATCTGGCTTAACCGCGCTCCCTGCCTCCGCCTGAAAACGAAACACCCAAACCAAACGAACAGAAGCAGCAGCTCGCTGACTTGCCAGGAAAACAAGTGACATTTCCCCAGCAAGTGGAAGGAGGCGAGGGCTTGGCCTGGGGCTCCGGCTGGAGACCCAACCCCCAGCCCGTGAGAAGAAGGCTGAGAGGACAAAGAAGTGGTGTGTCCACAACGGAATGCTACTCAGCCACCAGAAAAGACGAAATCCTGCCCATTTGAGACGACAGGGACGGACCTCGAGGGCACTATGCTACGTGAAACAAGTCAGACAGATAAAGACGAAGGCTGTAGGATCTCATTCATGTGGAATCCAACCAACAAAAAACCCAAAATGAACGATAAAGCAAACCAAACCCAAACAAACAAGTAGATACAGAGAACAGAGCAGTGGTTGGTAGGGGGGAGGGGCACGGGGGTGCAAAGCGGGTAAAGGGGATCAACAGTATGGGACCGGTGGTGAGCATGTGGTAGTGTATCCAGAGCTCGAAACACAATGTACACACTATATATACACATGAAACTTACATGCTGTTTTAAACCAATGTTACCTCGATTTAAAAAAATCTTTAAAATGTTACATATAGTATTTTCTAGCAAAAAAAAAGAAGGGCAGATAAGGGGTGAGGTGGACCCATGCAGGGCCCACAGACAAAGTGCTGGCCAGGGCTGCGCTGGCCAGGCACCTGGTGTTCCCTGCACGACAGCCTGGACGCCGACCCCACTGTGCCCGAGAGTCAGCGCCCGAGACGGAGCCGAGGGAGGGCTTTCCAGGCAAGGGATCAGCACACGCTAAGGCGAGGTGCTGGGTCACATCAGAGCGAGCGCGAGAGCAGAGCAGAGGGTGGGGCCCTGCCCCGAGACAGAAACTCTCCCCTCTGATGAGGCGAAGGAGAGCCGGCCCAGCCTGGCCAGCTCTGGGCAGCTGGAAGGTTCTCCTGCAGGACGGGCCTTGCAGTGGCTGGTGGTGGATGCCCACTGCCAGGGAGAGAGCTGTACGGCTGCATGCAGGGCATGGAGGGGGCCCCAATGGTCAGGCCCAGCACTGAGGCTGCCCCTCGGAGGGGAACGCCTCTACCCGCCTCCCTGGGAGCCTCCGGAGCCAGCCTGCTGACCAGCAAGGATGACCCACAGTGGCCACTGGAAAGCAACCGGGCCCTGTCCCCGCGCGGCCTCACTCAGGATCGCACAGTGGGGCTGCAGTCTTACATTCTGAGTCAAGGTGTCATCTTCTTGCAAACCCAAACTAACCCAGCCTCCCGGGACCAAGGGCTGGGTCTCTTCCTGGCAGCCTTTGGGGTCCTACCCTTTGGGTTCTGCCCTTCCAGGGGTCCTGCCCTTCAGCGGCGGCTGCAGTCCAGAGGCAGCATGGAGGCCCCAGAGCAGGGGCCACCTGTGCTCTGTCGCAGGAGCCCAAAGCGGAAACAGCGTGGGTGGGCTGGAGTGGGCGAGGGCTCCTTCAAAGTGGGCTGCTCTCTCTCTGCTCCAGGAGAAGGGGGTGGAGGATGACAGAAGCGGCAGCAGGTTCTACAAAGGGCTCACGCCGGGTGGCCCATGTGGGCGGACTGCAGGGAGGCAGGGGTGAGGGGCCAGCAGCAGGCAGCCGCTTTGGTGACGGGAAGTCATGTGTGGTGCCCGAGGGAGAGGGGGAGAGTTTTCCAACCATCGGTCTTGTGGCCGCGCTGCGTGGCCTGCAGGATCTTTGTTCCCCGAAAAGGGACTGAACTGTGGCCCCAGCAGTGAGAGCGTGGAGTCCTAACCACTGGACCGCCAGAGAATTCCTGTGGCTTTCACACTTTTAAAAATTGGTGGAAACTTTTTTCCATATAAAACTTGCTGTGAGACGTGGATGGAGCTAGAGACTGTCATACAGGGTGAAGTAAGTTAGAAAGAGAAAACTATCGTAAATAAACGCATATATGCGGAACCTAGAAAAATGGTACAGATGAATCAGTTTGCAGGGCAGAAATAGACACACAGATGTAGAGAACAAACGTATGGACACCAAGGGGGGGAAGTGGTGGGGTGGGATGAATTGGGAGATCGGGATTGACATGTATACACTGATGTGTATAAAATAGATAACTAATAAGAACCTGCTGCATAAAAAATAAATAAAATAAAATTCAAAAAAAAAAAAAAACACACCAAAAACTTGCTGTGTAACTTCAGGCTAAAACAGCTGGAAGGGCAGGTGCTGGGGACCTGAGTCGTCCAGAGAACCTGGGCCTCGGGCAGTGAGCTGGGGCTCAGGGCGCCCCTTCCCTCCCAGCTCCCGCCCCATCACCGCCTGTCTGGGGGACACAGGAATGTGGAACACAGGATGTCAGGGATCGGGGAGCCTTACGGACGGGGAAACGGAGGCCCGGTGAGGACAGCACGGCGATCTTGCCATGTTCTGGGCTGCGGTCTCCTTGCCTCTGTACTAGAAGCTGGGTGGACCCTGTGAGCCCCTGGACCTCAACCTCAGCTTTGTTTGGGGAGGGGAGACAAGAGGGCTCAGGTGAGAGTTTTGCACTCACTCTGAAGCCAGAGAACGAAGCATCAGGACCGAGGCCCCTTTCTGTGGGTCAGTTTCCGCCCAGGAGATGGGCACATGCTAAAGGTCACCTGGGGGCTGGAGCTCTCAGTCCTGGGGGTGGGGTTCTCACTCCACCTGAGCTTATCTTTGGGCATTAATGTGAAGCCCCAGCTCTCCCTCCCCACCCCCAGCACCCCCAGGCCCTACCGTGCCCCTGGCCTCCGGCCTACAAGGAGGTCTGGTTCCTAACCCACAAGGAGCTAAGGCAGAGTACCAACACGGGGCCAATGGTCACCCGTCTCATGACTTCTCATGGGACTGCTGTGGGCCCGGATTACAGATAGGGAAACAGAGCTTTGGGGGGGTAGAGAAACTGCTGGCCCCAGGACTTGGGGTTAAGAATCCCTGAGCCGCTTCCTTGGCCTGGCCGCCAAATCCACCGTGATCCCTGACACCATCAACCCCTGAGATCCTGGCCAGCCTCTGCGCCGTCCTCCAGCCCCAGGCCTGTACCAGGGCACCAGGGCCCTGCTCAGTTCAGCCCAGGCCGGGCCGGCAGAGGAGGCGGCGGGCATCCAGGCTCCCCCCGGGAACAGGGTTATGCAGGAGAGCCTGTCCTGTCACTCTGGGTTGGCTGAGTGCTGACCCGGAGAGGGCCCCGGTCAGGGCCACTGCAGAGGTGGACGCAGAGGCGTCCTGAACGGGCAGGGGCTCTGTGCACGGCCACCCCTGACCACGTTCTCAGAGCCCTGCGCCAGGTGCCACACTGGCCTTTAGGTTCCAACTGGGAGGCGTGGGGTTCCCCCCATCCCCTGTCTCCTGGGGCTGGGGTGAGAAGCCCACAAGCCCAGGGTCCATGGGAGGACCTGCAAGGGCCCCCGACCCCTGGGTGTCACCCCAAGGGCGGCTGAGGACTGACCATGAAGCCCACCCCACCCCCGGTCCAGAGACCCTTCTTGTCTCTGAAAGCAGCAAAGGGATAAAAACACATTCGGTAAACGTGTCGGTAAATAACAAAAAGCCTGTCCCTGGTCTCTCTGACCCAGAACGTTCGGTCCTCAAGTCTGCAGACCTCAGACACAGTGCGCACTCCCCGCCCCCCACCCCGATCCCGCTGGATTTGGGTGACTCCTGAGTGGGGTGGGTGGGGATGAGGTTCATCCTACAGGGCAGGCAGTCGGCCTTCCTGTCCCAGCTGCTCACCCTCCGGCCCCTCCCTCTGGCCTCCTGGGGAAGCGGGAGAGGACACAGCCACCTGGAGCCGCCCTAGCAGCCTCGGCGCAGCCCCCGTGACAGACCCCGGGGAGACCCCCAGCCCTTTAATGGCCTCTGCCGTATTCACCCCAATAGGCGGGCACCAAATCCCCCACCGCCCGGCACCTCCCCATCCTCCCCACTCCTGCGCCGCCGCGCAGGCCTGGCCCTTTAAGCCACCTCCCCTGCGCCGCATTCACCCCAATAGGCGGGCACATCAATACGGCCGCGTGATCCCTCCCCTTGGCGGACTGCCTTTCCTCGAGTGGAAGCCACTGAAAACGGGTTCATGGTGGCTGTGGCCAAGCCAGCCACCGCCCCTGCCCACTGTTGGCCGAGGATCGGGCGGCCTCCCTCCCTCCTGGTTCAGAAGCCTGGCCCGTCCCTGCTGGGCCATCCCCTCCCTCTGCCTTCCTGGGCGTTTGCCTACTCCCGGTCTCCGCCCCTCCTCGGCCTTGGACAAGAGAAAGTGACCCCCAGCTGGTCACAAGGGTCAGCAGCCTGTGGGACGGGGCGGCCCCAAATCCCCTCCTGATGTGCTCATTAAGCCTGTGAACTATCCCTCTCATTGGGATAGGGGCAGCACTGCTCCGTCGTGAGGCCTGGACACCCCCCTGCAGCCCTTCCTCCCAGCCAGGGCCAGGGAGGGCCCGGACAGTCCAGGCCACCTCCATTCACCCAGTGAACTCTGCACACGGTACTTCTACTCCAGGAATGGCAGGACCCTTGGGAAGGCGGGCAAGCTGGGTCCATCTCTCCTAGGACAGAGGGCACGGGCTGGTCAGGTGTCCTGCCTGTCAACGCTGGTGAGGTCCACAGACCCGAGGTAGATGCAGGATGGGGCATCCCCCGGCGAAGATGATTCTACAGCTTCCCATGAGCACCCACTGTGTGCCAGGCCCGGGGGACAGAGCCCCGAGCAGACATCCAGGCAATGAGTGAAGGATGACCCAGGTGCCAACAGTGCCCGCCCGCTCGACTGAACAGATACAGGATGGAGATGGTTCCAGAAATGCATGGATCACGGCGCTGAGAAAATGAAACCCAGCACCTTCGAATGGAGGCTTCAGTCAGGAGCAGAGGCCAGTCTGGAGAGAAGAGTGGGTGTGAGGTGGGCTTGGGAGTTCAGCAAAGTACTAGCTCTGAGGTTTTCGACAAAGGCCCTGTGAGTCCCTTGGCGCGGGCCAACCAGGCTCCTGTCCTGAGTGGTGGGGACGGTCTCTCACTGGCTGGATGACCCAGATAACCTTGGCAATTCTCTCACCTCCCCAGGGGCCTGGCCCGGTGGTTCCGAGGCCCTTCCCAATGGTCCTCGAGCCTCCCTCTCTGAATCCCAAGGGTGTGTGATGCTGGCGCAGGGATTCCCTTCTTGGGTATTCCTGGGGCACTTCCAGGCAGCCCCACATCTCGGTCCTGCAGCATTTCTTAACCTTGACGGCTCATTCCCCAGCTACCTCACTGGACAGAGAACTCTAAGCCAGAGACCTCGTGTCCCAGACGCAGTCCCATCCAAGCCTGGCCTTCAATGGGGCAGGTCCTGACCACACAGCGGGTGCCCACTGCCCTCAGCATAGACGCCAATATATGCCAACTTCACACCCACGGGCACAGGAGCCCTGGCCTGGAGCAACTGTGATGCTAAGAGGACACATAATCCAAAGTCCAAGTCCTTTGTCCTCGATCACCGCTACCATCCCTGGAGAAGTTTATCTGCTCACACGGCTGGGGAGCTGGTGAAGGTTACCGAGCCACCAAGGCCAGCCATAGACCCACAGAGAGCTCATCCCCCGTTGTAAGTTCTGCTTCCTCGACCTGCAGGCAGCTGGCAGCCCAGGGGCGTCAGGCTTCAAGCTCCAGATCCGCGATCCCATTGTCTGCTTGCGCGCGTGTGGGGCAGGGCCCGGGGTGCCAGGAGGGTGGGCACTGAGTGTGTCTGTCTGGTCTGTCCTGCCGGCTGTGTTTAGAGATGGTGACAAAGCAGATGGGCCAGGCAAAGGCCCTCGAGTCCGGGCCTCGTCCTGGGGAGGAGGTTTGCCCCTCGTCATGGGGCAAATCCGGCACGGACAGCAATACTCTGTTCCTTGGTGACAGCCGCGAGCGGCACGCCTGGTGACCGTCCTTCTGCGCCTCCCAACCCCTGGCCCCCGACCCGACAGTGCCCACCTGGGCTTCTGCCTCCTGAGAGCCGCCAGGTGGTTCCAGCCGACCCGTGGACCCCACGGTGGGCCCTGCACTTGACACCTCCCTTCAAGTCCAGACGACGGGGATCCTTTTGACGCACACCGTGCACCCCTGAACAGCCCCCAGTCCTGGGGTTCAGGTCTCACCCATGTAACCGTGAGCTACACTGCTTCCCAGCTGTGGCTGCACACCTGTCCCCTGAATGAATGGGAAGGGGGCAAACACGCTTCCATCACCTTGGGTGAGTTCTCGTCCACCTGTGCATTGTGTGTGTGTATGCACGCACGCGTGCGTGCGCGCCCACGCTGACTTAAGCACAGAATCATCAGAAAGTGCAAGTCCCCCAAACACAGCTGCCGAAGACACACCACAACCTTCAAACCACTGGCCTGTCACGCAGTCTTTCTTCCCACCCCCAGGTGCAGCTTGTCAGATGACTATCACAGCTCAGGGAGCTTCCAGGAAGAAAGATTTCAGGAGAGAAACTGATCCCCGAACTTCTGAGCACAGTAACGACCATTCTAGGGGAGGGGCTGCAGCCGGCGTTCTGAAAAGAGCCGGGAGCAAACCTCTGGAGACTTAGCTGATCCCCGGCCCAACTCAGGCCAGCCTGACCCCCGGGCCCAGGAAGGAGGGGCTTCCATCCGGTGTCCAGGAAGCACCGCCCACGGGTCCACATCTGCACAGCAGCCTCCCCAGGACGAGGCCCGGACTCGAGGGCCTTTGCCTGGCCCATCTGCTTTGTCACCATCTCTAAACACAGCTGGCAGGACAGACCAGACAGACACACTCAGTGCCCACCCTCCTGGCGCCCCGGGCCCTGCCCCACGCGCGCGCAAGCAGACAATGGGATCGCGGATCTGGAGCTTGAAGCCTGACGCCCCTGGGCTGCCAGCTGCCCGTGAAGCCTGTCAAGTTCAAGGAGCGGCAAGGCCTCGCAGCCAAGAAAGTGCGTAAAAGCCACCCGACAAGCCACTCGAGGGGAGGGTTCCTGCTGTCCGGGCCCGGATCCACCTGGCGCCCACATCTGCAAGGGCGTCCACATCCAGCCCAAAGGCTGTGCCCACGGCCCAGGCTGTGACAGCCCGGTCCTGCCTCGGGACCTGGCCTGGGGGAACACCACAGGGGTCGGCCTGTGAAAGGTACCTTGAAGGCTCAGGCAGATGGGCAGACACACATATAAAAGATCTCTGGTGTAGACAGACCCCCAAATGGCAAAAGCGCAGAAATCCAACCAGCTGCTTGGGCTGGGCCTGGCTCAGACCAAGGATGAGCGGGGGCAGAGAAGCCCACCTCCCCGTGGTGGGCCCTGTCCACACCCCCAGGAGCCATTCAGAATCCCAATTCCAGGGTCTTCCGACGGCACACGGCCCAGCTTGGGGGCTCCAAGTGGCAGTGGCTGGCCGCCCCAGCTGCTGACAGCCCCCTACCCCCACGTCCCACCCTCCCTTGGCCCGCGGGAATCGTCAAGTGCACGGTACCCTCATGTAGACTCATGTCCCCTGAACAATTCCCAAGGCTCCTGTCTTAGGGGCTCAGTGGCCTAGAGATGGAGGGTCCGGGGGGGGGGTGCGTGACAGCAGAGGTCCTCCCCCTCAGCTCACGCAGCCCCTCACTCTGTGGACACAGACCAAGCCCCACGCGGGAAGGCCAGACGCTAATCCCAGACCCCATCCAGAGGCAGCAGGTCCCCTTCCCGCAGACCCTGCCCCTTCAAGATCCCCTGGGTCTGGGCTGCGCTGGGGACACAGACCCGGCTACTCGGCGCAGATGGACCCAGCCACCCTCCCTCCCCTCCCCGCTCCTTCAAGCCCCGAAACTGGGGAGCCCGGTTGCCCGCCGCGTCCCACACTCCGGCCCCACCCGCGCTCCAACCCGCCCGCCCGTGACTGGGATCGTAGCCGCATCACCCCGGGCTCCCCGAGCGACGGCCCGGGTCGGGGCTCCCCAGCTCCGGCCACTGTCGGGGTCGGCCGGGCTACGCCCCAGTCCCCGGGGTCTGCGGGCTCCGGCGCGGGGCTCCCCCAGCCCCCTCAGCAGCCGCCCCCCCCCCCCCCGGCGGCCCGCTGGACGCTCCCGGCCCTCTGGGCCGCGGCCTCCTCCCCGCCCCCTCCTCGGTCCCTCCTCGTCCCCTCCTCGTCCCCCGCCGCGCTCCTACCGTGAGAAGCTGGGCCGGGCCGGGCCGGGCCGGGCCGGGCGCGCGGGGGCTCAGCTGGCGGCGCGGCCCGGCTGCAGGAAATGCCAGAAGACGGATCCCACCGCGGGAGCAGAGGGAGGGAGCGGAGGAGGGAGGAGAGGAGGCGGGGAGAGGGACGGAGGGCGCGGCGGCCGCAAAACCCGGGCGGGATCGGCGAGCGGAGCGGGCGCGCCGCGACCCCAGTCCCCGCCTGGCGCGGCCTTGCCTCGCCGCCCTCTGCCTGGCGCGCCCGGCGCTCGGACGTGCCTCCGGAAACGGGGTGAGCGAGCGCTGGTGAGTGGGGTCAGCCTCCATGGGTTAGGGGTGCGGGAAGGCACATGATCACAGATTCTTGCAGGCCTCCAGCCCACCCTAGCCAGAGTGGGGGGGACCCCCTCTCTTTCCGAGCCCGAGAAACTGTCACCATTTCTCCCCCAGGCGGAAGCCACCAGAACACAGGAGGAAACCCAGACACCGGAGCCCTTTGTCCTTGTCCCACGTGCGGACCCCTGCCTCATACCCATGCTTCTCAGTGCATCTCTTTCTGAGGATGATTTGTTTTGGCCAGGAGCCCACCTTCTTGTGGATTTCCTCCTGTGTGAGTTCCCCTCACCCCTTCTGCCCCCAGGGAGCTTTTTAGACCCCTGAAGCCTTCCTGTATAGATGAGACACTCTAATGCCAGCCCCCCTCCCAGTCCCAGGTGCCCTGGGGCTCGGTCTGCAGAGCCTGCGGGGCCTTCCTCCAGCCACTGTTCCCCAGGGGCAGACCAGCTGAAGCTGGGCCCGCCCACTGCCAGCCATCCCAGACCAGGTAGGGTGCGGGGACTTCTCCAAACGGAATCTGTCAGTTGCTCCCTTCCAAGGGACAGGACTGACCCTCCGCAGAACCCCAGCACCTTACGTTGTGTGGAGCGTACCTTAAGGGCAGCCCTGGAGACTGGTGGTCAGCGGGGTGCAGCTTGACCGCCAGGCGGGGCACGGAGCCACGCAGGGAGGCCCCTTCCAGCCCCTCGAGCTGGAGCAGGCTCTCAGGGGAGCGGCTGCAGGAAGTCCTACCTTAGCTCTGCCCCAGCCGGCCGAGTGGTGGCCCCGGCCCACACTGCCCGCAGCCTCAGCATCGTGCCCACCCCGTTGGGCCAGGTGGTGGTTCCTCCAGGGCACCAAAGCACCCCGGGTTAAGGGGTGGGGTGTGCTGCCTCGGCAGCCCTGGGCTCACCCCCGGGACCGGTCCCGCCCCACAGTCACCTTGCAAGGCCTTTGGATGCAGAACCGCTCAGACAAGATGCTCAGGGCCAGGGTGGGAGCCCTCTGCCTCTTCAGGGGAGGGTCTGTGCAGCGCGGGGCCAACGAGACCCGCCCGGATGCTCTTTGAAGCCTCTGCGTGGAGCTAGATGCGGCTGCTGGCAGCCTGGCCCATGGCTGGTTGTCAGGGCCAATCCACAGGGAATTTGGGGAAGAAAACAAAGCCTCTGTCCGCTGGGGTGGAGGTTTCAGGGCCCAAGTAGGGAAAGTCTCAGTCATTGTTGATGCTGGCTGTTTGAAGCGAGCTTGAGTTTATGCAATGACACTGCTGAGGTCAAATGGACACGTGGCCAAGTGCAGGGATGGGACAGAAAAGACACAGAGATGGGCAGAGCCGGGGGCTGTCGGTGATGGCTCTGGGGACGCACTGGGTGGGCTTCGCCGTCTAGGAGCTGTCGGGGCTTGGGCAAGTTCGTGAAGCTCAGTGCTCAGGTTTCCCCACCTGTCAAGGGGGGCGGGGCACAAGAGCATCTCACCCTGCAGGCTGCCGTGAGTCCCTGGGGTGAGAGGACTCCCCTAGTGAACCCAGGGGAAGAAGTGGCTGGTACCGTCTCTGAAGTATAGCCACTGGCTTCTCACTCGGTTCTGAATTTATGCTAATTCATATGATCTGTCTGTGAGAGGTAAGTTTTCTTTAAAGTGCCTTTACAAATACGGAGAACTTTACTCTTTCTCAGGCGGGATGTAATTAAAGTTAAGACTGTTTCCATCCAAGTCTGGAGAACGGTGGTTCTCAGCGGGGCGAGTTTTGCCTCCCCTCTGGAGGTGACATCATGTGCTGTCCAGAGACATCCTTGGTTGTCACAGCTGGGGGTCCTACTGGCATCTAGTGGGTGGAGGCCACTAAACACCCATCCGCACCCAGGACGGTGGCCCACGGGGGGAAGGATCAGGCCCCAAACGTCAGCAGTGCCGAGGCCGAGAGACCCCGCTCTAGAGCGAGTGCACTTGTCACCGCTAGGGTCGCGCCTTCTGGGCGGTCGGTCCGTGGGGATCGCGGGAGACCCACAGCCTCCTGTTGATGGATCCCCCACCCTGTCCCCGATTCCATGGCAAGGGGCTCTAGACATATGGACTCGAATCCTCCCCACAGTCCCAGAGGGCAGGTCCTGACAGGCTCCATTTTACAGGCGGGGAAACAGAGGCACAGAGCGGAAAGTAAGCGTCCCCCGGCAGCCTGCTCCAGAGCTGTGCTCCGACCCACAGGCTCAGAGGGGAACACCTGGGGGGCCCTGCCCCTTCTGCTGCACCGGCTGCCCCACTGGGAAGGGTGGGTAGCCAGAACACGCTGGAACACACACGCCCGTCTCAGAGAGGGCGCCTCCCGGGTGGGCTGCGGGGGCTCAGACCCCTGCAGGGCCAGCGCTGGCTGGGCCGGTCCACTGGGGTGGGAGGCCCGAGCCAGGCAGGTGCCAGGTGCTTTCACACCTGCCGAGCCAACGGAAGCAGCAGTGACTATTTCTCCCGTTTCTCAGATGAGGAAACTGAGCCCCAAGTAGTAAGGGGTGCAGCCGAACCCCTGACTCCTAGTTGGGCCCAGGGTGGCAGCAGGGCGGCCCAGGGGTTCAGCCAGGGCAGGGGAACCTGGGCCCGCTGGCCCCTGCTGGCCCGAGGGCAAATCCATCCTAATGGTGTGACTAGACTCAGGGACAACTCCAGAACATCTCGGCGCCCGGGTCCCAGTTTCCTTACCTGTGCAGCAGGGCTGAGGTAACTTCCCCACGAGGGGTATGTGGAGGTGTCCAGAGCACAACAGCTAATCGTAAAAACAATCACGGCATTTATCCATCGCTCGTCCTGTGCCGGGCACCACGTCCCCACTTTCCGCGCCTGCGGGATTCCATCCCCTCCTCCGCCTGGTGGCGGGGTCACCATTCCCCGCCCCGTGGAGGTTAAGTGACCGGCTCCAGGCCAGGCCGCTAGGGAGTGGCCAAGGCAGGACTAAACGCCTGGAGTTGTAACCTCCCCACACTTGGGGCTGGGCACATGGGGAAGAACCGTCCTCCAGCCCTGTCCCTGTGGCTTCAGCTCCCACAGGGAAGCATCGCATCCCCAGACCTGTCCCTCCGCCTCTGGCTGGGGAGACGCTGTCTGGTGATGTCTTCCCGGGCTGAGTCACCAAGCCAGGTGTGGGGACCAAGCAGTGGCTGTTTTCTGTCCTTTCTCAGAGGAACCTGTGATGAAATTCAGCTGGAGAGTCTCTCTTTGGAATTCTGAGTCACGTGGGCACCCGGCTGCCTGGATGGCTCCATCTCTCTGTCTCTGTCTCTGTCTCTCTCTCTCCCTGTCTCTTTGCTTCTCTGTCTCTCTGTGTCACACACACACGCACATGCACGCACACACACACCTGTCCTCCAGAAGGTCACATCCAAACCCCTGATTCAGGCAAACCCCTGATAGTAGATAAAGATAAAGGCGTGGAATTTCCCTCTCTCTTGGTCCCAATACTTGTTCTCCTACCTAGAGGGACAGGAAGGTGTTATCTACAGGGCAAGTCCTCCAGGGACTTTACAGGAAGCACTGAAGCGGCCGTGGGGAGCGCATGGTGCCGGATGCCGTTGGACATGCCACTGTGCCCGCACCCAGACCTCCCCGTGCTCACGGAGGTGAGATCCGGGCCATCAGCCTCTGCTTCTAGCCCTCCTGCGTGGGCCGTGGTGGGCACTGCCGTGAGTGGGGGTGACATGCCTGGGGTGCCCTGAGGTCCAATGAGGTGGACATTCCCCGGAGAGCAGGTGCAGCTCGCTCCCGTGGTGTGGACAGAGAATGTCACTTGCTCTATCAGCAAACAAAGGGTGTCGCAGCCCCCAAGCTGTCAGCCACTGCAGCCGCCCGACTGTGCACCCTGCGGGGACTCAGGATGGAGAAAAGCAGGATGCTGGCCCCAGGTGGCTGAGGTGCGCATCCGGGGAACAGTTCCAATGAGCCCAGGCTCTTGCATCTTCCCATACATAGAAAAGCGCTAAGTTCATTAACTTGAGGTGTCTGGTTTTTCTTTCATTAACAGCCATCTTTTGATGTTCCTGCCGCCTGGCTTTTGTTGCAAAAACCCCTGTATATCCTCGTTCCTCCCTTGCCTCTTCAGAGCAGCTCCTCGGAGCGATCTGAGGGGCTGCCTCCTGGGCGTGAGTCCTCAGCAAGTTCGCCAAATAAAACACAATTCTCTCCCTCTAGGTTGTGCGTTTCTTTTCGGTTGACGCCGGCCCCTCTTCACCCAACCGCCTTCTCTGGCTCATCGACACACTTCCTCTACTGCTGTGTGTCCCCGTCTCAAGTGTTCCTTTCCTTTCTCTTAAAAGGATACAGTCATTGGACTTAGGGCCCACCAGGATCATCCAGGATTTCGTATGGAAGTCCTTAACTTAATGACACCTGCAAAGACCGTATGTCCAAATAAGGTCACACGCACAGGTGCTGGGTTTGGACACTGATGTATCTTTGGAGGACACGACTCGCCCACTGCAACAGGGGCCCTCGGGCATCCTGCATCTGCTGTCCCTTTGAAGACCTGCGGTCTGCTTTGCGGAGCCAGACCGAAGTCTGTTGAACGTCTTCCCTGTTCTAAGTGCTTTTGTTCTGAGTCTTCATTTGAGGACACGGCCTCGGGGTCCTGAAAGCTGTGGACTGGAGCTGATCCAGGCTCTGCCCCTTCCTGTCTCTGAGCCCCAAGCCAGAAGCCTGTCCCCTGCCCTCAGTTACAGAGGATGGAAGGGCGGTGAGGGCTTTCCCCCGGCGCCGATGCCCTGAGCGTTGGCTGGGGGCTGCCTTTCCGGCCAGGCTGGGGCACCCTGAAGTGCAGGGTTTTGGCAAACCCACACTGGGGCTGAGGGCTGGCTTTCTCCAGCCTAACTTTGGGAGGTCCATGAGGACTCTGGCACATTCTCCCAGTATATGGGGGAGGGCCCGGGGCTGCTGCCTGATGCCACGGAAACCGAGGAAAAGGAAAAGATTCCACGGCAGGGTCTGCTTTCGGGAACCTGCATGCGGGGCGACCACGCTGCCCTTTCTTCTCAAGATGTGGAAACTCGTCCCGGAGGGATGCTCTGCAGATTCACAGGGCTGGGTCTGGCGGTGGTCTCAGACCCTGCTCCCACTCACCGGCCACCACCAACCTGTCCCTCTTTTGTGGGCTGGGTTTGGTTAGCAGGCAGAACTCAGAGAAACCCAGCAATGTTATGCAAAGGTGACCGAGAGCTCGAGGTGGGAAGCGCATCACCCAGGCCACGTGGCAAGTCTGCACTGGAGCGTGCATGGGCTCCAGGGTGCTTCTGTCGCCCTGCAGGGACACCGGGACACCTGAAGCTGAGAACGCCTCCACTTCATTTGGAGGGTCTTAGAGCAGCACTTCTCAAAGTGGGGGCTTAAAACCCTGCTAGGGGCCAAGACGTGAAATCTCCTGCTATCAAAATACTAGGATGCTTTTTTCCTTTTCCACCTTTATTTTTTCACAACTTAACAGTGGAGCTTTCTGGAGACTACATATGTGTGATATTGCAATAGATGGAATACAGAAGCAGATGTGAGAATCCAACTGGCTTCTGTGAAGCCAGACGTTAAAAAGACTCCAAAAATGTAAAACAATGCTACTCTTTTCACTAAATAGTTTTACTTTGGAATAGAGAGTTGGTTTTCATAAATAATGTGTTATTTGTGTTAACAACATAATGGGCTTATCGTTGTTCTTTTTAAAGGAATAAGTAAATAAATATTTTTTAAAACTCGGAGTAAATATTGATAGACTAAGCAACAGAAACAAATAACCTGTGTGGTCCCCAATAATTTTTGTGTTTAATGGAAAGGATCCTGAGACGAAAAGTTTTGAAAACCACTGATGTAGAGCGTGCCAGAAGGTGGAGTAAAAAGATTCCGGAAAAAGCTGGAACGGGAGTGGAGTCAGAACAGGGTGTGAATCTAGGCTTTGCCATCCTCACCTATTCGTCTACTACTGTCACATCTTTATCACCACGGCCACCATCACCACCACCTCCACTGTCACCACCACCATCACCGTCATTATCACCACCGAACCACAAACGCCACCAGTGTCGCCACCACCATCACCATCATTATCATCACGACCACGTCTACCCTTAGTTGAGCATCTGCTATGTGCCGGGCACGGTAGTAAGTGATTTATAGCCATTATCTCCACTTGCCAGAGACCTCTATGAAGTCGGTATCATTATCCGTATTTACAAGTGAGGAAACTGAGGCTTATACAAGTTAAACAAAATCACCTGACGGCGCGGGCGCCGAACTCCAATCTATTTGTCTCCGTGGACATCTCGGGAAGTTGTTCAAGCTTGCTTAGTCCCCAGTTGTTAGTTGCGAATATTTGTAACGATACTAGTTACGATTACTGACCACCCACTAAGCCCCAGGCACGGGGAGAGGTGCCTGTCCGCACTCTCTTAATCCTCTCAGTCATGTAGAGCAAGCGTTGAAATAACGCCCATCTTGGTGCAGGTGAGTTGCATGTGAGAACACTGCCCCAGTGCCTGCAAGAGGGCCACCAGATGAATGCTTGCCCCTATCAGCATGGCCCCCCTCCTCCGTGTGGGCTCGAGGCTGCTGGGACTGAGACTTGGCGGCGGGGGCGGGGGGGGGGGATGAGCCAGACCTGTGCAGGAGACGGCAGAGGTGGGCGTGGCCTCTACCACCGCTCAGCTCTGTGTCTTGGACTCGGGACGCTCCCAGTGGGCCCCTCCATCCTTCCTCTCCCTCACTGAATATTGATAGCACATCTCTTAAGTGCTAAATAGTGTTCCAGGCACAGGGGAGTCCACTGTGAATGGGAAAGCAAGGCACCTGCCTGCATGTAGCTCACAAACAAAGATGGAAAACAAGTGCGTGAAGGCAGCCCCTAGCAAGGCAGCCCCTTTTCTTACCCATGCTATGAAGGACAGATAGTCGTGTAAGGGGCTGGTAGGAGGCATGGGGTGTTGGGGGCTCTCTGGAGAGGGTGGCTAGGGAAGGCTTTCTGAGAACAGGACCTTTGAGCGGGAGACCTGTGTGGAGTGAAGGACTGAACCCCGGCACCTCGGGGCTGAGCATCTTCTAGACAGAGGAATAGCAGGTGCCCGGACAAGAGCTTGGTGTGTTCACATAATGGCCAGACGCCAGTGTGCCAGGGGGTAGAGTGATGGAGGAGGGGTGCCAGGTGCGGCTATGGAGACTGGCGGGGGCCCCTCATGCATGGCTTTCTGTGCCATGTGTGGAGTTTTATTTTAGTCTGATTGTGATGGAAGCGACGTTGCAGGGGGCGTTCTGAGAAGGGAATGTGATGATCTGATTTTAAAAAAATATGTCTCTGGATATAGAGGTTCAAGAATGGAGGCCGGGTGTCTTTTAGGAAGATTTTGTGTCGTCCAGTCTTACTTTAGGATGGTAGAAGGGGAGGTTGGGAGAGGTAGGTAGATTCAGGTATATTTTGAAAGTAAGTAAAACAGTTATCCACCCAAGCCTATGGCCTTAGGGATGGGGTGGGAAGGTGTCTTAGCCAACTCAGGGTGCTGTAACAATACACCACAGATGAGGTGGCTTCTGAACAAATGTACTTACTACAGTCTGGAGGCTGGAAGAATGAGATCAGGGTACCAGCATGGTCAGGGTCAAGTGAGGGCTCTCTTCCTGGGTTGCAGACTGCCGCCTTCTCTTTGTATCCTCACACAGCCGAGAGAGAGAGCCCTCTGAGGTCATTTTTATAAGGACACCAATCTCACTCATATGGGCTCCACCCTCACGACCTCTTTTCCTCCTAAAACCATCACATGGGGGGTAAGATTTCAACATATGAACTTGGGAGGACATAAACATTCAGCTCACAGCAGCGGTTTCCGGTCAAAGGCAGTTACGTCAGCAGGGGCTGGGACAGGAGCTGGGGTTCTCGCTGGCTCCGCCCACAGCTAGATGTCTTCGACCTTTTGGTGCCTCAGTCCCCCCACCCCCACCTCATCCTTAGATGATAATGTACCTCCCAGCTCTCAAGGGAGTACGGAGACTCCAAAGAGATAGCCGATGGGAAGCACATTTTTTTCTTTTTGAACCACATCATCTTCTGCAATGAGGTCAGAAAATCCGTGTGACCCTGGGGCTCAAGCATGAGCTCTTTGAGGTCAGAGTTGACCTCCTCTCCAGTGGGTCTCCCCACACCTTGCTCAAGGTAGGTGCTTCACAGGTGAGTGAAACTATGAACTCTCATGCATATAGATGCAACAATCCTCAACAAACTATTAGCAGATCCAATCCAGCAACGTATGAAAAGGAAAACCTAGCACCGCCAACTGGAGCTCATCGCAGGAACGCAAGGCTGCTTCAGCATTTGAAAATCAATCGGTGTACTTGGCCACAGCAACAGACCAAATGATCATCTCAGTGGAGGCAGGAAAAGCATTTGACAAAATTCAACATACATTCATGATAAAAAGTCTAAGAAAATTCGTATTAGAAACTTCCTCAACTTGATAAAGGGCATCTGTGAAAAACCCACAGCTGCCATCAGACTTAATGGTGACAGACTTGGTGCTTCCCCCTCAGACTGGGGACAAAGTAAAGATCTCCACTCTATCCACTCCTATGCAACAGCAGACTGAAGTCCTAGCCAGCGCAATAAGACAATAAAAGGAAACACAAGGTATACAGGGTGGGAAGGAAGAAATAAAAGTGTTTGTGTTCACAAATGACACATTTGTCTGTGTGGGAAATTCTAAAGGACGGATAAAAGACCTGTAAGTGAGTCGTACAAGATGTCAGGATACAAGGTCAATACACAAAGATGAACTGTATTTCTATGTATTAGCAATGAATACTTGGAAGTGAAATAAATAAAAACTCAGTACTATAATACCATTAAAGTAACACTAAAATACATGAAATACTTAAACTTAATGGAATAAGATAAGCAAAGAATCTGCTGAAGACACAAAACGCTGATGAGAGGAATAAAATAAGACCTAAATAAGTGGACAGACATACTATGTAACCAAAAGGGGGGTCCGGCTGCTCGCCGCTCAAAAGCCGATAGAGGGGCAAGGCTGGTGGAAAGGCGAGTTTGCTTTGTTTTGGAGGCTGGCGACCGGGGGGCAGGGGAGGCGAGGGTGGACTCCTGTCCAAAGGCCGACTCGCCCCGCAGACAATCAGCGGGCAAGAGCTTTTGTAGGCGGAGGGAGGGGGCTACATGCAGAAACAAACTTATTCTTTGGCTGAAGTTTTTCCATAGACAAAAGACAGGCTGAGGACATGGGGTGCGGGGCGGGTGGGGACCATAGGGTCCTGGTCCGTTTCATGTTCACGAGTTTGAACACTCAGTATTCTTAAGATGTTTGTTTGCCCCAAACGGATCAATAGATTCAATGCAATCTCAATCAAAATCCCAGCAGGATTTTTTGGTGTAGAAATTGACAAGCTGATTCTAAAATTTATATGGAAAGGCAAAGTAACTAGAAGAGCCAAAAGAACTTCGAAAAAGAATAAAATCGGAGGATTCATACTACTTGATTTCAAGCTCACTCTAAAGTTACAGAAATCAAGATTGTACAGTATTGGCAAAAGAATAGACACAGAGATCAACGGAACAGGGTAGAGAGTCCAGAAACAGACCCGCACATATACGGTCAACTGATGTTTGGCAAAGATGCAAAGGCAATTCAACGGAGGAAAGATAATTTTTTTAACGAATGGTGTTGGAGCAATTGGATGTCCATATGCAAACATACACACACCCTGGCTCATACCTTGCACCCTAAACAAAAATGAACTCAAAATGGATCATAGACCTATATGTAAAATGTGAAAGTATAAAACTTCTAGAAAAAACACAGGAGAAAATCTTTGTGACTTTGGGTTAGCCAACGGTTTCTTAGATATAATAGTCTCAAGCATAAGCCATACCAGAATACAACGATAAATTGGACTTCCTCGAAGTGAAAATCTTCTCCTCTTTCAAAGACAGTGTTAAAAGAATCCAAAGACAAGCCACAGACAGGGAGAACGCCTTTGCAAAACACATACCTGATAAAGGGCTGGTATCCAGATTATATAAAGAACTCTCAAAATGTAATACTAAGAAAACACACATCCCAATAAAGCATGAGCAAAAGATCTGAACAATCACTTTGCCAATAATATAAGCAGGTGGCACAACACTCAACATCACCGATCGTTAGGGAACTGCAGATGAAAACCACGATGAGATACCACTTCCCTCGCGTGAGAATGGCTACAACAACTACCGCTGCAGCCGCCACCAGCACCACAGACAATAAGTCCCCGCTGCCGGCCAGCATGTGCAGCAGCAGGACCTCACGCATTGCTGGAGAGAATGCAAAACGGTAGAGCCACTTTGGCTGGAAGTTTGGTCATTTCTTGTAAATGAAAACATACACTGACCATGGGACCAGGCCGTTCCACCCGTGGGTGTTTCCCCAAGTGAAATGAGAACTTACATCCACCCAAACCCTGCATGTAAATGTTATACTGGCGTCATTCATGATCGCCCAGGACTAATACAACCCAGATGTTCTTTAACGCGAATGGGTAAAAAAAAATGTGGTACGTCCATTCAGTGGAAACGTACTCAACAGTCAAAGGAACAAACTACGGATACACCAACAACATGGATGAATCTCTAAACCTTCTGCTTGGTGAACAAAGCCAGATGTAGAGGTCTACACGTTGTAGGATCCACGTGACATTCTGGAAAAGGCAAAAGTCTAGGGATAGAAAACCCATCAGTTCTGCCAGGGGCTGGGCGTGGGGGTGGACTGACCACGAAGAGACGCCAGGAAATTTTGGGGGGTGTTGGAACTGTTCTCTACCTTGACTGTGGTGGTGGATACACAACTGTATTCATTTATCAAAACCCACACTGAAAAGGTTGAGCTTTACAGAATATAATCACACCTCAAAAAAATATATCAATGGGGCATTGAAAAAGGTATATATATGTGGTAAGCATCAACTTGGAAGTAAAGAAAGGCAACCTGTACATTAAAGGGATGTGTGTGTGTGAATGGGCTTGGTGCGCACAGAGGCGGGCAGTGGCTCAGTGTGGGCAGGGTTAGACCTGGCCCTGTCAAAAGACGCTTCTGTTCCTGGTGTGCCTGGGGCCTCGTTGCCAGGGTGGGGCTGGGAATCCAAGCCCTCGAAGGTAGGGCTCCCAGGACTTGGGGGTGGGACCCAGAGACGTCGGTTAGCAGCCGAGGCTGGTACGACCTGCTGTCGGGCCAGCTCAGGACAAGGGTGCCTGCCGATGCCAGCAGGCCTGGGGGGCTGCCAGTGGCCTCTAGAGGGCAGGGCGGGAACTGGATGAGCACGGGTGCTGGGTGTCTTCAGTGTCCCTGGAACTTGGAGAGAGGGTGCCTGGCAGGGAAATGACCATGGCCTCGTGCTGGGCTGGGAGGGGAGCTGCCCCTGTCACCACAGGCCCGAGGGGCCCCCTGTCTGGCCCTGTCCAGAGGACTCTGGCCCCGTGTGTGCGTGGGGCTGTCCCCCCGGAGGCTCCTGGCTCGGGCTCTGGCTCCGTTCCCAGGGGCAGGTGTAAGCAGCTGAGGCCGGTGGCCAGGCCCTGCCCAGGCCCTGCCCAGACCCTGTTCCCCGGAGCTGTGGGGCCAGGGGTGAGGGGAGGGGAGGGTCCTGGGACAGGCCAGCTCTGTCAACACCTGCTGCTGCTGGCCAGGAGGAGGGGCGTGTGGTGGCCTGGCGGGGGCACAGGAGGAAAGGGGGCTTCCTCGCCAATTCATCTGCTGAAGAAAAAGGTGGGGCCTTCGAGGATGGTGTTTACTCGGGCGGGGGGCGGGCAGGGCCCGGGTCTCCTGACCTGGCTGCACGAGGGGCTGCGCTGGGCCTGCAGCTGCTGTCTTGGCCTTGATGGACTCGGGGTGGGAGGGGGCTGGGGAGGAGGCCCTGCCCGGACACCACCAGCCCCCATCACACCCTCTCCTCTCCACTCCCTGTAACGTGTTCCCTGCAGTCCACACCCATCCAGCACTGCGGCTCTGCTTTCCCACAATGGCCTTGGTTTCTATCTGTGGCCATATTTTGTGGGAACAATCCCAGCTCGTTCAGATTCGGGACCTTTATGTTTCTGCTTTAGGCCTCTTGCCCCTTAAAGACATCTAGGGTGGCACCGTTCAACCGAATTTTCTGAAATGAGGGAAATGTTGATACGCTATGTGACCCAGGTGGGAGCCACTGGCCACAGGGGCTGCCGGGTGCTTAGAGTGGCTTGTGCCTCTGGGTATCTGAAGTTTACCTCGTGAAGGTGTCAGTTTACACAGCCCTGTGTGGTCAGTGGCTGCTCTGATGGACAGTGCAGGTCTGGACTCTGAAAAGTACTTTATCTGCTTTTCCGCGGTGACCTGTCTGCCTTCAGACTGTGTGCCCGGTTAGCAGGTGGAAGGGGTCCGGAATTACCCACTGAGATGTGAATGCTACCTAAAGCAGTCTACAGATTCAACGCAACGCTATCAAAATGCTTTTTTCCAGAAATAGAGAAATCCATCCAAAAGTTCATATGAAATCTCAAGTGACCCAGAATAGCCAAAGCAATGTTGGAAAGGAGCAAAACGGGGGCCTCACACTTCTTGATTTCAAAACTTGCTACTGAGCTACAGCCATCAAAATACTGCGGTACTGACAGACACATAGACCAACATACTAGAGTAGAGCCCAGAGATAACCCTCACGTTTATGGTCCAAAAACTTTCACCAAGGGTGCCAAGACTGTTCAAGGGGGAAAGGACAGTCTTTTCCATAGAAAACAAACTTATTACCAAAAGGGAAAGGGGGTGGGGAGGGATAAATTAGGGGTTTGGGATTAGCAGATACAAACTACTATATATAAAACAGATGAGCAACCAGTTCCTACTGCAGAGCACAAGGAACTCTATTCAATTTCCTATAATAAACCATAGCGGAAAAGAATATGAGAAAGAATATATATACGTATGTGTGTATAACTGAATCACTTTGCTGGACACCTAAAGCTAATACAACATCGTAAGTCAACTAGACTTCGATAAAAATTTTTAAAAGAAATAAATGAAAGGCAAAAGGGCAGTCTTTTCAACAGAGGGTGCTGGCAAACTGGATCTCCACATGCGAAAGAGTGAAGTTGGACCCTTACCTCACACCATATACAAAATTAACACAAAATGGATTAAAGACTTAAGTGTAAAAGTTAAAGCTGTAATAGTCTTGGAAGAAAACGGGGAAAACTTCATGACGCTGGATTGGCAATGATTTCTTGGATATGACACCAAAGGCACAGGCATGAAAGGAAAAAAATAAACTGGACTTCATCAAACTAAAAACTTTTGTGCATCAAGGGACACTGCCAACAGAGTGAAAAGGCAATCCATGGAACGGGAGAAAATATTTGCAAATTAGAGAAGGAATTAATATTCAGAATAGATTAGAGAAACAAAAAAAAATCCTCTTACAACTCTGCAGGAAAAACCTGATTCAAAAATGGGCAAAGGGGACTTCCCTGGTGGCTCAGTGGTTAAGAATCCGCCTGCCAATGCAGGGGACACAGGTTCGATCCCTGGTCTGGGAAGATCCCACACGCCGCGGAGCAACTAAGCCCGTGCACCACATCTACTGAGCCTGCGCTCTAGAGGCTGCGAGCCACAACTACTGAGCCCTCGTGCCACAACTACCGAAGCCCACGCGCCTAGAGCTCATGCTCTGCAACAAGAGAAGCCGCTGCAATGAGAAGCCCGCGCACCTCAACGAAGAGTAGCC
>NC_139151.1:106505816-106610816 GCF_964270905.1 Leucopleurus acutus | reverse complement strand
ATTACCTTTAAGTAACATTCTCAAATTCCTCTCTTGCTTAATAAATTTTAGACAGTATCACTCGACCCTTTGTTATGTCCATATTTAAGCATTCTAAGTTCTGTCTATAAGTTGGATTCGAAAGTTAAAAGCCGGCAGAAAACAGTACATTACGATGATGATGTAAACGTTTACATGAGGACCAAGAACGGGGCTAGGACTCCAGTTCCTCTTTAAAGACCCATGAGAAGGGTCTTTCTAACATCACAGACCAGCGGATCCTTTTTTCTTCTACTCCATCAGTTGTTCAAAATCATGACAAATTTTAGCTTAGCGTTAGGGTCATGATGTTCACATTGCCTTTCTTCTTTTCTTGCGGGAGAAGAATTATGTCTTCTTTTTATGTCATCAAAATACCATCCTGTTTCTTATGTACCCCTGGGATCCCTGCCACTCTCATCGGAGGCCTCTGGCTCTCGGCCCTAATGTGGAGTTCCCAGTGGACAGTTATCATTCTGAGAGTCCCCTTCCTTGAGCTACTGGATAAGAGAACTGTGTCTTTATCCTTGTTCTGCTGGGATACGTATTCAAGTAACAACCTCAGGAAAGGCCCCTAGAGTATAGACTCTCATATCTGAAAAGTCTCTGATTTTCAAACATGCTGAGTTTTGTAGAATTCCAGATTCAAAATGGTTATCCTGCTGAATGCTAAAGGCATCACCTCCTTTTCATCTCACCTTTCCTTGTTGCTGGTGACAAGTTACAGGGCGGATTCTTTGTTTCCTCCCTGGAACTTAGTAGGAATGTCATTGTAGTCATTGCATCTATTTTCCTCGCTGCTCTGAGATGCCCTGGGGATGGGCTTGGGTGTGAGTCTTATCTTTTTTTAGTTTTGTTTTGTTTATTTGTTTTGTTTTCTTTCTGTGGTACGCGGGCCTCTCACTGTCGTGGCCTCTCCCGGTTGCGGAGCACAGGCTCCGGACGCACAGGCTCAGCGGCCATGGCTCACGGGCCCAGCCGCTCCGCGGCATGTGGGATCTTCCCGGACCGGGGCACGAACCCGTGTCCCCGGCATCGGCAGGCGGACTCTCAACCACTGCGCCACCAGGGAAGCCCGTGAGTCTTATCTGTATCCATTATCTTCACTCTCGTGGAGGCTCCTTCAGACTGAAGCAGCTCCAACTTTAAGAATATCCTTGTATCCTCCCCCTGAAAAACTCCCTCACTTCTCCGTCTCTGTCTTTCTGGATTTCCTGCGGGACCATCTGAGTCTGTTCCCCTTGTCCCTCATCCTTTCTCATGTTTTCTAACTCTCTACCTTTCTGCTCTGTATTCTGGGAACTTCCTTCAACTTCTCACCTGTCCCTTTAAGTTATTATTTTGGCGATCACGTTGTGATGTTCCAGGAGCTCTTCCTTTCAGTGATGGGATAAGCTTCTAAGGCTTGAGAAAAGTGGTTTCTGGGTTTTGGGGGTGGTAAACCAGACAGTCTTGCACGGGCAGGTCTCTGCACACAGCTGCTCTCAAGGCAGAGCCCAAGCCGGTGTGTTTCCCTTCTGGAGTGAGCGCGCACGGAGGGGCGGGTGATGCGGTGGTGATGAGAGCAGGTCCTGGGGACGCTGGGTCCACGCTGGGTGGTGGAGAGCGGGGGCGCCCTCTGGTCAGGGAAGGGCGTGCGGTGCAAAGGGCTCAGACCCGCGTCCCCCCAGCCTCACCTCACCAGCTCCATGACACAGACAAGACCATTCACTCCGCTCCACCTGGTGTCGATCGCCACAGGGATTTGAATAGATAGTTACTCAGGAAGCACAGCACAGGCCTGGCCCTTAGTATGCGTCCTGGGTGTGCTCTGGTTCCCAGCCCCTCAGGACAGCCGGGGGTTGCTGGCTTGGCGGCGTCAAGCGCTGGACCTGGGGGCTTTGGGTCCTCCTGGTGACCCCAGATCCATGTGAGGGAAGGTTGCTCTGGCTGGGGAAATACTCAGACCCTCTGCAATGGCAGGAATCTCCTCTTGACCGGCCTGGGGCGCCAGCTCAGAAACTACCCTGCAGGGGGTTGGGCAGCCCTGGGCCTCCCAGGTTGGGGGAGGGGTGCTCTACCAGAGCTGCTGAGCCTGGCCGGCGAGGACCCCAGGGCCACCCTCCTCCAGGGCAGAGAAGCTGAGGCTCTCAGGGGCCCAGGGCTCTCTCATCAGCCTTTTCAAGGAGGCTCTGGCCCCTTTTTTCTGGACCTCAAGGTCCCTGCCTGGGGGCCAGGGGGTGGGTCTCTCCCCACAAGGGAGGCGCCTGGCTCGGTGCTCCCTCAGGCCGCATTTAGGACACGCCCAGGTGGCCAGTGGGTGTGTGGGCTGGGGGAGCGCAGGCGGATGGGGGGACAATGGAGAAACGGCTAAGGAGGAGCCGGGGAGGCTGGGGTTCCGGCACACCTCCAGGCTGGACCCCGCTGTGGCCTGCCTGTTCCCCACGGGGATGGAGCAGGTGAGGACCACGTGTCCAGGAACCTCCCAGCCCCCAGAGCACCGGCCGGAGAACCCGGCTGGTTCTCCCTAACGTTTACCACGGTCACTGCCGCCAAAGCAGCCTCTGCCTCTGCACACCTCCTCCCCGACCGCCGGGCCTCTCCCTGCCCCCGTCCTGTCTCCGCCCTGGCTTGTAGCTTTTGCCAGTGCCCATAGTGTGAATCTTCCCGCCGTGGCTGATTTCAAGCTGCCCACGTGAGGTCACCAGATGCAGAGACAGCCCTGCGAGCCGGCAGGGGCCCCCACCGCCTCCCCTGGCCAATGTCCACATCCCTCCAACCCCCGCGGCCCTGGCTCAGGGTCTGAGGCAGGGCCAGCCCTCAAATATGTGACCAGGTGAACTAATCTGAAATCCTGGGGGCAGCTTCAAGCCCAAGCCAACCGGCTCAAATGCCAGGTCCCAGTCCCAGCTCTGACACTGGCCGCCTGCCTGGGCCTCAGTTTCCCCACCTGTAAAATGGCTACTTCATCCCAATGTCTCTACTGGCTATAGACTCTACACTCTGCCCGAAACTGCTGTCACCACCAGCCGATGGGCACCTGTGAGTAAACCTCCTGGGAACTGCAGACCCTGAGATGCAGGCACAGGCAGCCAGTGGGGACGCCAGGCCAAGGAGGAGATGAGGAGGTTGGTTCCCACAGTGGCACCCAGTAGGCCCTTGGGAGATGCCCGTGCTGAATCCCCACTTCTGGCCAAGGCCTGGTGCTTCAGGCCCTCCTCCAAGAAGCAGTAGGGTCTTTGGTGTCTGACTTGGCAGGAGCCAGAGGGAAAGGCAAGTAGACCCCCGTCACCTGAGCCAGGGGGTGGCTGGGGAGCTGCTCTGCCTTTGCCCCTTCCGTCCTGCACCTGCTACATCTGTCTCCTCCGGGACAGGACCGGGGCTGACTCTGACGTGTCACCTTTTCCCTGGTATCTGTCGTAGGGCTTGGCAAGTGCTCAACCCTCAGAGAATGGGAAGTGGGGGTGAAAGTGGGTGCAGGGGATGTGGGGACAGGAAGGGAATGGATGGATGGATGATGGATGGACAGATGATGGAAGGGTGAGTGAATGGGTGGATGGGTGAGCAGATGGGTGGATGGATGGGTGAATGAATAGATGGATGAATAGATGAGTAGATGGGTGGATAGATGAATGGGATGGAGGTAGATGGATGGGTGGATGGGTGGTTGGGTGGGTGGATGGATGGGTGGATGGATGGGTGGGTGGATGGAAGAGATGGATGGATGGGTGGATGGATGGACAGATGATGGATGAGTGAGTGGATGGATGGATGAGTGAACGGGTGGATGGATGATGGGTGAGCAGATGGGTGGATGGATGATGGGTGGGTAGATGGATGACTGATGGATGGGTGGTTGGATGATAGATCAGTGGGTGGATGGATGGGTGAATGAATAGATGGATGAATAGATGAGTGGATGGGTGGATAGCTGAATGGATGGATGGGTGGGTGGGTGGATGGATGGATGGGTGGGTGGATGGGTGGATGGATGGATGGATGGGTGGGTGGATGGATGGGTGGATGGATGGGTGGATGGATGGATGGATGGACAGATGATGGATGAGTGAGTGGATGGATGGATGAGTGAACGGGTGGATGGATGATGGGTGAGCAGATGGGTGGATGGATGGGTGAATGAATAGATGGATAAATAGATGAGTAGAGGGGTGGATAGATGAATGGGATGGAGATGGATGGATGGATGGATGGGTGGGTGGTTGGATGGGTGGATGGAGGAGATGGATGGGTGGATGCCTGAGTTGACTGGGTTGGTGGGCGAGTAGATGGAAGGAAGGCAGGCAAGCCAGGGCTCTGGCCTCCTCATGTAGAGCATAGGCATTTCCGAAGCAGACATGGCCAGGTAGCAGATGGCAGCCACTGGCCTCTCCCCGGTAGCCAGTCGACCCCAAGTCCTGTCAATTCCCCTGGCTGGGCCTCCTCCCCCATCGCTGCAGCCTGGGCCAGATTCAGATTCGCCCCTCCCCCAGCTCTCACCTGGACTGGGCTTCAGTTCTCTGACTCATCTCCTGGCTACCAGCAGCTTTGTCCCCCTCACAGTCTACCCACTCCATTGGTATTTCTGAAATGAGAGTTTCCTGCACGCGTACAACCTGCACTGGACGCAGTACGTTCGGCGCCTCTGTGTGTCGTGTAAGGACCTCTCCTCCACCCGCAGGCCCCTCTGCTCCCTCCGTGGTACTCCGTGCCTTTGCCCTGGCTGGCTCTGCTGCCCGACACACACTCACCCCGGCCCCAGCCTAAGTCGTCCTCCACAGATCCCCTCCCCGACCTTCATCACATTTACTGCAGTGCCAGCGCTGGGGCCCCCACAGCATCGAGCACCTGCCGTGTGCAGAGCACTTGCCCTGCATCCTTGGTCCTCACGCAGTTGTGGAAACTGAGGCTTGCTCATTCAGAGCACCCCAATTTCACACCCTCTTCTCAGCACCTCACCCCACCTCACCCCACGGGAACGTCCGTGTCCTGTTCTGTGCAGATGAGGAAACCCACAGCGGGGCAGCCAGGTGCGCTCAGCCCCAGCCTATGAGGATTCAAGGGACTTTCTCCTTTAGCGCCATCTTATGCCCATTTCTGATATATTATGTTCTGCGAGGGCCCTTTCTTCCCTGTGTCTTCAAGAGTCATTCCAGGGGGGCGTGCCCGCCTCACAGGCACGGTTTCCTTTAGGGGTGATGAACGTTCTGGAGCTGCACAGAGCTGGTGGACGCACAGCATGGTAAACGCACTAACTTCCTCCAAAGTGTTCGCTTCACGGTGGTTAATTTCACGTTTTGTCGATTGCACTTCCGTTAGTTTCACATTTTGTCGATTGCACTTCCATGTTTTTGAACAGAACATAATCTAGCTTTGTCTAAAGGTCGGCTTAGTCCAAGGAGCAGGCAGGCAGGACCGGCCCCAGGCAGGGAAGCGAAGGGCCGGGTCCCGGCGCACAGGGAGAGGAAAGGGGCAGCTGCCGTCTGCCCTGCAGGGCAGAAGGTCACCTGTCTCAGCCCCCAGGACACTGGTCCACATGCAGCCACCCGGGGCCTGCAGGAAGGCGTGGCCTAGAAGCCCTGCTGCCTTCTCTCCCCGGGAGGTGGGTTACACAGCCTGCAGCCCCAGGATGTCTGTGCACACTCTGGGTGGCTGCCAGCCTGCAAGCAGGGCTTTGCAGATTCCCGTCCGACTCCGCTAATCAAGGTCCAAGTGGCCGGAAGCCTGGCGTGGCCGATGGCGCCACTGTGTCCCCGGTCCCTGGCCTGGAGTTGGCCCTGCGGAGCCCAGGCTCTTTGTGGACGAGCAGGGGCTGGAGGATGAGCAAAGGGGGCCCGGGGGGCGGTGGGGAGGTGAGCTCTACGGAAGGGTTCCGGCTGGAGATCGGGAGGTTCTTCTGTCCTGTTCCCAAAGTGTGGCCTCTTCTCACAAATCGCCTTTTTCGCCCAAGCCTCTGGGGACTCTCAGGTGGGAAGGCGGGGGCCCCCTGGCAGCACCGCCTGGGGACGTGGCTGGGATTGAGGTCAGGGATCTGAGTCGGGTACCGAGAAAATGTTAGGGTCTTTGGTTTCATCTTTTTGAGTCACGGTGTCTCCACCCAGGAAACGCACAAATGCTTTACCTCTCCCCTATTCTCTTCTCGTCTGTGTGCTTAGAGCTCCTTTGTCCTGATGGGGACCCCGAGGCAGAGAGGCATGTGATCTATTGGAAGTACCACAGCCATTGGCCCTCCTCCACTGGAAGGACAGGGAGGGCGCCTGTGCGTCCTGCCGGGCGCGGCGCAGGGGCAGGGTATGCCTGTGTCCTGCCCCAGGGTTCCTGCCATGGCCTGCACTTCCCGATGGGGAGAGCGTGAGGGAATGAGCGACGTTGTCTTAGGAAACCGGGGAGTGGGTCACTGAACATGCATGGTGTCAGGCTCTGGGGGCCATTTCCCACATCTCAGGGTGATGAATGGATGAGGCGATGGGTTGATGAAGACCCTTGGGAGGGGGACGTGGATACAGAGAAAGGGGGAGCGCAGCGGGGACCCAGCACTTCGTCCATCTCTTGTTATGAGTTCATGGAGAAAACATGCATCATATGTGCAGAGATTCTGTTTGATGTAATTGGCGTGTGTGGTCAGCTGTATAACGGCCCCCAAAGACGTCTGTGTCAAGTCCCCAGCACCTGTGCATGTCACCTTATATGGCAAAAAACGGAGGTCTTTGCAGATGTGGTTCAGAATGTCAAGATGGGGACATTATCTGGGATTATCTGTGGGGGGGGGGGTGGGGCTAAATGTCATCACAGGTGTCCTTATAAGTGGGAGCCAGAGGGGGATTTGACTACAGACAAGGAGGAGACCACGTGATGACAGACAGAGGCTGGAGGGACGTGGCCATAGGCCCAGGGATGCCTGGAGCCCCCAGGAGCTGGAAGAGGCAGGAAGGACCCTCCTCTAGGACCCCTGGAGGGAGCCGTCCCAGCTGATGCCTTGGTTTTGGCCCGGTGACAACTGACAGTGAACTTCTGCCTCCAGAACTGTGAGAAATTTAGCTTCCTCTGTTTGAAGCCAGCCAGTGTGCTGTCACTGGTCGCAGCAGCCCCAGGACACTCACGCAGGGTCAACAGGAGGTGACACGTTTTGCAGAAGCAACGGAAAGTGGGTGCTGGTCGGCAGGGGGAGGGCAGGCCGCTGCATTAAACAGAGACACCGGGTGGACCCCGCTGAGAAGGTGCGGGTGGACCAAAGACGTGGGGAAGGTGGGAGAGAGGGGTGAGGGGAGCAGCGGAAGAGAGACCCTGGGGCCGGGAGCGAAGCCTGTGCCACCACCTCCCAGGGCGAACCCTCTCCTCTGAGTTCCCGCTTGGCCCCCTCCACTGTTTCACCTCAGACGCGTCACCATCTGTACCTCCATTTCCTCACCTGTGGGGTGATCCCTGACCCCGACGCATAGGGACACTACCTGCTCTCTCCTGCCGTTTAGGGCATGGGCCCCAGGGTACCCAGAAGCCTCCTCCTGGCAGGTAGCTGGGGCCCTTCCGGTCTGGGGAGTACAGCAGTGTCACCATCCTGGACGCGCCTCGCTGTGCCCTTGAGGACGTCTTTCGATCTGGTCCGTCCCTAAAACCATTTGCTGGGTCAGATGCACGCCCGAGCCCGCCCCCTGGGGCTCACTCGCACTCTGGCCGATGGCACGGGGCCCCCGTTTCTGTCACAGGGAAAAAGCAGCTCCCTCCGACCTGGAGAAAATCCCCCTCACCCCAGGTGGGTTCCCTGCAGGTTTCAGCCTAAACAAGTCCAGCTCTTGTTCTTATAAAACCAAGGTGGTTCAGCCATCAGCATCCTCGCGCGACCAGCGCAGAATCCCGTGTGTTCAGGACATCGCGAGGGGGTTTCTGTTACTGAAACCAAGAGCTCCAACTGACAGACCAAGAAAGGATGGATTTTCTCTGGGGGGCACTGGGGGCTCCCTGCCCCGCCCCCGGGTCACGGTGTTGGCAGGCTGGGCTGGATCCACTACTTGAACGAAACGGACTGAGCAGGTAGGAAACTGAACGATCTGGGAACCCGGCATGCTCCAAGTTCACTGCTCCCCCTGCGAAAATGGAGTGCATCCCCCCCCTCCCCCCCCCCCCCCCCCCCCCGGCCAGGCAGGGGGCGCCCAGGGCTGGCGGTGGATCCAGTTTCCCGGAGTAGCTGGGGTGGATGCCCGGCGATGTGCACCTCTCGGCCTTCATGGAGATGATTCCCCAGGGGACCTGAGTTCCATCTTTATCTCATTAGTTTCTGTGCTGGGAATCTGATGGACTCTTTAACCTTGCAAGCCAAGGTGCCCGCCAGCCCCAGCTGAAATTCATCAGCGTCGCGTGCGGGATTAGAGCTGGGTCTCACAAAGAGTTTTCTGCCGAATTCTCCTCCACCGGGGACCTGGAAACGCGGAGGAACACTTCCACGCGCGAGCTGTTCTCGGGCACTCTCTGGGGTGACCCTACGCCACGGAGCAGGGGCCCCTGAGACGCCCATGTCACCGCCCAGCTCTCTTACCAGTCAGGGCACTTGACAGCAGAGCCCCCAGGAAATGGCATGTTTGCTGTTTCTGTGGGTAACTGCATGTGATCTAATTACTGACCTGGCTTTGTTCCTCCAACCCCGGGAGAGCGTGGCTTACAAGGAAAGAATGCGTGAATGTGTCCGCCGCGGTACTGTCTGCCCGCTCCCATGCCGGTGCCCGTGCCCCGACCTGCTTCTCCCCCCACCCCAGCATCTCCCCAGGCAGGGCCTGGGACGTGATGAGTCAGCCCCAGATCGGCGAGGTTTACTGGAAACACCCCCAGCCTGCATGGCAAGCCGGGTCTGTCTCGCCGTCTCTCCACCGCGGGGAGGGGCAGCTTAGGCGGTGTGGTGGTCCGAGTCGTGGCCCCCCAGAGACGCTGCGTCCTGATCTCTGGCACATGTCTATGTCACATGGCCGAGGAGAATTAAGTTTGCACGTGAGACCTTGTCAGCGTGTCAGCTGACCTCAAGATTGGAACATGATACTGGAGCATGTGGGTGGGCCCCGTGTTGATTGCAGGGTCCTTAGTAGAGGGGGGAAGGAGGGTCAGGAGTAGAGGGAGGGAGGAGATATGACAGAAGAGCAGAGGGTGCAGTGATGGAGGAAGGGGCCACGAGCCAAGGGGTACAGGTGGCCTCTAGAAACGAAAGGGCGAGAAACAGATTCTCCCCTGGGGCCTCCGGGAGGACCTAGCCCTGCCGCACCCTGATGTTGGCCCCGTGAGACCTGCGACCTCCAGCGGTGTAAGAATAAATCTGCGTTGTGGACGCCACCAAGCTTGTGTTAAGTTGTTCCAGGAGCGACAGAAACTAATACAAGTGTTTGTGAGCAGTGAGAACAGACCCTGGCCCAGGCTGTTCTGATCCCTGTTCGCCGTAAGCACATTGCTGCCCGGGACAGGGAGAGAGGACCCCGCTCTACAGATGGGGAGACTGAGGCTGCAAGGGTTCCGGCCACTTGCCCAAGGCCAGGAAGGGACTCGGGACCCCGGCTTCTGTCCCAGATGGTTCCCACCGCACCCCCTCCCTCGCTCATAGGCCTCCTTGGGACCCCCTGTCATCCCAGAGGCTTGCAGGACAGGAGATGAGGTCTGGGCTCGTGTGCCCACTGGGGAAATCCACGGGGTCCCCCGGCTCTGAGGCTGTGCTAGGGCCACCCAGGAGGAGGGTAGGCGTTTGCTGCCGCAGAGGCTCCGGCCAGAGCCCACCTGCATCCGGGAACGAAGGCGCTGGCCGGGAGCACGGTGCACAGGGCCGGGCCGGGCCACAGAGGCCGGACTCACACAGCACCTGGAGGAAGGCCACCTTGACCAGTGTGGCATCAGGACGGCACCCGGCCTGCTTCTCACTTGCCTTCTCCGTGCTGCTCCCCCAGGGAGCCGGCCACCCCTGGTCAGGGTGCTGGCTGTCCCGGGAGCCTCGGAAGACCGCGGGGCCCTGAGGGACCCATCCCGGCCCCAGCACCTGCGCAGAGGTTTCTGCAGACAGAGCGCAGAGCCGGCGTTCACCGCCTGAGCCCACAGCATCCTCTCCGGACAGCCTGTGCGGCCACGTCACTCCACAGGTCACTCCCCGAATGAGTGACCTGGGCTGCCCTGCAGGCGTCCGCACACTGGGCAGCTTAGACCAACACAGATCTGTCCTCCCCCAGTTCTGGAGGTCAGAAGCCTGAGATCAAGGTGTGGGCGGGGCCCTGCTCCTTCCTGCCTCTTCCAGCTTCTGGGGCCCCGGCTGTCCCTGGGCCTGTGGCCGCGTCGCTCCAGTCTGTGCCTGGTCTTCACGTCGCTTTCTCCTCTTCCCTCTCTGTCTCCCCTCTCATGAGGGCGCCTCTCACTGGGTTCAGGGCCCCCCAGATTCAGAACGATCTCTCCTCCATCCTTACCTTAATTACTTCTGCAAAGACCCTGTTTCCTAATAAGTCACATTCCGAGTTCAGGGTGGACATGAATTTGGGGGGAACGCTCTCCAGCCACTGTACGTATGTCTTCCCTCGGGCATATCAGCGCCCCCAAGGAGTGCCCAGGACTGACACCCGCCTGCCGCCACCCTCCGTGCACCCCCAGAGGCGGAACTCACACCCTGGGTGGGCCCTGGGGGCTTGGAAATGGGTCACCCTGCGTGTTGGCACGTGGGCCACCAGGAGCCTGTAGGGCGCTGGGGTGGGTGGCAGGCAGTGGGCGAGGAAAGGTCTGGGCCAGGCCTGGGCTCTGACGGGGGACTCGGGTCACACACAGAAGCCACCTGGTGCCCACTGTGCATGGAGACACCCCAGGCTTTGGGGAGGGCGGGGCCAGCAGGAAGGACGGCACCCTGCCCTCCCCTCCCCAGGCCCCATCCAGGGGGGTCCTCCAGGGACGTGGGGAGAGGAAGGGAGGTCGTTTCAGACTGTTGTCGATCTGGTGGAGTGAAGGGAACAGGCTGACGGCATGGGACAGGCGGCTGGAAGGGGCAGGGAGGTGTTTCAAGGGAGGTCACCTGAAGGGCAGACCCGCAGGGGGGACTGGGGGCCCGTCGTTCCCGACTCCCTCGCTGCTCCAGGGCTGAGGCTCTGGTCCTCACGCAGCTCGGGCACAGCGCCCTTTGTGTTAGTTGCGGGGAGACAGCACATGGGTCCCAGGCCCCCGAGTTCTGCAGGGCCTGGAGGAACTGGCCCAGACAGTGCACACCCCAAAAGGATGCCGAGGGCCGGGGAGGAGCTCTGTGGTCTCCCTCCGCCGGCCAAGGGAGCTCTGCAGCCCAGCACCTCCTCTGGATGCCCAGCTCCGCCCCCCGGGCCGCTGTATGACCTTGAGCTTTGGATCAGCTGGGATGCCTAGGGAGTCTGTGCTGTGGTTAGCGGGAAATTAGTCTTGGCTAACACCAAGGAAACCACTTTTATTTCGCTCTCAACTCTCTGAACTGAGTCCATTTGAGACAAGGGGCTGTCACCAAATCTTCCTTTGTGCAGAACTTCAGGTCTGTGTCACCAGGGCTCCTGAATCCTCACTGCCAGCAATCAGCCAGCAAAGGAGAGGGTCTGGAGGACTCTTGCCCGGCCCAGAACGTAACTTGAAGGATTTATCAGGAAGTCTCAGCATCCTGAAATCTGGGCATGGTCCGTATCCTCTCATCTATAACCAACCTCCCCTCCCTCCCTCTCCAACCTCTAGATGTCCATTAGGAAAGCTTCTATTATTTGCAAATAATCAAAACCCCAGTAATGGTGTCTGAGGCCACCATGGTGAGCCTGGAGGAAGGCATGTCCAGGGTTTGTCCCGTGGGTCAGTGGCGTCTCTGTAAGCTTCTTGGCCTTTCCCTCATGGCCACAAGACGGCAGCCACAGCTCCGCATATCATGTCCTTAGAGCAAATCTTATGCAAGAATATAGGGGAATAAAGCACCAGGAAGCTCTCCTCTGATCTCCCTCCCTCCAAGTAAAATATTTCCAAGAGGGCCCCCCAGACACTCACCCTCAGGCCTCATTGGCCAAAACCGTGTCCAGTGACCACCCCTAATTGCAGGGGAGGCTGGGAAAGCAAGGATCTGACTTTTCCAGCCTTGGTAGTGGAAAGCAGGCCGGGGGAAGGAGCTGGGTGTGTGAGAGGGCCAAGGCTCCCGGCCGCGCCTGGAAGTGGTGGCTTTTGGCGGGTTTTGAAAGATGAATAGGACTTCGGCATATAGCGATAGCGAGCCTACAGAGCGTGTTCCAGGCAGAAGTAAAAAAAATGAGCACAGGAGCGGCACACCTGTCAGCCAGGAAGACCTCACCTGGCAGATGGCCCATTCGTTGCAACAGGGAGTCGTAAGGCGTGCACTTTCAGAACCACACATGCTATTTCAACGGCAAACCTTCACACAGAAGCTTTGGTTTCTGCACCGTTTTAGGTGTCGGGCCTCTGCTTTTAGCTCTGCTCACCCCACTGTGTTCTTCCTTGCTTGCATTCGCCGTGGCACACCATTTCCGGTTCTATTTCAATGTGGAGCAGGATGTACCGGCAGAAGCTTCTTGGGGGACCCCCAGGGGCTCTCCAGGGAACTCGGGTATTGACAGGAAGTCACAGATGCCTTCTCCAGAATGTGCTACCGGAACCGGCCCTCTGCCACCCCGACAGGTCCTTCCCCACCTGGCCAGTGACCCCCAGCTCTTCAGTGTCACGCAGTCCTAGGTCATGGCGCCAGCCCCAGACAGCACGGCTTTGCCTCCAGCTGTGTGTCCTCATGCAAATCACTCAACCTCTCTGTGCCTCAGTTGCTTCATCCAGAGAGTGGGAGTAACAACAGTACCTGCTTCACGGGGTCATCATGAGGATTCAGTGAATTTAACACAGGAAGCGCTTAGAGCCCTGCCTAGTGACCAAAAGTGCTCCAAGACTGTGCATAATAATTACAACGTCTACTATTATTACTTCTCCATTATAACCAGGTAAGCCAGAATCCAGACCTCCTCCCACTTTGCGCCAACTAAGCACACAAAAACCCAGACACAGTCGGGGGGAGGGCGTCTCTTTGTGCTTCAGAAAGGACTCTCCGTACGATCCTCTGAACCTTTCTAGCGCACCTCACAGATGACCCCATTTCTAAAAAGTTTTTTTTTTTCTTTTCAGAGGAAAAGCTCAGATATATCCAACCTGGCACCTGTGTGCGGTCGTATAAATGTTGCTTGCATAGGAGGATTAAGACTTTCTTAGCTTTTATTATATGTAGGTCCCTGTGGGTTACCTTGAGGCCCTCATATACATGTATTATTTGTGTCAGTTCAAGTGTCTTCAGGACATTCAGAACATGTCTTTATAACCCACGGCCCACGGGCCCAATCCGGCCCACCGCTTGTTTCTGTAAATAAAGTTTTATTGGAACATAGCTCCGCCCAGTCATTTACATAGTGTCGTGGCTGCCTTTCAGCCACAACTAGCAGAATGAGTAGTTACAACAGGGACTCTGTGTCCCAGAAAACCTGAAATGTTTACTCTCCGGCCCTTCACAGAAAGAAGGCCAACCCCTGATCTAGAACGTTTGCCAAGCTCCTTTCACAGGGCTCCATCCACCTGGAAGTGTGTCTCCTTCACCCTTTGAGTGACTTTTAGAACTTCCCCTTCAGTGGAGGCAGTCTCTCATCTAAGCCTCAGCACTTGGAACAAGAATAAAATGTCCCCATGGAAGGAGGTTGGTGTTCTGGGGTGGACAGGAGCGGTGGCCGGGCTCTCCCCTCCAGCTGGGGCCTGGCCTGGGGTTCTCATAGCCTCTCACCTTAGAGGTCAGAGCCATCCTGGGCAGGTGAGCTTGGCAGGGGAACTGTGGGGTCAGGGTGAGCCCTCCATGCCCCTCACCCCACCCAGGTTCCACCTCCTGTCCAAAGCCAGGGTCCCCGAGTGACACCCCCGCTCAGTCTGATTCAGTGGCTTTATAGCTGTGGATAATGCCCACCTCCCCCAGAGGGACTCGGGAACTGGCCTCGCCAGCTGAGCCCAGTGTCTGTCTGCCAGCCCGCTGAAGGCGGCCGAACAGGAGGGCGACCATCTCTCCCTGGTTTGCCTGGGACCAGCCTGGTTTTAAAACTGAAAGCGCCGTGTCTCAGGAAACGCCTCGGGCCCGGGTAGCCCAGGACATGGGTCACTCCATCTGCATCACAGGCTGCACACAAGAGCCCCGGGCTTGGGTTTCATTTGTTGAGTCGGTGAGCATCGTTTAAGTGCCTACCGGGATGCTCTGACCCCAAGCCCAGAGTGTGTGTGTGGGGGGGTCCTATCCGGGTTCCCATTGCCAGCCTTTGCCAGAGCCAGGACGAGAAAGTGGGGCATCTAGAAGTGAGGCGGGCAGGGCCAGGCCCCGCCCTGGGGGCACCCACACGCTGCTGGGAGAATCAGACTGTAAACAAATAAATCACAATTTCAAATTCAGTAAGTGAAGAGACAGTGATAAAGCAGAGGGAAGGGCAGAGCATCGGGACCATGGAGGGTGCGTCTGGGCAGGAAGGAGGGCGCCTCCGCAAAGCGACCTCGGGACGTGGCCAGGGACAGGAGTCTGGCTCCTGAGGGCCTGCAGCAGCGTTCCAGGCGGAGCACAGGCACCGCAGTGGAGGTGGGCTTGACCCGGTGGCGGCCGCGTGGCTGGAACACGGAGATCGAGGAAGAGGACCGGGCAGATCACACAGGGTCTTCGCGTGGTGGGGAATTCGGATTTTTACCCGATTCCGATGAGCAGCTGTCGGAGTATTTTAAGTGAGAAAGATATGATCTGGTTTCAGGTTTTTATAATAAAGTGAATTCAAGGGGAGACTGGTCAGGAAGCTTTTGTGGTCCTCACGTGAAAAGATGGGGCCCTGGAATACGGGGAGTTCAGGACAGGTGTGCAAACGCCGGCTCTGTCTTGGCACTCCTGCGGATGACACGTACCGACAGGTTAGGTGGGAACAGAGGCTTCAGGAAGACTCCCCGGGTTGGGACCGGCACCTGGGCATTCTGCGTCCCACTTGCATGGGTACCAAGGCTCTTTTCCTCTGTCCCTGGAACCTGGAGCATCTTTTCCCCGGTTCCTGGGGGACCCCGTCCTGCAAGGCTGAGCTCCCTGCTTTTCCGGTGACATGGGATGGCACGTTGCTCATGACGGCAGCACGCGGCGTCTACACAGGCAGAGTCCTGGGGGCTCCTGCCACTTTGAAAGCACAGGGAGGCGCCTGGGCCTCCCTCCCTCACGGGCCCCCTGCCTCCTGGCTTTCTGACTCACAGGAGTGTCCTGCTCTAAATAAACGCACGCGAAGGATGTCCAGGCACACCTCACTTCACTGCACTTTGCTTCATTGTGTATTTTTCACAAATTGAAGGTTTGTGGCAACTCTGTGTCCAGCAAGTCTGTTGGCGCCATTTTTCCAACATCTGCTCGCTTGGTGTCTCTGCGTCCCATTTTGGTAATTCTCACATTTCAAACGTTTTCATTGTTATTATATTTGCTACGGTGATCTGTGATCAATGATCTTTCATGTTACTGTTGCAAAAAGACTGCATCTCACTAAAGGTTCGGATGATGGTTAATATTTCTTAGCCATAAAGTATTTTTTTTCTATTTTTATTTTTTTGGCTGTGTTGGGTCTTTGTTGCTGCACGTGGGCTTTCTCTGCTAGCAGAGAGCGGGGGCTACTCTTCGCTGCGGTGTGTGGGCTTCTCATTGCGGTGGCTTCTCCTGTTATGGAGCACGGGCTCAGTAGTTGTGGCGCACGGGCTTAGTTGCTCCGCGGCATGTGGGATCTTCCCAGACCAGGGATCAAATCCGTGTCCCCTGCATTGGCAGGCGGATTCTTAACCTCTGCGCCACCAGGGAAGCCCCCCATAAAGTGTTTTTTAATTAACGTATGTACATTATTACCGTAGACACAATGCTTTTACCACTTAATAGACTGCAGTGTAGTGTAAACATCACCTTTATATGCACCGGGAAACCGGAAAACTCGTGTGACTCGCTCTGTTTCCATATTCCCTTTATTTCCGTGATCTGGAACTGAACCCCCAATATCTGCGAGGTCTGCCTGCACCTTTATAAGGAAGGAAGCCTTGGGGGTGCCCTGCTGATGTCACCATCATATTTATACATGCTCCCTTTTACATAGGGACCATGTATAAATATTTCAGTTTACATTTAACGTTTTCAGAATGAATGCATAAGATACATTCACACTAGCTGATAAAGTCTGCCACCCTCTGCTGTGTGTCACACCCTGTGCTGTGGACTGACTTTTTTTTTTTTATTGGAGTATAGTTGATTTACAATGTTGTGTTAGTTTCAGGCGTACAGCAAGGTGATATAGTCATATATATATTCTTTTTCCAATTCTTTCCAATTATAGGTTATTACAAGATATTGAATGTAGTTCCCTGTGCTATACAGTAGATCCTTGTTGGTTATCTATTTTATATATAGTAGTTTTATTTTATACATAGTAGTATTAGAAACTCCTAATTTCTTTTTTATTTACCCCATTTCTTATCTCATTGTGATGTTTCAAGGCTGCGGTTGCCATCCATATTTTGACATCCAAGGTCACAGAGCTGGTTTGGTCAAACCGGGACCCCCCACCCGGGTCTTTCTGCTTCTAAGTGGCTGGTTTCCCTTTCCGATCACACTGCCGTGCATCTCCTCGGGGAGCGAGGATCACACCTCCTGTCATTATTCCGGAGGCATCTAAGCTGTGTCTTTGTCGTCTACGTTCTTGGCAGGTAACACAGCCTGCTTTGCTTAGGAAATGCTCTGGGGTGATTTATTACAAAGTGATGAGACAATTTAATTTGAATCAAGTTCTTTGCACATTATTGCTTCTGTTGGGAAAAACTTGTAATTGTTTATCACGTTAGTGATGAGCAGGGAGATGCCGTGATCGTGGCAGGCGGGGCGTGTTCAGAATCGCCTGTTGGAGAAGCGGCTCCCGTAAGAGCGCGTCTCCGCGGATTGGGTGGGTGCGCTCCGTGGGGACAGCCCGTCATCCTCACCCGTGAGATTGAGATGATGCCGCTTCACGGGCAAGGCCCCCAGGAGCCAGGAGCCGTGTCACTGGGGGATGAATTGGCCACATTCGTCATCTCCCGCGCGTGACACAGAGCAGCCTTGCGCAGTCCGCCTCCCTGAGCACCGAGGTGGCGTGGGCTTCCCATCCCCCGGGAATTAGGGCTGCCTCCTGCTCGTGAGGGGTGGGGAGGGCTAGAGGGCAACACCAAGCGTTCCCCCGACCGGGATGCAGGAAGCAGGATTCAGGGAGCAGCAGCGTGTGTGGCTGCGAGCTGAGAGGTGCCCCACCGGTAGTGAATGTTGGCGGCGAGGGACAGATGACTTGGGGAACCCCTCCCGCTCGCTCATGGCCCACCAGCCCTTCCCAAGGAGCGGGCCTGGCCCTGCCCTCTGTGGAGCGGCCCTCTGTGCCACTCCGCAGCCAGCGCCGCCGTGGTGAGCTGGGCCGCCTGCCCACATCTGGCATCTCTGCCCAGCTGGGACACCTGTTGAGGCCCCTGGCATCCCCCTTGGAAGAGCCGACGGGCTCTCTGTGTAGCCTCATCCTTCCTGACTGGCAGAGCCCGGAAGTTTCTAGGACAGCCGCTGCCATTCGCTGTCCCTATAGGCCCCTCTTTCTAACGGCGTCCCGGTTCCCACCTCCATCGGGCTCTGTCACCGAAATGCGTTTCCATGGGGAGTGACGCACACACGGCTTCTCTGGGGCTCCGTTTCCCTGCCCTAGAGAAGGCGAGATTCCCCCCCCCCCCCAAGTGCTCTGGGAGGAGCATTCAGAGGTGGTACACGTGCCGGCCTCTCCTCCAGGATCTTCCCCGGGTGTCCCCAGGCTGCCCACGTGGCCTCCGCTGCTTTAGAAAGACCCCCCTGGGGCCCTGCACCCTGAGTTCCGGCCGCCCCAGCCCAGATCTAATCAGCTGTGTTCATCACGCCCACAGCCTGCATTCAATATACCTTCTCACCACACACACAATAGTTCTGAAATGATTTTGGTTTTTGCCTTTGGACCCGTTTGCCTGTGAGTAGCTCGGTGCAGGAAGACCCCCAGCGGCTTCTGTGATTTCTTTGCCTTGAGCCACATACCCACGAAGTGTCTCCAAGTGAGAAAATCTGACTCGCAGGTAGTTTTCACGTGCAAGGGTGCGTGATGGATACAGAATTCAGCCAGTAATGAAGTTGACCCCGTGTTCAATTTCAGAGACACTTAATTAAACACAGGCTAATTTCCATGTTGTTTGCTCTTTGGATGTTGGAGCCAGTGGATTTTCTTTTCCAGCTTGCGAACATGTTTGTGGGGTTCCCCAAAGCTTTGAGGCACTGGGGGCTGGGTTGTAGGGCCCAGTTGCCGAGACAGCCCTGCTGCCTGCGCCCGGCAGTCCACAGCGCCCCCTTCCGCAAAGCTGAAGGGGATCAGCGCTTCTGACCAAGGCGCCGCGTCCGGCGTGTGTGCCCCTCCTGCACCCGCGTTTGTGCCTCATCTGAAATCCTCTCCTGCCACAGGGCCGGGCCGGCCTGATGACCTGCAGCATCTCTGGCCAGCATCTCGTTCTGGTGCCTGGGAAGAGCTGTTACACCAGCAACAGCAGACCTCCCTGCGTGAATTGTTGAGCAGGAAACATGGCTGTGGGACAGAGTTTCTGCCCCATGCTTAAGTCAGCCTTGGGCTATCCCAGCGGGATTCAGGCCTGGCTGGGAAAAGGCTAGTGGGGAGAGGAGTAGATCAGCCGCTTTCTGTCGTTTTGGCCTTCCGGGTGATACTAGGGGGAAGCATGGGCTGTCCTGGGCCTGCCTGAAGCTGCATTCCAGCCTCTTGCCACCCCTGGGCCTTGCTCTTAGTGTGCAGGCGGCCCACACCCACAGCCTGGGGTGATCGGCCCCTCCTGCCTCCCAGGTGGGCCTCAGAACTTTTATTCCTGTGGTTCCACCTCTGTCTGGAATATTCTCCTCTCCCTCTTTCCCTCTCCAGCCCCTCAACCCATTCACTCCTATTCGTGCATTGGCCCTCCTCCTACAGGAAGCCCTCCAGCCCCCTTCTAGTTCACACAGCACTATATCCTACACGTTTGTGTGATGGTTGGATTCATATTTATCTTCCCACCTGCCAGGTGTATGAGCTTCCTGGTGCTACTGTAACGAATGACCACAGAGTGAGTGGCCGCAAACAGCAGAAATGTATCCTCCCCCAGTTCTGGAGCCAGAAGTCTGAGATCGAGGTGTCGGCAGGGCAGCGCTCCCTCCGGAAGCCCCGGGGGAGGACCTTCCCTTCCCCCCTCCAGCTTCGGGTGCTTCTCGGCTTGTGGCTGCGTCCCTCCCGTCTCTGCCTGTCTTCACACGCACGGCCTTCTCTCCCCTGAGCCTCTGTCTCAAATCTCCCTCTCTTTTCTCTTCTAAGGCCCAAGCCGTTGGTTTTAGGGCCCTCACTGAATCCAGGATGAGCTCTTCTTGAGCGCCTTAACTAATCACATCTGCAAAGACTTCATTCCCAGATAAGGTCACGTTCACAGATATGGGGGGCTGGACGTGAACAGAATTTTGGGATCCACATTCAACCCACTACCCCTGACATGTCCACGAGGGCCAGACTGGGTCTGGTCTGTTCCCTCCACAAATGCCGGATATCCACTCCCTCACCTGACACTTCAGGTGAAGTAAGGTATTCGGTAAGGAAGGGCTGCATTCATTTATGAATTAACGTGGTAGCTTAACCATTGGCCCCAGTTGCTTCTAAACTTTGGTTCTAGGCCAAAACCCAATCCCAGTGGAGCAGAGGGAAGAAATGGAGCTGTTTGACTCGTCAGGGTCACATCCCAGCCAGGATCCTGAGAGCCCGGCTGAGGCCATCTGGTCTACCCCAACCGTCCTTGTGTTCAAAATTAAAATGCCTGCAATGAGCCTTCCCACGTGAGACAGGGCAGACAGAGCCACCCCAGGGCCCCACCTGCTCATATATCTCAGCTGCCCAGGCCGGGCTTCCTGTGGCTTCAGGTTTACAGCTCCTCCAGGACCAGACACCACTGCCAAGGGAGCCCGTTCAGTGACTGACAAATCCTAAATGCCAGCTGTCATCGCTGACACCTGCTACTTTCTGGGCCCAAGCCAAGTGCAGCCTTCTCTGTAGGCCCATCATGGGGCCACAGTTAAGGCCACTTGAGGCCCGGCCGCCTGCGGTCTTGCCTCAGGCAGGCACTGGGAGTGTCTTCAGGCCTGCCAGTGGGGCAGGGACTCTGAGGCCCTCTCTGGCAGCCAACCGGTTTCCCACCATACTCCTGCCTCGCTCCATGATTCGGCACACTCTTTGCTGCTGTGTGCATAGGGCTATTAGGGAGTGAAAAGACGGAAACATGGCACGGTCTGTACTGTGTGGCTCCCAGGAGACTTCCAACACGGGGCTGTGTCTGCCAGTGTTGATGTGGTTCTCTGTGGATACCTCCTGATTCCATGGCAGTCCAGCCCCCAGGTAGACGGGCATCTATGGACATCTCTTGCATTCCCCGAGGCAGCCAAAAGCCTGCACTCCGCCTTTGCATGAACTCGATGAGGTGGCTGCCCCTTCCTCGAGGCCCTTTCCTTCCAGCTGAGCCAAAACCACTGCAATAAACATATGGGTCTATGATGGCCACGATGTAATGGTATTCTCCGTAGTTGTACTGTGCGCAACCTGAGCAACTGTACTTGGCTGGGCTGAATGCCCACCCCCTTTACCTTCCACAGCTCCCGTTAGAGGAATCTGCCAAAGGAGGGTACACTGGGGGTACGTTAAAGTGCTCTCCTGCCCTGTTCGGAAAACACATCGGAAGAGAGCACAACGGGATTACCTTTTTTTCTCATTAACAAACACAGTTAGAATCTTACCAAGAGTAGATGTTATGGCACGTAGGGAGATTCAGAGAGAAAGGGGCGTGATGTTTACTCCCAAGAAGCCCACAGGTGATGGCTTTGAAGGTGAGAAGGGCCCCATCAGAGGCTGGGACAAGGCTGGAGGGAACCCCCGTGGAGAGATTATGTGATGGCCCCTTGTCAGGAGGGCTGGGTGGACGTGGCCGGCAAAGGGAACGTGGAACAGAAGGAAGTGAGGTACTGCGAGGACGTGGGTAAATGATAAGGCCAAGTGGAGGGCGTTTCAGGGGAGTGAAACTGAGCATATGGAGGAGACTCGGCCGTGAGGCTGGGCTGCGATTGGGGTCCAAGGCAGGGAGAAGATGCAAAGCAAGGTGGGCGTGATCACTTTGGGGTTGGGCTGTTTGCGTCCCTAGGCCCCGTCCCCAGGGACCAGGTGGTGGTGACTTCCACGTGCACAGCGCGGCGAGCAGCACGGGGACCGTGCATGTGCCGAGGTCCTGCCCCAGTGAAGTCAGATCTCGCGCGTTGGGGCTGCATCTGGAGGGCAGATCTGCTCGGGCGGGACCAGGGCTGGCCTGGGGCGGAGGTTCAGGCGGCCTCTGGTTCTCGGGGTTCGGCGCATCTCTGGCGGCAGCACACAGAAGCCACGTCTTCCGGATGCCGCGGCTGCCGTCCTGAGACGGTTTTTAGGTTCATAGAGCAGCCAAAGAGCCCCCTGGGAGACTCTCACCTGGGGAAGGCCCTGCCCTGAGGTCTGGACTGTGGGATTTCCCATTCTCGTCCCGTGCGGGTGGTCGGGCCATTCGGACAAAACTGGACATTTGCTCCTGTTTTAAGGGAATGACTCTTGTGTTGGAGTTTGCCATCGCTTCTCAAGGACTGCTACCCAGATCGTAGGTTTCTAAGAGCCCGGAACCGCCTTTCCCGTCCTGGGCGGGGCCAGCTGTGTGCAGTGGGCCCTCCACAATGCTGAGCCGCCCTGCCCTCTGGGGACCGTCCCGGAGACCTCTTCGCTCGAAACCCTGCGGTCTTCCTTCGGCCACTGCCACCCGTTTTGCACGCCTGCGTTCATGCCCATTTTGCTCCATTTCACGTGGCCCCGTGCTGGGTAACCCCAGGAAGAGGTCACTGTCTCCTGGGGGGTTCGGCACGTGGGGATGCCGACGAGGGCACCTTCCCCTGTTGTGAGGGCAGGGGCACTGCCCTCACTTGCTCTCAGAGTCCCTGCAAGGCAGGAATTACTGCTCCCACATTGCAGATAGGGAAACTGAGGCTCTGAGAAGCTAAGCTGGTGAATGCCCAGGTTGGGATTCAAACCCAGGTCTGTGTGTGAATGAAGGTGAGATGGGGTCATGACGGGCAGGGGACCGGGGGCTGTTTAGCTACTGAACTAATGCAGGAGAGAGGAATTCAAGCTGCTTTCTTCAGATCAGAGACTAAGGAGCCGGGCGTTTTCTCGGTGAGCAGGACGGCGTAGCCACACAGCACAGGGCCAAGACAGGCAGCCACGAGCAAGTCGTCAGGAACCGCCGTGAGGTTTAAGAGGGGACTCGGGAGAGGGGCTCTGCCGTTAGCCTGGGAGGGGTCCTTACAGGAGGAAGAGGGGGTTGGCACACGCCAACGATGACCCCGCTCGGGACGGTTGCTGTTCTTAACACGTGCTGCGTACCTGGGCTCAGATGGATTGCTTTGCTGACTCCTCGTGAGGTCCTCAAGGCGTGCCTTGCTATTATTCCCATTCTGCAGAGCGGGACCCTGAGGCTCTGAAGGTCAGAGTGACCTTGGGGCCAGAGCAAAGCCGGGATCTGAGCTGAGCTCTGCGTGACGCTAATGCCTTCCCTCGCCCCCCACGGTCGGTAGGGAGGGAGTCAACCAGTGGCCGGCCAGCCACACTGTCCCTAACAAGTTCCCCGGCCTGGGGGACAGCTGGAGGGTCCAGCTGAAGGTATCGGGGGTCGCCTGCCAGGCGGGCGGAGCCGACCCACGGTGAGGCCACGAGAGGGGAGAGCGGGACAGGGTCACCTTGGAGCCGGGCGGAGGCAGGCGTCGGGGGCCACATGTGTCCCCAGGGGGGCAGGCACCATCCTTCCCGAGTTTCAAGGGGCCGCTCCTGCAGGGGGACGTGCAGCTGCAAAAGGTGTGGCTTCAGCAGCCTGGCCCTTGGAGGCCTCTCGCTGGAGGAGCAGGTGGCGCGTTTGCACCTGCCCAGCCAGGGCGCCCTCAGGCTTGAGAAGTTCAGAGGTGGGGAGAAGGGGTGGTGGGGAGACAGTTGTGTCTGTATTCTGGTCGGGGAAGGCACGGGATGGAAAGGTGTACGGGCCTGGTGGAGGGTCCACTCCCCCCAGAGCCCCGCCCACCAAGCCCCTCCCCTTCCGCTCCTGTGGTTCCCGGGTCCTGGCTCCCCGCCAAGCGGCAGTTAAAGCAATGGCTCCCTGGGGCCCCCCGTACTTGGTAGGCTGAGTGAGTGCCCAGGGACCGAACCCCGGCCCAGGTTCTGAGAACACCCTGGACCGGTCATCCTGGATTGCGTGGTTCGCCTGTTGTCAAGGTGTGTGTCCCTCCCTGCGTTCCTGGAAGGCAGGGCCACGCCCACGAGTGCCTTTGTGCGGCACCTCATGCAGGGCTGGAGGGCTCAGCAGCGGGTCCGGACACCTGTGTGTCCTCTGGCTGCGTCCCCCACCTCTCGGAAGCTGCCCCGGCTCGTCCGTGCTGTGCGATGCTCTCGGCTGCTGGCCCCTGCCGGGCCACCCTACCTGGGTTGCAAGCGGGGGCCACGAGCTTCCTGCAGGAGGCGAATCCAGTGCTGGGCAAAGCTGACCTTCAGTCGTCTGGGACTTCGAGCCCGTCCCACCGTTCGCCGTCTGCATCCCCAGGCCTCCCCCTCCAAGACAGAGGCCTGCGGAATTGCTGGGGGCCCGCCCGCCGGCGCCCTTCCGCCTCACCCTGCCCTCCCACGCCAGCCCCTTAGGACCCTGGAGAAAGCCTCTCGGGGCTGCCTCCTGCCCCTCCCCTGCAGCGGCCCTGCCCGCCCCCTCCGACTTACTTCCGGGGCAGCAGGGAATCCTAGAGGGGTGCAGCCCCCGGAAGGTGGGCGGGGTGCCGGGAAGTCCACCTCGGTCCTGCACCCGGTGCCGCGGGCGGTTAATCACGTGGCGACGCGCCCGTACTCTGGATGGTGGGAGGCTCTGGCCACCGAAGCAAAGTTGGAGCTTTGGGGTTTCTTTCCTTTAAAAAAAAAGCAAAAATTCTGTGCCAAGAGGCAGCTGGTGTGGCTTTAGACTGTGTCTCCAAGGGGGAGCCTGCAGCCCCCTTTCTCCCCATCCCCACGCCAAAGGAGGCCGGGTTGTCAGTGGCTTCCGTGTCACTGGAGTGACCTGCCCCCGCCCGCCGGCCGCCCCCTCCGCCGGCCTGCGGTTTCTCCGCGCGGGATGACGCCCGGCCGCCGCCGCCGCCGCCGGTGGCATTGTGGGCTCCGCGGAAGACCGAGGGGGGCCCGCGTTCCCCCGGAGCAGAGGGAGGGGTCGCCGCGTCTCCCGGTACCTGCGGCTGCAGGGAGCACAAAGAATGTGATGTTTTTTTAAAGCCCTTCGAGAAGAAGAAAAAAAAAAGCAAAGCCTGCCGCCTCCTGTCCGCTCCGGCTGACTTCCTTGCGCCGCCCTGGATGCTGCCTCCGGCCCGGGCTCCGTAACGCGCGGCCTCCTCCGTGCCCGCGGGCCACTTACTTTCTCTGCTTTCCGCTGCCCAGAGCCAGCCCGCGCTGCCATCACCATGTATGACTCCTGCCTCCTGCTCGCTCCCGCTCTGCCTCTGCCCGGCCCCCCCCTCCGAGCCCGCCTATCCCGTTAGCCTGCCCCCCAGCTGCCTTCACTCCTCCTGCACCCGGCTTGCTTGCCTCCATGCTGCCTGGAGCCCGCGAGCTGGGGTGATTAATTGGCTATGATGATGAACGTCCCCGCTGGAGGATCGGCCACGGTGATGATGACGGGCTACAGTAATGGGCGCTATCCCCGGAATTCTCTCTACAGCGACTGCATCATCGAGGAGAAGACCGTGGTCCTGCAGAAGAAAGACAATGAGGGCTTCGGGTTTGTGCTCCGCGGGGCGAAAGGTAAGAGCAGCGGCTCCCAGCCTGGATACATCCACATGTGTGTGTGTGTGTGTGTGTGTGTGTGCACGCCTGTAGAAAAAATGTTCCCCGGCTCAAAAAGAAGCCCTTTTCCTGGGGGTACTCGGTTGCTAGACAACCATGTTCTTTAACATTCTGCCTGTTAAAACATCGGGGCTTCCTTTAGGAATATTTTTAATTTTCTGTACACAATATTGCTCGCTCTCTCCCCCCACCCCGTCCCTCCCTCCCTCCCTCCCTCCCTCTCTCCCTCCCCCCACTCTTTTTTTTTTAATTCCTGGGCTTCATCTGTGTTTCATGGTTTAGTTCAGCCTGATTGTGGCTGGCTTCGGAGCTCCTGGTCTCAGACGCCCAGAATTACCCGGTCCCGAGTTTTGGGCACCTCAGAACTGCCCCGTTCTGGGAGTGGGCCCCAGCTCCGAGTGCGGCAGGCGTGCGGGTGCCCGCCTCTAAGGTGACTTTGCAAGATGGTCCCCTCCGCCGTGGCCCAGCCGGCAGCATACGTGTCACGTGGCCTGCAGTGAGGGCTCCAGGAACGTGTTCCACGGCAGTGCACCCACTGCCAGCCCTGAACTTGGGGTCTTCCCTTTCAGAATAAAACAAAATGGCATCGCGTCCCCGTGCGAGGAGACATCTGTGCCCCGCGTGTGTGGGGAAACCGTGTGCAAGTTTGATCTCGGAGCCTCCGTGCCACGCTGGGGGTCCCGCACCTGTGCTGGCCCGGGAGGCCTCCTTCCCCGGTGGCAGCCCCACCTGCTCAAGGCCCGGGCTGCCCTGACAGCAGCTCGTCCAGAGGGAGGGAGGAGAGATACATCTGTCCCCCGTGTGTGTCCATGACTGTCTGTGTGATGTCTCCCCTCCCCCGACCGAGGCCGTCTTCCTCTTCCCACCCGCCACCCCCGGCCTCACATGGCCACCCAGGAAAGTCCACCTCTTCCCCTAGAGTTTCCCTCTGCAGCTCTGGGGCCCAGAAGCCAACACTGGCTCTGCTGAGGAGTGGGGGCCCAGCCCTCCCATGGACGCTGGCCGCACAGTGGCCACAGAGAGCCGGGCTCCCAGCAGAGAGGATTCATAAGCGGATTCCAAATCTGCAGCCACCCACTGGGTCAGCGTTCTGTTCCGTCCACGCTCCAAGTTGAATTCCCTTGGTAGCGAGTCTACGTAGATGTAAATTTGGCAAGCAGTTCAGTGTGGTGTTTCTGTAGCTCCATGTGGTTATGGGGGGAACTTTTCCATTTATAGAACTGAAAATGTTTAGTCACTGATGCTTTTAAAGAAAATGACAGGCGTGTACATACAGACATGGACAGGGGAGCACGTTATCCTGTGTTCTCAGCGCAGAGGCCAAGAGAGATGGTGGTGGCACCAAAAGGCAGTTGGCTCCGTCGCTTGAGTTGCTGTTGACCCGTGACCAGGAGTATCAGCCCCTTCCCAGGGGAGAACTGGCCTGGGCCACCCACTTCCCACGGAGATACAAGGGCCTGCTTTCTCCCAGGGTCCCGTGGGAGGCCTGGGCTACCAACTTGGAAACATCTCCCAGGCTTGTAATGCGGTATACCTTGTCTTCCCAGCGGATACGCCCATCGAAGAGTTCACGCCAACGCCAGCGTTCCCAGCCCTGCAGTACCTGGAGTCCGTGGATGAAGGTGGGGTGGCATGGCAGGCCGGACTGAGGACTGGGGACTTCTTGATTGAGGTAGGGACAGCGGTGTTCATATCCTTCTGCTTGGGGAGAGTGCCGCCTCTCGTGGGGTTGGGGTCTGTGGTCTTGGCAGCGTGGTCACTGGGCCAGATCTGGGGGCGGGCATGGAGGCTGCCGTGGACCGGGGTTGCTTGGTTATTTCCACCCACGGTGGATGCCATCTTCTGAGGACTGTGCGTTGGGCTTGTCTTTGAGGCTGTAGCTTTCTCTCTTTGGAGGCTTGAAATGTATGTAACTTGGCCGTTGGTCTTGAAGCAGGAGGTAGACGGAAGAGAAAGGTGGTTGCCGTGATGTCGGGGACACGCGTGGACGTGTGGTTGTGACTGTATGAATAGACCCAAGAGGGGCCATGGCCCGTTCTTGTGTCACGAGGGCAGGCTGGAAACCGCTGTACTCTGGCTGTTGCTCTCGTGAGGTCTGTAGCGTTGGCGGCCGAGAGTCTGTTGATTTTTAAGTCGAAGTAACTGACCGGTTGGATGGATGATGGCCTTCCAACACCAAGGAGCCTGGGCAAGGTGGGTGGCTGGAGTGGATGGTACAAAAAGGAAACTTTTAAACTCAGACGCTGGGAAAACTAGCTTTTGCTAGTAGGTGAAAGGAGGGAGAGTCCTCTTCGTTTAAAAAAATCTCACTAGACGTGAGTGCCCGGCTGCTTCAAGCCTCACCTGGAGTCGCCATGCTGGTGTGTCTGAGGTACCAAGCTGCCGGCACACTTGAGCTCCCCGCCTTTTGCACGTTTAGGTGTTACTTTCAAAGGAATGTGTTACCCTTTGGAAATATCAAGAATAAAAGACTATGTTATACCTGGAAAAAATTATTTCTAAGAGGCTTGGTGAGCTCAGATGGCCCCCGTTGGGAGTTCATGTTTCTTGCAAGAGCATTCCTTAGGGCTGACCCTCAGCCCTGTCTCATCTGCTCTGGAAATCCACCTGTAGGTGGAAAGAATGGGTGCGTGGTGTCCAGCCGGGCACTCGGTGCCTCTGCCGTGGGGCCGGCCAGACACTTGTTCGTTCTGGAAAGGAGGAGATCCAGGCCATGGCGAGATGGCGGCTTAAAGCCATTTCTCTCCACGATGCCTAACCTTCCAAGGGTGCTTTTTGAGCTGCAGTTCTACTCATGATCTCCTTGGTGTTTCTGAAGACTATTAGAGTGTTGGAAACCCGGAAGGAAAGATACTGTTGGAGGAGAGAGAGCCGTGAGACAGAAGGTGCTTTACCTTATACCAGGCATCGTGCGTCAGTCTCACTCTATGTGCTGAAAGATGTATTTAAATTACTACTGACCAATCAGAGCCTGGCTCGGATGAAGAATTGCACTCCTTTGGATTCTTGTCCACTGAAACTGTGGGATGCGTACCCAGCATGGTGGAGACTGAAACCCGCTGTGGTTTCATGAGTTAACTCGATTTGTAACCTCATGAAAATGCAGAGAGACTGGGTTGAATCATCTTCTGTAGGTTGCAGTTGTGATGTAAGTCCCCTTCCCGTGTGTGTGTGTGTGTGTGTGTGTGTGTGTGTGTGTGTGTGTGTGTGTGTGTGTGTGTGTGTGTGTGTGTGTGTGTGTGTGTGTGTATGAGAGAGAGGCAGAGACAGAGAGAGAGACTCCAGTAAGTTGCCATCGCTGTTGCTGGTTTTCGGTTTTAAATAATAAATGAGGGCTGCAGAGGCGGGAGCATCCCTGGTTGTTAGGTTCATCAGATTGTTTCCTTGATAAACTAGTCAATAAAAGAAGCGTGGGACGGCCGCAGAGCGTTTGCTGGGCCCACCCCTCTCCCAGGAAGCAGAGCTGCGCTCGGTTGGCGGACATGTCCGCAGCGCACACCTGGGCCAGGTAGAGAAGGCATGCCACCCGGTCAGATGGGTGGAAGGCTCCATGGAAATTAGGAGCGTTAAGAGTTTCTGCCCTTCTGTTTTCCAAGCACCTCCTCTGACATTGCTTCTAACCTCTGCTGTGCAAACGTATTTGCCGCTTTTATATTCTGGGCAGCCTCTGAATTCCAGGGTTCCAGGAATGACTGGCCCTGAGCTGCCTTAAGGTTATGTCTGTCTTATTATGTCTCAAATGACCTGAAGGAGATGTGGGCCCAAAACAGCCCCAGGCCCTACAAGGCTGCTCACCACGGGTCCTACTCTAATGGGGGACACAGTGGGCCGGCCGGTGTGTGTGGTGGGGGGCCCTGGGAACCTCGCTCCTCCCACTTCATTCCAAGGCTGCCTCATGGGGCTCAGAAATTCTCCTTTAGGAGCTTGGGTGTAAAGGACTATCTCCACTGAGTTGTTTTCCCAGCTGCCGGATTCCGCCACTGGAATAGTAAAATCATGTATAGCCTTACAGGTGCATGTTTTTTCCAACAGAAGATCTTTCTATGTTTTTCAGCGGAAAGCTTCAACCGTGGAGGGGTTGTTTTAGACAGACTCACAGGTCTTAGGTAGATCTTTGTTTTGACCGGAAGCCATCCTGGAGCCTGGGGTTTCCGGGCTCTTGATCAAGTGCAGGGTCCTGTTTGGAAGCTGCCCCGCGGGCGGGCCAACTGTCCACATCTCCCCACATCCCCTCCCCCCACCCTCCCGCAAGCCTTCCTTTCTCTTTGCCATTGGGAAGGAACTCATAGTGTGTCCGACTTTTACTTTCACTTTAAAAACGCGTGCTGCAGTGTGAACTCTGGGACCAAGAGGCAACTTCTGAAGTGAATGTTCACTCTTCGGAGTCTTCAGCAGCTACTGAATTTCATTTCTCCTTCTTGGACTTTGACGCACACACGCTCATCTTGCCGGCATTGACCCTGTCGAGGGTTTCCTTTGTGCGTGCCTTTCTTAGGTGCTCGCCCTCTAAAATGTGTATCTCTCTGCCTTGCCCTTGGGGAGGAGTCTGTTCTTCTGTTGTTGGTATTGTTTCTTTGTTGACCACGCCCCTCCCTCCTGCCCAAAAGCCAAAGGTCTGAATGAAGTTCTGTGGAAAAGGCTATCTTCCAGTTGGGAATTACGATGAAATAGATGGGCCCTGGGGCGCCAGCAGGTTGTCATGAAATCTCATCTCAGGGGTGGAGAAGGGGAAGTGGGCGCTCCGTGCATGGAGACACTCGAACAGGCGGCTCCGTAGACCGTGTGTGTTTACCATTTTCAGATCAGCTTGACGTGCCAGAGTCCCCCGGATGGCTGATGACACTGAAGCTTCCCCAGAGAGCCGTTAGGGGCAGCGGGAGTGGACAGGGTGGGCGGTGGGCTCTGAGTGTCCCTTTGGGGACCTGGGGGGGCGGGGAGTGATCCTCAGAGAGGTGGGCCGGGGGCAGTGACAGCCCAGAGGGAGAAGCAGGCGGGGGAGTCTGGGCAAGTTTTCTTCCTGTGCGGGTCACATTTAAGGTTGGGGCCTCCACCAGCCAAGAATGATTAAGGACCAGAAGGAAACCCAATTCAGACTGGTTTAAATAACAGTGAGACATCTCGAAGCTGAGAGGCAGTCAGCCTCAGACACAGTGTGTTGAATACTCCGTCTGCTCTTTCTTTGAGATTATCTCGGTTCAAGCTCCTCGACCACAGGAGGTGGCTCAGGAGAGACCGACCGCTTGCCGGGAGGAGTCGTCAGGAGGACGTGGATGGGGTGACAGTTTTGCATGAAGTAATTAAGGAGACTGGAGGTGGGGGTGTCATTCTGATTCCTGCAGGGACTCAACAAACTGGAGTGCCCGTCGGCCTCACCCAGTGAAAGCCGGCTGGGCGCCAGGGTAGCCTGCAGACCTTTCAAAGACACTGAGACCTGGGCTCAGCCCACACCCGCAGAATCGGAACCACGAGGCAGGAGCATCAGCGTTTCTAGGGAGCTTCGGTGACGCCGCCGGGGGTTCCGCTGGGCAGGAAGGGTGATGACCGGCTGGCCTCCTTGTTCTGGCTCTTTGAACATCTTAATTTAGCGTTCTAACAAAAACACAGAAGCAGGCACCGCGCTGGTCTCCCTGGCTTTCTTCCACAAGCCTCCCCATTTGGAAACTCGAGTTTTGTTTCTTGCGTTACTTTCGTAAACTCAAATATCCTGTATCTCAAGAATTGCTCATACTACAACTAAACCGTAAACATCTGAAGAGCAAACAACATTGACAACAAATACAACCGAAGGCCCGTGTCCTTACTCGGAGTCATCGAGGGTGTATCTGCCATGCACTGCAGTGTCTCATCCGACCCTCACAATAATCCTGTAAAATAACATCGGTATTATCCCCATTTTACAGATGAGGGGACTGAGGCACAGAGAGGTTAAATCACTTGCCCACAGTCATGCAGCAGGGGAGCTGGGATTCCAACCCCGGCTGTCTGAGTCAATAACACCACAGCTCAGAGACGCTAGGAGATGTTTTGATGGGCCGGATGTGTACATGGGCACAGAGTAAGAAGAAACACGGGCAACGAGAGGCCAGTTCTTATTTTCAAATTAGCAAACACTTTTTTGATGACTATGCCTGTCGCTGGTGACAGCACTCCTAGGTTGCCACGTGAAAGGATAAATTGCCGTAAACCTTTTAGAAATTGGCGGGGCAGGTATATGATGAGAGCCATAAAGCTGAACCGGGAATTTTACATCGAGGAGCCCATCCCCCACCCTCAGGGAATGATCTGAAAAACAGGCAGAGATCACAGTGCGGCGAAAAGAAAAGGGTGGAGGTAGAGGGGGATGGTGAAGGGGACACCATGCATCTGTTGTGGATTTATAAGAAAGCATTAAAAATTATGCTTGCAAGAAGTTCTCACTACCAACAGGAAACGGTTACCTCATAATAGGTGAAGAGGACAGAATTAAAGTTATCTGCACAATAGCCTCTAAATGATACCACCTCCCCCCAGTATAAGCATAGGAAAAAAGGAGAGAAAGTATTAACCCCTGGGTGATGGGATCCTGTGTGGTCATTTTCTCTTTTGCAGACTTCTAATTCTCAGATTTTCTAGAAAGACAGTATTAACTTTTGACAGGGATTCAGTTCACAAATGGAAAATTATTCCTTAGAAGAAGCCATCTCAGGCAGACGGGCGATGTCTCAGCCTCCGTGGCCACAAGGAGTTACTGTTTGCTTTCACAGGTCAACAGCACTGTGGTGGGCGTTAATTATTCTCCTGGGGCCAGCACGCCCCAACCTGATGCAGTACGGGAGACTCCCATGGTTTTTGTGATTGTTTTCTTAGTCCTGAAGTGGCCAATCTCGTTTTGTGTTAATTTCCCTAAATAGGTTTTCCCTTGCAATTAAAGCAGGCAGCAATATCCTTCCTCCTAGGAAAGTGATGCTTGAGTTTGCTAATTACTTTTTCCTCGTATTAAATACTTGCACTAAAGATGGCCTGGAACTGTTTTATAATCTCAGTTTGCATTGAAGTGAGGACGCTGAGGGATGCCCTGGTGTTTTCCTTAGAGACCGTTTGAGTACCTTATAAAACGTGTGTCAGGCTGCTGCTTGGGAACCGGGACTTGGAAAATGTAACACAGATCCTAGCTGCACGTTTGCCCAAACCATTACTTTCAACCCAGCTGGAGGTATGAACAGTTGTTACAACCTGGTGACAACCGGTCAGCCTCCCCAGCTTGAAAGTTAAGTACTACACGAAGGAGAGTAAATAGTAAAGTCCAGGTGATTCCTGATCGGTGGTTATGCACATCATCAGTCAGCACACGCTTCCTGGGTCTCAACATTCCCATCAGCAAATTGGGTGGTTGTGTGAATTAAGGCACCGGAGATGAACTTCAGTCCCTTGGCGTATCCGCGGACGATTGGTTCCAGGACCCACCGCAGATGCCGAAATCCATAAATGCTCAGTGTCATAGTCAGCCCTCTGTATCCGAGGATTCAGTATCCACAGGTGTGGAACCTGCAGATACGGAGGGCCAACTATATAGTTATTGAAAAAATACGGACATGAGTGGATCCAGACAGTTCAAACACGTGTTGTTCAAGGGTCCGTTGTATGTGCCACCCGAGCTCTAGGCACGCGAGCTGCTGTTAGCCCCTGTCTTGTTGGCTAGGAGATCATGCAGGGCTAGCGGTGCTGGGCATAGCATCCCATCAGTATTTGTTGTTGATCATCATCTTGTCCTTCATCATCATTAATGGTGCCTGACTCAGGAGATGAAACCAATGATGATTAGCTGAACCAATAATAATGATAAGTTACACATAGAGGACATGGTTGCCAAGGGGGAGGCAGGGAGGGGGAAAGGAAGGATGGGGAGTTCGGGATTAGCAGATGCAAGCTAGGATATATAGGATGGATAAATAACAGGGTCCTACTGTATAGTACAGGGAACTATATTTAATATCTTGTGATAAACCATAATGGAAAAGAATCTGAGAAAGAATGTCTATATACCTATAACCAAACCACTTTACTGCACAGCGGAAATTAACACAACACTGTAAATCAATTATACTTCAATTAAAAGATAATAAGTCATAATGTTATAATAATGACAGGTGATGGTTACCACTGTCGTTTCCAGCATGTAGCTGTTACAGAGCACACCCGCCACGGGCCAAGCACATACAGTCGGGCACTTCCAGCCAGGAGCGCTCTGGCTGTAGCTTCGTGGTGCCTCTCTGTGGAGGGGACATCAGCTAATGCGGGCACCCACCCCGCCCCACCCCAAGCCCCGGATATCCTTGGCAGGCACTGCCTCCGGATTTGGCTTGAACCTCTTATCCCCCGGCACTCACTGCGTTGCTCAATCCTGTTTTGGCACGAGTCTGGCTTTAGGTAATCTTGGAACTCCTGTTCGTGATTCTCATTTTACCCTCTAGCAACAAATCCCGGAGACGAGGCCAGAGCCCTTTGCGGTCTCCCCGGTGCCAGCATTCCTTCTCAGCCGCGCCACACCGCTCACTTTCTCTGTCTGGCCTTCCAGGGTATCGTGAGAGCCTTTGTCACATGTCCTGCTGGTGGCCTGTGTGGCTGATCTAGGAACTCTACCCACCGCCCTCCCCCGCAGAATTCCTAGTATCTTATTTAAGTCATTTTAAATGGGCATTTAATTCAATAACTAAGCTAAAGAGCGGGTGGCAGATGTTGGCAGGAAGCTATAGGGCGACTGGCGAATCCTTGACCTTGAATCATGTTGATACTTTGGTGGTCAAGTTTTGTCAGTTTCATGTTAAAAGACAAGTAGGTTCCAGTGGCTGTCCCGGGTCCCTCCAAACGTGAACTGTCTCCGTTCTGAAGCTCTGCGGCTTCTTGCTGTGCTGGTTTTGGAAAAGACCTGGGCCCCCTGGCTAGCTTCCCACTCCAGCCCCCTGCTCCTGGGCTGCCAGCACCTGAGCTACTGTAGGAGGGGAGGCTGTGGCCATCGTGACCTGCCTCTCTATCACCTGGCCGAGCCTTTGCTAAGGTCTAAGCTTCCTGCTCTCTTCTCAGTGATGGTTGAAGAACATTCCTTTAGTAGCAAAAAAAAGTCAGCACAGAGGAGTTCGGCTAATTTTGTTGTTTTTGCCTTCAGAATATGTCAGTGCCCAGGGCAAACGGCTGTCATTAAAGTCTTTGCCCTCCAAGGCTCCCACCACCGGGGTCTTTGCTGTCCGAGGCCATGGCACTGGGGTCTTTGCTCTCTGAGGCTTTAAAGAGGGCACTGCTCTTGGGCAGCCCCTGGAAGGCTGGGAGGCTGGTCCCCGTTCCCGCACGTAGACATAGCTCCTCCTGTACCTAGAGAATAGTTCACTTTGTCCTCCATACTGACTGAGAACAGGTGGTCCAGGCTGAGGAGTAGCCCAGAATCCTGCTGAGAAGGTGGATGCGGGTGGCGTAGCGATTGCAGATGTGAATTCTTGGCTCGTTCATTTTGGGGTTCTAATTTGAAGTATCAGTGATTTCAATTTCAGGCTAAAAAAAGATTCAGAGTCACTTCAGGGGACCACGGCTGCTGTGCTCAAGGCTCCGCGGGACTGGCAGATGGCAGTGTGCTGGGTTGGATAGGGACAGAAAGGAGCCACGGTCAAGGGCACAGGCTGTGCCGTGTGATCTGGGTTTGAATCCAGGCTCTGTCACTTCTTCACTGTGTGAACTTGGGCAAATCTTTCATCTCTTGGCCTCAGTTTCTTAAACTAGATAAAAATGTGTGTGACGCATGCAGTTCCTGGCAGAGAGAGCTCTCGACCATTGGTGGTACTTGTATAAGTCATTTTTGCAACTTCATTCATTCACTCCCGCAGCACACACTGGGTGCCCACCAGGTGCTGGGCTGGCGTGCTGTTGGGAGAGAAGGCATGAATCAGACACAGTTCCTCGAGGAACTCACAGTCTGGAAGGAGGGCAAAAAGGAGGGTATGGTGAAGGCCCCAATTTAAACCAGGAAAAGGTCTTCATGAAAGAGGTGGTGTTGGCTCAGTGCTTTGATAAGTCGGTGGGGTTTCTACAGGCAGAAAACTAAAGAGGAAGGGGTCCAGAGAAAGCTCAGGGGGTCAGGAACATTCAGGGGGGTTTGGAGAGTGGTCAGGTGTTGTAGAGCTGAGAGGCTGGTCCAGGGAGGGCCTGGAATGTCAGCTTAAGTAGGTGCAACTATGTATGGCTGGTCAGTGACAGGGAGCAACAGAAGGAAGGGGGGGGGGGGGGTGGGGGCATGACTGGACCTGTCCAAGGTACTGAATCTCTGTGGCGCGTGGAGTCTCTGCAGGGTTCAGACCTGTCCACGGTGCTGAAATCTATCCAGGGGTCAGACCTCTCCAGGGTGCTGAACCTGAGAGCCGAGAGGACGGAGCCTGCCATCAGGAGGAGCCTGGTGCAAGGGCTCAGCACTTCCCCTCCCGCATTCCCTTCTCCTCCCATCTCTGCGTCCTGTGTCCTTGGCCTTCCTGGACACAGCAGCTTATGATTCAGTGAGTGTGCTTGTCTGCTTGGTGGAGACATCTCTTCCGTGAGGAGGGGTGAAGGGATCACTGCGGTTAAGCATCTGTGCCGTCCTGTGCTCTAAGCCAGCCTGAAGTCTCCGCTCACACATCACCTTCTCAGGGAGGGCTTCCCAGCCTCCCTCTGGTTGCCCCCGACACTAATGCTTCCTCCGGGTGCTTCCTCAGCTGTCCAAATCTTCTCGTGTGTTGGGCGGTTGACTTATGTTTGTCTCCTTCCCAAGAACGCCTGCTCCCTCTGGGCTGGACAGTTTGCTGACCTGGTCTCTACTGTGTGTCTAGTACCCAGCACAGTGCCTGTTACATAAAAGAGTCCCCAAGACACGTACAACGGTGGACACTCCCGGGAAGTAGGTGTTTCATGCTCATTTTGCGAGAGATTATGTAGCCTGCCAGGACCCCGCAGGGAGATCTGAATCAGGTGACTCCCAAGCCTGGGTCTGGTTGATACCCTGGGTAAATCCTGGGTCACTGAAATGTAATCTTATAATGATCTTCCTCAACCCAGGAAGGATGCTGTATATCCAGCCCCAGTGTACACAGGGTGAGGTTTGCAGAAGGCATGGTGAGCTGAGATCCCCACATAGGAAGCTTCTGGTTCAGTCTTCTCCGGTGGGCCTCTTGATTCGCCTGTAAGGAGCCCTCCTGGGTCTTTTCCACCTGCCCTCCCTCCCTCCCTTCCGACCACTCACCCACCTCCCAGTGAGCTCTGCAGGCCCTCGTTAGCATTGATTTGTCTCTGTCTGCACTTCCCTTTTGTGGGGAGTTTCATGATACAGTGGTTAGGTTGGCAGATGAACGGAAGGAAGGCCTTGTGCTAAATGCCCTGTAGGATCTTTTAATTGATGGAGTTTGTCAGTCTTGGGCATGAGGGGGTGTGTGTGTGTGTGTTTGTGTGCCAAAAATAAATAGAGTGGAAATAAGAAGGAGCGGGGAGGGGGTCATGGAAGACCACAGTTACCGTCTGATGCTGCAAAATCCTGGGGATGGTCTCCTTGCTTTTGTGCCATGAGACCAACCACCCGCTGGCCAGTTTTCCACTTCCCTCTCCCCGGGGCCTTCGGTTTCATATGGCAAGGTTTTCAGTGCGCATCCTCTGTGCTCGGCCCTCCATGGGCAGGGCTCGGGGTCCTGGAGATGAAAGAGGCCATCTCTGACTTGAGGGGCCAAGTGTGTGGGGAGAGGGAGGCCTTGAAACTTGGCTGGGGTGCAAAGGGAGGAACGGGTTATTTGGGCAGGTGCAGGAGATGGCAGATCAGCCTTGACCTTGGCCCTCTCTCCCTGGTCTCCCAAGTGTGTGTCATACCCCCTCCCACCCCCAGCACTTGCCCACACTGCTGCCTCCCCCTCTCTCCCCTCTTTCCCTCCTTCTCTCACACTCGCTCTCTCACCGTTACCCCTCTTCCGCCTCCCCCTCCTCCAGCAGGGTAACTCCAGCTCGCTCTCAGATCTCTGCCCGGTGGACCCTCCTCCGGGAAGCCTCCCCAACATTCCCCATGACACCTGCTCGCTGTCAGCGCCTGTCACTGACCCTGCCTGGCCTGGAAGCTCCACGAGCTAAGGAGCCATCCAGAGCTGAGCACGTGGCAGGCACTCGGTCAGTATCTGTGAACTGATGGAAGGCACAGCCTGGATGAAGGCTCAGAGGCAGGAACGCGTGGGAATGTGTGGGGAATGTCGGGAGGTCCAGGACGGACAAAGGAGACGGGACCTGCAGACCAGGGAAGGCCTTGAGGACCGAGCTGAGCGGTGGGGCCTCACTCAGTCACTGGAAGCAAGCATTTTAGCGGGGAAGTCCATGGCCTGTGGGTCACCGAGCTGGGGCCTTGTAAAGAAAGGGGGTGGAGGCAGAGAGGCCAGATTAGAGGCTGCTGCCCTTGAGAAGCAGGTTAGGGCAGGACTTAAAAGCACAGTCCCAGGAGGCAGCCCACCTGGGTCCAAATCCAACTCCTCTACCTATGTGCTGTGTGGCCTTAGGTAAGCCACACAACCCTTCTGTGCCTCAGTTTCCTCATCTGCACAAAAGACTCATAGTATACACAAGAGGAGCCATTACTGTTGTCATTGCTGTTGCTGTTAGCGCATGGGAGGGATACAGAGCCTTCCCGACCAGGCCAGGCCCCCCACCCCCCAGGCAGGGTCTCACTGCCCGGGAACCTCTCCCCATGGAACCCACCATTGTGAGGTCAGGTGTGAGCCCCAGGACCCCCAGTGTCCAGCACGGGTCCTGGAGAGCTGGGGTTGGGGCTGAGAGAAGGAAGGCAGGAGGGCAGTGCTCTGCCCGTGAGCTGACCAGAAACCAGCTGCCTTTTGTGGCCACCCGTGGCTGCAGGCTGCTGGGAGCTCAGTGGCGTGGCTCCTGGTACAATGACTTGAGTTTCTAGATTTCTCCCCAGCAAGGATGCTGGACTGAACATCCCATCCCCACCCCCCACCCCCCGCCCATTCCTACCGTGTCTCCAGCATCGGCTACCAGTGCTAACACACATGCCTAAGCATTCCGCGTGTACTGATTCGTTTAGGCATCATCAGAAGCCTGTGAGGTGGGTTCTCACACTGTCCCCGTTTCTCAAATGAGGAAGCTGAGGCACAGAAAGGTCCAATTAGCAGGTTCAGAGTCACAGAGCTCCTACAAGCTCTACCAGCTGGGTTTCCAAGGAGGTCTGGGCCCAGCGCCATGTTCTGACCACGTAACACTCCTGCCTCTCAGACGTTCACACTGTCACCCAAGCGAAAGGTCGGGTAATGCCACCAGGAGACAGGGTTACTGTAGCGAGGTTTATCTTGGGTTTTTATTTCTTTACGTGTGTCTGTTAGAGATAACGTTTTGTCACATGTGTATACACATGTACTTTTCTCCCTGTGTATATCTTTTTTTATTGTGGCGAAATGCGCATACCTGAGAATTTATTATTTAATCATTTTTAAACATGCAGTCGAGCAGCATTTAATACCTTCACAATGTTGTGCAACCGTCACCTCTGTCTAGTTCCAGAAGATTTTCATCACCCCAGAAAGACAGCCCCTGGGCTTCCCTGGTGGCGCAGTGGTTGAGAGTCCGCCTGCCGATGCAGGGGACGCGGGTTCGTGCCCTGGTCCGGGAGGATCCCACGTGCCGCGGAGCGGCTGGGCCCGTGAGCCATGGCCGCTGAGCCTGCGCGTCTGGAGCCTGTGCTCCGCAGCGGGAGAGGCCACAACGGTGAGAGGCCCGCGTACCGCAAAAAAAAAAAAAAAAAAAAAAGAACAGCCCCATAGCCATTTAGCAGACACTCCCCATCCCCCCACCTCCCTCAGCCTCAGGCTACTGCCAGTGTGCTTTCTGTCTCTATTGACTTGCCTGTTCTGGACTTTTCATGTACGTGGAATCCTACAGCACATGACCTTTTCGCCTAGAATGTTTCCAAGGTCCATCCGTGTTGTAGCCTGTGTCAGTGCTCCTCCTCCTATGGCCAGATAACCTCCCATTGGTGGTTGAACCACGCTTCGTGTATCCATTCATCGGTGTTTGGGTTGTCTTTACCTTTTGGCTATCTGTGAATGATACTGCTGTGAACAGAAGTGGACAAGTATTTGTTTGAGTCCCTGTTTTCAGCTTTTGGGGGGTATGTACCTAGGAGTGGGCTTGCTGGGTCATAGGGTAACTCTCTGTTTATCTAAACTGCTGACCCAGCCTTGGGTTGAATCAACAGCTGTTCAGTGAGCACTTAGTAAGTAGCCCTCTCGATGCTGGGCCTGGTGGAAGAAGCCTAGGAGCAGAGGAAGGGGAGCCAGCCCAGCCCATTGGAGCCAGAGCTCAAACCCACTGGCGACATCACTGCTGGACGGCGTATGCTGACTGCAAACAGCATAAACAACAGTGAGGACAAGACAAAGGGAGATGCTTGAATTTCCTGAGCACTTCCTGTGTGCCCGGCCTCATTTCTGGGATTTCGCGTGCTGAACCCACTTAACGCTCAGCTGAGTTTGGGTACTCCTATCAGCAACTTTTTCTGCACAGGGAGGCTGGAGCACAGAGAGGAAGACTCGCTTGCCTACAGACACACAGCGCGTGAGTGGTAGGGCCGGGCTGTGGCCCAGGCAGGCGGCTGCTTCAGAGCCCACATCGTGAACATCTCTACCACACGGCCTGGAATAGGGAACGGAGTAAAGGGCCTGGCCAGGGAGGGACCGTGGTGGGCTGGAGGGTCGGGGAAGGCTTCCTGGGGTGCGGGATAGTAGCAGAACCGACTTCCCAGGAGAGCGTGGGATGGGAGATCCACACAGAGCGTCTTCCCAGCATCCACAACACAACTGACCAAGGGGCAGGGCCTTGAGAGATGGGGGCCCGGGGGACAGTGGGGTAGGGACATCTCCCAGGGCTGCTTGGCACCCAGGCTGGTCAGGGGAGGCAGGACATGCCTCAAAGGGCTGCATCTTCCCCGGGCGGGTAGTGTTCATCTAGAAGGCATGTAAACCTGTTGCCCCTGGATTTACAGAGGCTGAGGCTGGAGATGGTAGAACCGAGGAGGACCAGGGGCCAGAGGGACCATAGCAGGGGCGGCAAGAAGGACTATGGGACAGGTTGTGAGGACGGGCATATGCCTGGTTCTGGGTGGCCGATCATCTTGGAGGTCATGGGTGGGTCACCTGCCAAGAGGGCCAGAGGTGGGGGGAATAGGAGAGCCTAGAAAAGGGACACCTTAGATGAAGGAGGCGTGGGTTACAGCGTCCAAGGGGGCAGTGGGGACAGCAGGGTCAAGAGCAGGAAGGGCCGGTTTCAGCTTTAAGTGATAGATGTTCACCCAAATAACAGGGTTCACGGCCACTCAGTCAGAATATGCTTCTGCTGCTGGTGGTCAGCTGTGTGCAGGACACGCCAGTGTCTCATTTCACACTCCTCCCAGCACCAGGAGCTCAGTTCTGCTGATGGTCCCATGTTGCAGGTGAGGAAGTTGAGGCTCAGAAAGGTCACGTGATGCGCCCAGACTCACACAGCTCTCATGGTGGGGCTCGCTTGACCCTGGAGCTCGGACTCGAGGGCTGCAGTGTCCCCTGTCATATTTTTCCAGGTGGATCCTACTGCCCAGCCTGGAGGCCCAACTGGAGATTATGAAATAGTTCAGGTCTTGAGGGGAGGCACTGACTAAGCGGATTGAAAGTCCATGGAAGGTGAAGGTCATAACTCATTAGAGGACCCCTGGGGAGCTTCCTGGAGGAGGTGAAGGGACCTGCCTTAAAGCATCAAGGGAAGTTGGTTAAGGATGGGAGCAAAGCAAGAGTGCCCCGTCTCCTCTGTTCTCGCCAATGTGTGTTATTCCAGAACTTTCTCTACAACTGACACGCCTCAATCCAAACTGGCTCGGCATGCAGAGGGAATTTACTGGGTTGAGGAACTGAAAATCCCAGAGACGTTGGCTTCAGGCTCAGCTGGATCCAGGTGCTCAGGGATGTTCCCAGGGTCTTACCCCCTCTCTCTGTTTTCCTCTGTGTTGGCTTCACTCTCCGGTGGGTTCTCCCCATGAAGGTGGCAGATGTGGTTTCCAGCAGCTGCAGGTTCTCATCCTGTCCATTGAAGAACCCCAGCAGAAAGAGAGCATCTCATTGGCCTGCTTTGGGTCACATGTCCATCCCTGAGCCTGTGATTGGCTAAGCCACTGGAAGATGCTGATTGCCCAAGTTGGATCACATGCCCTCCCCTAGGCCTTGGGCTGGGTCAGCCCCCTTGGCCACAAGGACTGAGAGTCGGGGTGGGTGGGCTCGCAGAGGAAGGTAGAGTTTCAGGTGTGAGAAAGAGGAAGATGAACCGCTGGGTGGGCAGATTCAGCAGAGTTTGAAACTCATTTTAGGCATGGACTGAACATGTGGGATCCAGTGTGTGTCTGGGTTACATATCTACAGACTTACTTTGAGCAGCTGTTATGTAGGGCCAGGCCTAGTGGCTGGGGAAATCAGAAATGAATCAGACCCAGTCCTTCTTCCCAAAGACCACGGAGTTAGACTCTCCCCCAAGCCTCATGCCCAAGAGGAAGGCATCCATCATACATCAGTATTTCCTCCGCCAGTATTTTCAAAGGGAGGGAAGGAGTGAAAACTTGAACTGGAAAACAGGAGGAGTCGAGAGAGGACAGAAGCTCCTGGCTGTCCCCAGCAGAGCTGAGAGGGGGCAGCCCTGGGGGCCACGCATATTGGGAGAGATAAGCTGTGGCCACACTGTGCATTAATTTTGAGGGTGGGGGGCCTGGTTGGGCACCTTCGCTTGGGCCGGGGGCAAACTTGCGATAAGTGAGTGTCTCAGTCAGCTCAGGCTGCTGTAAAAATTACTATCTCGACAGGGCAGCTTAAACAGTAGACATCTATTTCCCATGTTTCTTTTCTTTCTGGAGACTGGGGAGGCCAAGACCAAGGTGTCGACTGATTCAGTTCCTGGTGAGGCCTCTCTTCCTGGCTTGCAGACGGCTGTCTTCTTGCTTTGTCCCCACTTACTTAGTAGAGAGGGAAAGAGAGCACCTCTCTGGCATCTCTTCTTGTAAAGGAACTAATCCCATCATGGGGGCTGCACCCCCATCTAACCCTAATCACCTCCTAAATGCCCCACAAATACCATCACATTGGGAGTTAGGGCTTCAAGATAAAGATTTGGGGATAACACACATTCAGTCCACAAGAGCATGCTTGGGAAATGAGCTCCCGGGGCCTTTGACCTGCTGTGCGGGGCGAGGCCACGTCTGATGGACAATCTTTCCAGCCTGAGACTCAGTCAGTTACACCGAACGGCCTCCCTTAGGGAGGCATGGTAACCAGGGAGACCAGAAACGCTACCGTCTCGGCCCCAGGCCTCAACGTGCGAGTTGCTGAGGTCCACACGGGGCTGGAACGCTCTGTCCTTGTCTCATAAGGGAGGTGACAGTAGTGCCATTTGCACCCTAGGCTCTGGGGGCTTGGTCAGCACGACGACCTTGCGAGGGAGGGGATGGGTCAGAACTCGAACCCAAGTCTGGGCTCCGGGTCGGTGGTTCTTGACCACCATATGGTCTTCTCCTGGGAAGGTGGCCCTGAGGGCTGGCAGGGAGCCTGGCCGCCTGCACTGGGTCCCGGGCGTGCTTCGAGACGGGGGCGTGTCAGTCTCTGAGCGCGAGGTGACTCACTCAGCCCAGGGGCTGGTGGCAGGCACACGCGTCATGACCTTGTCGTTAGGCAGCAGTCCAGCCCCTGCAGCGCCCGAGTGAGCCTGTACCGATTGGTTCCCATCCTCGTGTCTGGCCCGGCCCCCCGGTACCAGGAAGAAATTGTGTTTGTTGTCCGTTAATTTTCCAGGAGTGCTTTTTAATGAGCCTTCTGGATGGAATTGCCTGTTTTGGTTTCATTTGGAGGTTTTTTTTTGAGAACAGGCTGTGTGCCCAGCAGCCCCCTGGCCAGCCGTCTCCATACGCACTCTCATCACGACCTTCTGATTAACCCCTTGCTTGTCCATCGCCCCCGCTCGGCTGCGGTCACCTTAAATAGCCAGTGACCTCCTTCTTCATTTGTTTATCAAGATACAGGTGCAGGTATTGGTTGGCACAGGGCACGGGCTATTGTTTGGGAGATAAACGCATGATGGAAGGAATTAACGGAATGATCACAGCAAAGTGGGGCTCAGCGGCCAGGAGGCTCGGCCAGCAGGTCTGGGCATGGATTCTGAGGTCGTCTTCTGTCTGGCTTTGCCCATACTAAGCCTGTCTCTGCAGTACTCTTGCAAAAGGTGTGCTTTCAAAGGTCCACCTTCCTCTTTACTTACAGTAGGAAGGGGAGCATTGCCACCTTGCCCAGAGAGGGAGCTGACCTGCAGGGAGGGGCTGCGGACTCTGCCCTGGGATGGGAGCCCCTCTCCGTTCTCGCCACTGCCCCCCCGAGGTGTCCGGGCTGGGAAGCTTCGGGAAACAGAGGGACGGGGGCCAGGAATTCCAAAGCCGGGGTAGAAAGGCTGTGATTCCACTCGTAGCAGGTCCCTAGAGGAGTCGAAACCATAGAGAAAGTAGACGGTGAGAGCCAGGGGCTGGGGGAGGGGGTCGGGGAGTTAGTGCTTAATGGGGACAGAGTGTCAGTTTGTGACATGAAGTTCTGGAGATGGACAGCGGGGCTGGCTGCACAGCAATTTGAATGTGCTTAATGCCCCTGAGCTGTACACTTAGAAACGGTTCAGATGGTGAATTTTGTGTTATGTGTACTTTACAGTTTATTTTTTATTTTTTTATTCTTTTGAAAGAAAGAAAGCAGTATTCTTGACTTTTTAAAAATACCGTGAGACCACAGGTGAGTCATAACTGTTCCTTCGGCTCTGAAACGGATCACCGATGCCCCTGCCCGTTGTGCATGGTCCTAGGGTCACACAAGGCATGGACGTGCTCTGTGTTGTGCGTGACCTGGCCCACCGGGATACGTGCCTCTCACATGAACGAGCACGTTCCCTGCAGCATCTTTGAAATGGTGATAAGATGGGGAAGACCCCGGCAGTAGGGGTGAGTCAGGGGAGCTGCAGGCATCCTGCTGGCCACCCTTTCTCCCCCGGGCCCCATCTCAGAGGCCCCCAGAGGCCTCCGGGCTCCCAGCACTCCTGCCTTCCCCCATCCCCAGTCCTTTCATCAGCTTCCTGTGTATTCAGGGCACTCAGCGCCACGTGGCATAGTTTATATGCATATTTTATTGTAGGTCTGTCTCCCCGGCCCCAGAGGGGGCCGTAAACTCTAAGAGGTCAAAGACTTTGTCTTTTTTATTCACCTGGCACGTAGCAGACCCTCAGTAAATCCTTGTCAGATGAAGGAAAACTACGCAGAAGTTCAAAAGAAAGAGATGAGTCTCTGTAATGGCCTGTATGGGAAAAGAATCTAGAAAAAGAGTAGATCTATGTATTTGTACAACAGATGCACTTTGCTGCACACCTGAAACTGGCACAACATTGTAAATCAGTTATACCCCAATAAAAATTGAAAAAAAAAAATAACTTGCAACCTAAAAAGTAAGAGGTAAGTGCAGATACAAGGGATCCCCAAAATGTAACCCTACGTGGCAGACGCAGGTTTTAGAACAACCACTATAGCATGGAAACGTTTATGCTTTCTTTAAAGTGTTCAGAGATACTGTACGCATTCTCCGTACTGTGAATTTCCCGAGGGAACATGAATGTGTGTCAAAGTTCTGTGATAACCGGGTTCCCTGGGAGAAGGAGATGGGCACGGGGGTGAGTCAAAGGGAGGCAACTCCTATGAAGTGCAAGTTTCTCTACGACTTGTATTTGTCGCCTGATGAAAGTTGAACAGACCGGCAAGATTACGGCTGGCGAGCCTGAGGGTCACACCGCTGCATCGTTCCCGGTCTCTTAAGGCCTTCGGGATTCTTAGCCGCCTTCCGCGGTGAGACTCCTGTTCCAGCTGTGAATCTCCAGGAAGTGCGTGCCCCGCTTGCTGTTTCCCAGAAGACGAGGGCAGGTGCAGGCAGCCGCGGGAGGCCTCCCTTTCCGGCTGGTGTGAGCAGAAGGGGACACTCTTCAGCTTTCCCTGAGTCGTGATCACGAGCCACTGTCCCCATAAATCAGGCAGAACCTCGTTCTCAAAAGCGGTTCACCCGGGACGCTCCAGCAGGCCACCTTCTGCTTGGGGTTACGGCTAAGTACCGCCCCCTCCCCGCCACGTCATCCGCCGTCTCCACCTGGTCATTTCTCCACCTGGTCATTTCTCCCCGGCGCTGCAATTCGGGATTTAAGTTTGAAACAGGAAATCAAAGTTATAAAGCCCGTGGCATTTTCGGCCACAAAAGCGTACCCGGAAGCCACAGCCTGACTGCTCCCTGCTCCTCAGAATGGTATCAGGGCACAATGCAGGAATTGTCGGGATGACTTCTCCTGGCGTCCTTTTAAAGACACCCTGATGGCAGAAACTGTGAATCTGTCCAAGGAGAAAAACCAATGAAATAGTCTCTGCCCCGGGGACAGTGCGGACACACAGCAGCCCCGGGCCCTGTCCTTCTGACCTTCCCCACGCTGGCGTCCGGTCCCCCGTGACCCTCTCCCTCACCCTGCGAACTCCCACGAAAGAATGTGAACGTACTCACCCACAAGAGCCAGCGCCGATGACAGTCCCTAGTGCCGGACCCTTGCCCAGGGACAGCTGGCTTCACAGGACTCCCACCGCATTGGACCTTGCGTCGCGGTGGTAACGCCAGACGCGGTAACAGACAGGCCCCACGATGAATAATGGCTGTAATTTGAACACCGGAAGTTCATTTCTTGCTCCTTTCAAGTCCCTAAAGGATGCTCCCAAAGGGCGGCCAGCCCTCGCCCACGCTGTGATTAGAGACCCAGGCTTTCCCTATCTCCTGGGTCTTCTATCCCCGATACGTGGGCGCCCGGGTCGCCAGGCTCCACCACATCGGGCTGGCTAGTTACTTCCCCCTACGTTCCGCTGACTGGAATCCCATGTCCTGGCCGTCCCTCACTGCAGGGGAGGTGGGGCCCTGGTGTCCCTGGGCCATAAGGAGAGCAAAGGGTCAGTCTCGGCCATTGACGGAAAAGTGCCTTCTACAGGAGCCTGTGGACAGACTTAAGCACTTTTTTTTTTTTTTTTTGCAGTACGCGGGCCTCTCACTGCAGCGGCCTCTCCCGCTGCGGAGCACAGGCTCCAGACGCGCAGGCTCAGCGGCCATGGCCCATGGGCCCAGCCGCTCCGTGGCATGTGGGATCTCTCCGGACCGGGGCACGAACCCGCGTCCCCTGCATCGGCAGGCGGACTCCCAACCTCTGCGCCACCAGGGAAGCCCGACTTAAGCACTTTTAAAAGAAATGCATCGTAGAAAAATTTACCATTAAAAGAATTCTGTACAGTATTGGGACTTCCCTGGTGGCGCAGTCGTTAAGAATCCGCCTGCCAGTGCAGGGGACACGGGTTTGAGCCCCGGTCCGGGAAGATCCCATGTGCCGTGGAGCAGCTAAGCCCACGCGCCACAACTACTGAGCCCGCGTGCCGCAATTACTGAAGCCCATGCACCTAGAGCCCGTGCTCCACAAGAGAAGCCACTGCCACGAGAAGCCCGCGTGCACCGCAGCAAAGAGTAGCGCCCCTCGCCGCAACTAGAGAAAAAAGGCCACGCGCAGCGATGAAGACCCAGTGCAGTCAAAAGAAAAAAAATTCTGTCCGGTATCTATTGTTACTTTTCATGAGGAAATGGCCAGTATGTGACTTTAGCTGAAATCTTATAAGTGGAGCAAAGAGGCTCTTCCTGACCCTCTTAAGTCCCGTCCCGGGTGGGCACCACTAGGATGCTGGTCAGTCGCACTATCGGATTAGCATCTTCGACCCCGTTTTACGGATGAAGATGGTGACGTTTCCAGCGATTGAGCGGCTCACTCAAGATTCCAGAGCCCGGACTCGAGAGCGCTCTATGGGCGTCCCGCCCTGGGGGTGACTTCCTTCCTGACCCCCAGCCAGAGGGGCAGCTCTGTGTGAGCAGGGGGCAGATCAGGCCCCCCTCGGGCCGCAGCTCTGCCCAGTCGGTCCTCATGGGGCAGAGGGCCAAGGAGCTCTCCGGGGTCTCCTTTATAAGGGCACTAATCCCATTTATTAGGGCTCTAGCCTCGTGACCTAATCACCTCGCCAAGGTCCCACCTCCACCCACCATCACACCGGAGGGTTAGGATTTCAACATAGGAATGTTGGCGGTCAGCAGGGCGGGAGGGGACACCAACATTCAGTCTACAGCAGACGGACGTCGAGATTTTTCTAGCAAATCTCCACATTGCATATGTTAGTAATTGTTCAGATTTTCTATTATCATTACGACGCTAGAAACTCAGAGTGAACAAAACGGGGCTCCCTTGGCCGCCTCTGATCCAACAGCACCTCCCATCAGAGGGGGTGGCGGTCCGTTTGTTCGGAGCCTCCTGGACTCTCTCTCTGCTTCAGTGCAAAGGGGGAGAGCTTCAGGCTGACTCACTTGCATCCCAGCTCCAGGGATGGTCGGCAGGGAGACACGGGGCCCGTCCACACCCTCAGCCTCAGTGCCCTCGTCTGTAAGTGGTGCCAGGCAGGCGCGTGGTGCGGGATTCAGTGACTGCAGGAGTGGCACGTCCCGCACGGAGCCCGTCCTCGGTCACCGGAAGCCTCTCCTACTCTAGCCTTGGCTTTGGGAGTCCCCCTTCCCGGCAGCGTGTTCTTCATGCTGGCAGCCGGCGGTGTCTCCTCCGCCAGCCCATTCCCCCCGGACCCCGGAGCACGTACGCTCCCTGCGCAGCGATGATTAGTGTGTATTTACCAGATTATGGGATCAAGTTCTCTGCAGGAGAAAATTAGCCCCAGTTGCCATGTGCATCCCAGCCCACTGTGGACTGCCGGCTGGCCCAGGGGTACCTTCCAGCTTCCTCTGCTGGGCCGAGAGCGCTTACCTGCAACGGGACCCGCCTGCACGGACCTGTCAGGTGAGCTCCGCAGGCCTGGGTCCACAGGTAAAGCCGAGGCTGGTGGCTCACAGACCCCAGACGCGACTCCCTGTCACACGGCAGGCTCGCTGGCTTGCTGGAGGCTGGCCCGGGTGCCATGGCAGCTGCTCCTTGGCATATCCCTGGGCTACTGGCATTCTGGGGGTACCAGGTGCTGGGATCTGGGGTTACAGGGCTACTGGGGTCCTGGTGTACCAGGGGCCAGGATCTGGGGTTCAGGAGGCCGCGATAAGGGCAGCAAGGCTGCTGGGGTTCTGGGGGTGCAAGGGGCCAGTCCCACAGTGCCCCATCTTTCTCCACCCTGCTCTCCGGAGCACCCTGTGAGCCCAGGCCCCACCTATGAATAACAGACAAGGCCCGGCTCCCTTCAGGCACCAGGTCTAGTCAAGCTAACTATGCCGTCATTCATCTGCAAGGGCTGGATTCTGGTTCAAGTACAGGGTGTTCATGTGGAAAACCTGTATCGATGGTCAGTTCTGTGCCCCATGGTGGGGCCTCAGCAGAGACGGAGAGCCCTGGCCCCACCCAGGCGTGCTGGGGGGACTGGAGTACACTGTCCACAAGCACCAGGACAGGGGTGGCGGTGATGGCTCGAGGGAAACAGGTCTACACACACACACACACATACTCATACATTCACACACATTCAGGGACACACACGTGCACACGTGCAGACGTACATACATACACATGCACACTCTCTCTCGTGCACACACTGTAGTAGGACAGACGATGGCCACCCGAAGAGCCTCATCCCTCGGACCTATAAGTGTCGCCTTATATGGGAAAGGGGTCTTTGCAGACTTGATGAAGTTAAGGAGCTTTTTTTTTTTTTTTTTTTTTTTTTTTGCGGTACGCGGGCCTCTCACTGTTGTGGCCTCTCCCGTTGCGGAGCACAGGCTCCGGACGCGCAGGCTCAGCGGCCGTGGCTCACGGGCCCAGCCGCTCCGCGGCACGTGGGATCCTCCCGGACCGGGTCACGAGCCCGCGTCCCCTGCATCGGCAGGCGGGCTCTCAACCACTGCGCCACCAGGGAAGCCCGAAGTTAAGGATCTTGACGTGGGAGGATGATCGCAGACTATCCAGGTGGACCCTAAATGCCATCACAGGCGTCCTTGTAAGAAGGGGGCAGAGGCAGATTTTATACGGACAAGGAGGAGGCCACGTGGAGTCAGAGGCACAGCCTGGAGGGACGCGGCCACAGCCAAGGGACACCGATAGCCAGAAGCTGGAAGAGGCCGGAAGCGTCCTCCCCTGGAGCCTCTGAGGGAGGGCGGCCCTGTTGGCACCTTGGTTTCTCGCTTCTGGCCTCCAGACTGAGAGAAGCCATTGTTTTAAGCCCCCCAGTTTGGGGTCCTTTGTCCCAGCAGCCCCAGGAAACGAATGTACACACGCACGCGTGCACACACTCACACACGCACCTGCTAGGATGCGGTGGCACAGAGCAGCAGGGACGGAGCCCTCATCCATGGGTGTCAGGAAAGGGCCCCAGAGGAGTGAGATTTAGGCTGAAACCTAGAAGATGAGGGAAAGGCTGGGGAAAGGGCCAGGCCCTGCCTGGACCAGGAAGGGGTGCCGTGCGTTCTGGAACACTCTGGGAGGGGGCAGATGAGGTCAGAGGAATGGGTGGGGGCCAGGTCCTAGGGGGCCTTTTAAGACGCAGTGAGGCCCAGGACAGTGGGGACAGGATCAAGGATTTCTGAAGCCTTGATCTGGCCACGTGGAGATCTGTCCTTCAGGAAATCACAGCCTGCGTTCACTCCCTCCATCCCCTCCCTTTTTCTTTTTTTGACCGTTACATTCATTTAATGCTTTTTTAAATTGTGGTAAAGTACGCGTAGCAAACTTTACCGTCTTCACCATTTCCAGGTGTGCAGTTCAGTGGCCTCAAGTACCTTCATAATGTGCGACCACTCCCGCCATCCGTCTCCAGAACTCTTTTCATCTTGGAAAACTGAAGCTCTGTCCCTATTGAACTCCCCCTCCCCCTCCCCTCCCCTCCCCTCCCCTCCCCTCCCCTCCCCTCCCCTCCCCTCCCCTCCCCTCCCCTCCCCTCCCCTCCCCTCCCCTCCCCTCCCCTCCCCCTCCCCTCCCCTCCCCTCCCCTCCCCTCCCCTCCCCTCCCCTCCCCTCCCCTCCCCTCCCCTCCCCTCCCCTCCCCTCCCCTCCCCTCCCCTCCCCTCCCCTCCCCTCCCCCTCCCCCCCCCCCCCCCCCCCCCCGCCTTGGCAACCACCATCCTGCTTTCTGTCTCTATGAATCTGACTCCCCCAGGGACCTCATAGAAGTGGGATCCTGCAGGATTTATCCTTTCATGTTTGGCTTCTTTCACTGAGCAGAATGTCCTCAAGGTTCATCCACGTCGTAGCAAGTGCTAGAATTTCTTTCCCTTCTAAGGTTGAATAGTATTGCATTGTGTAGATGGACCACATTTTGTTTATCCATTCAGCCGTCCGGGGGCACTTGGATTGCTTCCACCTTTGGACCATTATGAATCATGGTGCTGTGGACGTGGGTGTACAAATAGCTGTTAAAGTCCCTGCTTTCCGTTCTTTGGGGTACCCAGAAGTGAAATCACTGGATCAAATGGTAATATTATGTTTAAGTTTTTTTGAGGAACCACCATACATGTTCTCCAGAGCAGCTGCGCCATTTTACATTCCCACCAGCACTGCACAAGGTTCCAGTTTCCCCAGCTCTTGTTACTTTGGTTGTTTTTAGTGTGACGTGGTATCTCATTATGGTGTTGACTTGCGTAATGACCGGTGATGTTGGCGATCTTTTCGTGTGCTTTTTATTGGACATTTGTATACCCTCTTTGGAGAAATATCTATTCGGTCCTTTGCCCATTTTTAAATTGAATTATGTTTTTGTTATTGCTGAGTTGTGGGAGTTCTTTATGTATTCTGGATATATTCATCTCTTATCAGATAGACAGTTTTCAAACATTTTCTCATTCACTGGGCTGCGTTTTCACTCCGTTGATTGTGTCCTTTGATGCACAGAAGTTTTTAATTTTGACGCAGTCCAATCTATTTTTTCTTTTGCTTCCTGTGCTTCCGTGTTATAGCCAAGAAATCATTCCCATCCAGCCAGCCCTTTCTTTTCTCTTCTTACTTTTCTCAGCAAATCCCAGGCGTCGAGTCACTTCCCCTGGAACACTCCAGTCTGCATTTCTTAAAAGCACAGCATCCTGCTTGCGAGACCCAACACCACTGTCCCACCTAAGCGTTCGGTTGGTCCCTCAGCATCCTCTGAAACCCACCCATCGTCCCCTTTCCCCAGTCGTCTCAGGAATGGTCCTTTCAAAGCAGTGACTTGTCTCAGGACCCTGTGTGGCTTGTGGCAGCTCTGTCCCCCAAGTTTCTTTCAGTCTAATCCGTCTCCCCTCCTCTTCCTGGGTTGGCTGGCCATAGGCTGCCACACACCTGGGCGCATCTCTGTCCCCTGTGCTGTCATTGACCTGTTCTTTCTGTGCCTCCTCCTCCTCGTAGGTGGAGGTGAGCGCCAGCAGCTCCATCCACTGGGCCCGACAGCCCACTGCGGGTACCACGCGGTTCATGCCTCAACCCATTGGGAGGCGTGGAGATCTGGTCCCTCCCCGCAGGGTGACAGAAGCTGGGCCTGCGGGATTGGGCGGTGATGGCTCTGTCGTGAAGCTCCCCACCCGCCTTTCACCCAGGGGGTCTCTCTGTCTCTCCAGGGCGGGCTCCGCCGACATCGATGAGTTCATGAGGGCTGGTGAATGGTCACTTCCTAAGCTGACACCCCTTGCACAGTTATTAGCTGGCATTCTCCAATCGTGAAGAATGTTCCCTGATCAAATAAAACGATCTGGGGGACTTCCCTGGCGGTCCAGTGGTTAGGAGTCGGTGCTTTCACTGCCGGGGCCCGGGTTCGATCCCTGGTCAGGGAACTAAGATCCTGCCAGGCTGCGTGTGGTGAGGCAAAAACCAAACGAACAGACAACCATGTGGTTAAGCCCAAACACTATTGGTACGAGAAGGCGGAATAGATGCTTGGTGCTTTGTTTTGCATTATCAAGTTTCTCTGTAAGGAGCCAGTGCTTTAGCGATCTCCATCCGTATCCAGGGAGTGGGGTCTGTATTGCTTTGTTGGGGGTGGAGCGGGGGGGTCTCTTTCTCCCTCCTTCTGTCTGTGTCTCTCTTACATGTCCTTATGGACTCACAGGAGTTTATGTATTCAGTGCATCTAAATCCGTTGCAGACATTCTTCTCTTTGACTGTCCCGTCTTTGCCCAGTGGCAGCCCCTCCTGCCCATATCCAGGTCTGGGGACCTGAGGGCCTGTCACCCCAACAGGCACTAGTGACTCTCCAGACCCTCCTTCCCCCTTATCGGTCCGAGGGCCTCACTGGTATTCAGGGATTCCCGTAATGATGTCTCTCGGAGACCCGGCGTCCCAGCCCGCCTGGCTGAGCAGGGTTCTCTTTCTGGCCATATCTGCACCCTCACCCCGTTGCCTTCTAAGTCAACACCACCTTATTTCAAAAAATTAAAAAATCAATCATATTTTTTTCTGAAAAGAATTATTGCTGTACATTTACCCTTTTTAGCTTTTTGTGGAATGACCATCCTGGTTATCATACTTACTGAGTGCCTGCCATGTGTTGGACCAATACCAGTTCACCACAGCCCTGGAGGACGGGGGTCTCCAAGCAGCATCAGATATAAATGGGGGGTGGGGACAGTATCTTGTTGGAAAAGAAGGTTCTATAAAATAATCAAAATCTAGACCGTTATCAAGGAAAGAAAGGAGCCCTGGTTGAACCAAGAACATGGGTCTGACTCAAAGGCGCTTTCCAACCCGCCTGGGAAGGGAGCCACACCTGGGCCGCTCAGCTCTCAGGAGAGAACAGCACGCAGTGTGGATGCTGGAGTGAAACCTGGTACAGTCCACTCTTTTTTCTTTTTTTTTTTTTTAAGATTTTTTTTGAGGTGGACCATTTTTAAAGTCTTTATTGCATTTGTTACAATACTGCTTCTGTTTTTTTTATGTTTCGGTTTCTTGGCCACGAGGCATGTGGGATCTTAGCTCCCCGACCAGGGCTCGAACCTGCCCCCGCTACACGGGAAGGCAAAGTCCTAACCACTGGACCACCAGGGAAGTCCCGTACAGCCCACTCTTGAAGAACAAATCTCATCGGAATGTTTAGCGTTTCAATGTAGCCTTTCTCAGAAAAGAGTTGACATTTTCATTGTACTTTGTGGTTTTTTTGCTTGTTTGTTTTTTAATTTAATTTTTATTTTATATTGGAGTATAGTTGACTTACGATGTTGTGTTAGTTTCAGGTGTATGGCAAAGTGATTCAGTTATACATATACACATATCTATTCTTTTTCAGATTCTTTTCCCATATAGGTTATTATAGAATATTGAGTAGCATTCCCTGTGCTCTACAGTAGGTCGTAGTGGGTTATCTGTTTTATGTATAGTGGTGTGTATATGTTAATCCCAAGCTCCTAATATATCCCTACCCCTCTGGTAACCTTTCCCCTTTGGTAACCATAAGTTTGTTTTTGAAGTCTGTGAGTCTGTTTCTGTTTTATAAATGCAAACCACTTAAGCCTTCAAAGTCATAAATTTTCTTTTCAAAAATAAGGGGAAATCTAATGAGTCAACTTTCACGTGTGATTCTGAGAAATGTAATAGAGAAAATTACCTTTGGAAACCGCTTTCCTCTTCCGAGACTTGTGTTTTCCGAGATGGGCCGCAGATGGGCAGTCGGAACGAGTTGGATCGTGATCCAATTAGCCCACAGATCTCGGCCCCGAGACTCGAGCTCGGGAGGCCTGGCGGCGAGGAGGGCCATCCGAGAGAGGCTGATTAGATCAGAGGACACGGCTCCAGCCCGCTCGGGATGTACGTATTTACGGCCCCATCTGCCCATCCAGGAAGCATCCCCGCATCCCTGGCCCCCAGGTTAGGACAGATGCCGGGCCCACGTCCCCACTGCTAGGGGCACCTGCACCGCCCTGTTCCCGGCACCCTTTACAGTCACCCCCCTGGCTCGGAGCTCCGCTGTGTGCCTGGCCCTCGGACCTCAGTAACTCAGTGTCCCTTGAGTGACTTGACTGAGCCGACGGGGAGCCCAAGCCTCGGTTGCCTGGACGGGGAGGTCAGTGCTGACAGAAAGGGTGCAGCACCACAGTTTTGTCTGACGAGGGCGGGGAAGGGGTGTGTGTGCACCCATGCGCCGGACACAGCCCCGCAGGCTCCTCTCAGACTCCGCCTAAATGTGTCCCTTGCACAAAACCTAAGAGCCCGGAAAAGCCCTGCTGGCCCTCCCTCCTTGTAGGCAACTGGGCCTCATTTATTCTGGGAAAATCAACCCCCTTCTCTTTCTAAAGGCCACGCAGAAGGGATCTGCCCACTTCTCTTGGTAGCTGGTTGGTCTACACTTTGCCTCCTCATAGCTAATCTGATGCTCTGTTCTTGCTATTTAAATCCATTCCTGTGTGTCTGGGGGACGGGGCCACCAGGGGGCGGGAGCCGGGTCACCAGGGGCGGGGGCTGGATGACAGGCAGATGTCAGAGCCGACTAGGCTGGCCGTGGGGCCTCGAGACCCTGCCTTTGCACGCGGACCTGTTACCATTCCCGCCGCAGTCAGGGCAGCCCTGGACCCGCCTCCCCTTCCGTTTGCTGCCCTCTGGGTCTGTCCCGGGCTGACCAGCGCTCTGGGGCCCGGAGCGTCTGACCTGCAGGCACCTGTGAAGTCAGGGCCGGCCCACTGGGGGTGGTTTCTCCTGCTCCAAACACAGGCCCTCAGCTCACGCCTTGAACCTCCAGGTAGCTGCCCAGCGTGGTAGGGAGCAGGGTGTGAGCTAAAGCCCACTGTGGTCACGTCGCCAGCTCAGGCTCTCCCGGCGTGGCCCTGTTTGTCTTTTTAGAACTCATTGTTGCCTTTGGCCCAGTTGTGGACTGGAGCTGGGCCCCTGGGGGGTCTGTAGTCCCAGCAGGAAGGATGCTGGATGCTCAGGCCTCGGCCAATCAGCTGCAGGCACAGCCCACACCCCAGGACTCCCTGTGAGGTCTTGGAGATGCAGCCACAGTCCCCTGCCATCCGCAGGACCAGGCTGGGGCTGGTGCCTCCTTGCTCCCTGTGGATGGGGATGACAGAGCCAGGGCTCCTGTGTCCCCCCCTCAGAGAGGAGACCAGGAGGCCCTGTTCTTAAGGCAACTTACAGTGTTGTGCAAACATCACCACTTTCTAGTTCCGGAACATTCCCATGGCCCGAAAGTGAAGCCCCGTACCCATTAGCAATCACCCCCGACCCCATGCCCCTGCGCTGCAAACTCCCGGCAGCCGCGAATCTGCTTTCTGTCTCGAAGGATTTGCCTGTCGTGGGCGTTGCCTGTAAATGGCATCGTACAACCTGTGACCTTTTCTGACCCGCTTCTCTCGCTTAGAGCTGTTGCCTTTTGCCCTCAAAATGAAGCCCCCTCCCCAGATCGGGGCGACTGACCACCATCTCTCAGCCCCGTCAGTAAAATGGACGCAGTAGCGAGACTGGCCTCACGTTGCCATCGTGAATGAGATCCTCAGGGTTGAAGGGCTCAGCGCAGCCCCCGCGTTAGTAATAATAACACAGCTGTTATTATTATCCCTGTTCGGAGCTTGCATCACTTAGGAATTGCATCCAGTGGCGAGGAACAAACGTCAGGGTCTTAATCCACAGAGAGATCCTGGGGTTCTCATGGAGCCAGAAATCCAGGGGTGCCACTGAGGCTCCTCCTGGCCGTTGGCATGGCCGTCCTCAGTGTGGGCCTCCTTGGGGTCCCAAGATGCCCGCTGCACCGCAGCAGGTCGTGGGAGCTCGGGCAGCAAGAAGCGGAAGGGCCGGGGGCAAAGGAGTGAAGGCTGGGCCCAGCCCCGTGGAGAGCTTTCTAGAAACCCCTTAGGTGGTCTTCCCTCGTGGCCACTTCTAGCAGTGAGGTCAGGCTCAGGAGAGACCTTTAGAGCTGGTCCATTGCCTCCACCCCCAGAGATGCAATTGGGGTCCCCGGAGCAAGGAAGAGGAGAGTAGAATGGGTGTTGTCAGACTGGTCCCCCACGGAGCTGGCCACCAGCCGCTGGCCATACAGCTGGGGAAACTGAGGCCCAGAGACGGGGTGGGGCTTACTAGTCAGGGATCAGTGGGGAGGCCTGCTCGCTGTAGGTCTCCGGGCTGAGGGAGGAATGGCAGAGGCATGATCAGAGTGTCCAGGGCATTTGCAAGAGGTGGTTCTATTCGGCCCACTGTCCTGCCCCTGCCCCTTTGCATCTGGTGGGTGGCATCCCAGGGTGGGTACATTTTAGTGGGAGGGGGAAGGGTCCAGGGAGAGGAACTAGCTCTAGAAAACGCATCCAAGACCTTCTGGGTGGGATGAGGGGGCCGGGGCCTCTTCCTATGCCAGGATGTAGGGCTGGGCTTGGGGTGCTAATGAGGGAGGGTCCCCAGGGAGGCTGTGCTGCCTTGGGTGCCCGTTGGGCTGCATGTCCCCCCGCGTTCAGGCTGCAGTGGCCACGTGAACGGCGGCACACGCCTCTGCCACCAGCCCGCTCTGAGCGTCGGCACTCCCCTCCCAGGCTGGAATCGACTCCAAGATTAAAATTAATTTCTCTTCCACTTCACAACAATGGTGTGGCCTCTCCCCAGTACATCCTGTCTTTGATCGCACAGAACACACTCTGCCTTGCCGCGCTGGAGGCTGGAGCCCCGGAACTGGGATTATTTTCCCAACCAGAGCCTCAGGCACGCTGCTGCTGCCGCCACACCTGTTCACTCTGCCAGTCGAGAGGGTCTCCCAGAACCTGTCGGGTGGGGGGCGGGGGGTGGGTGTAGGGTGGGAGATGCTGCTGCAACCTCTCCCCACCCGGAGACCACACCCACGGCCGGAGGGAAGGCAGAGCTCAGGGGCCTGCAGCTCCGGAAATCAAGAGGCGTGAGCTGGCTTGGTGCTGGGTGTGAGCTCCACCTTCAGTGGGCTGGGTGACCTGGGGCGAGCCCTCCGTTACTTCTGCAAAAGAAGGAGCCGGATACTTACCTCTCCGGACTACTGCAGGACTGAACAAGATCCCAGGGGGACATGCTCTTTATATATTGAGGCACTACCATGGTACTGTGTATCCGGCCCTCACAGTACAAAGAGTCCTCCCATTGGTCTTCACCAGGTGAGACTGTGTGCAGGACAGGAGTGACTCAGCCCATTTTGCAGATAGAGAAACTGAGGCCCAGAGAAGCATGGCAGGGATGGGCCTGGGTAGGAAAGAGAAGGAGGGGGCGTGCGCATTTGGTACCTGCCCCACCTTCCTCCTCCCGTCACGTAACAAGCATCCCTTCCGTCTCCAGCCCTGAAGTCAGCCTCCTGCCCATGCCACCTCCTGCCTGGAACACCCCCGCAGGCTCCTGTCAGAACTGAGCTCCCAAGTCCCCTTCCTCCGGGACCTCCCGGCTTAACCTGTGGACCTCCTCATGCAAACGTGGGCTACCTGAGCAAATCTTCAGATTTAAGAAACCTCCCCCATGCCAGGGATGCTAGCATTTTAAAGGGTGCCCTTGAGGTGTGATACCTGCCTAGCCTGTAGCAGTCAGCACAGCCTAGGTCAGGCTGCGGTAACAAACAGCCCCAGGATCGTGGTGGTTTATTTCCTGCTGGCCCTCATGGCCTGATGGCTCTGCTCTGTCCCGTGTCATCCTCGCTCAGAAGCCCGGGTGGGTGCAGCCCCCACCCACTGGCCGTCACCAGCTGGTGACAGTGGCCGAGGCGGGTTGGGGGTGGGGAGCCTAAGTGGCTCTCTGAGCTTTGCCTGGATAACTTGTCACTTCTGCTCCCCTCTCATCGGACACACACAGCCTCAAGAGGGTGGAGAAGTGACACCTTGCATATGCCCAGACAGAAAAATGGGGCTTCTGGTGAACAGAACCCAAAAGCGAGAGCCTTTCGTGCTAGAATTCCTGGCCAGATGGAGGGCTGGGGAGAAGAGATGCTTCGGGCAAAGCGCCTTGCCTCAGCCGCGCCACCATCCTAACTTCTGGGCATCTGTCTGACTCGCTGTCTGTGCCGGCTCCTGGGGTCCCCGGGTTGGGGTCCCCAAAAGTGAAATATATGTGGCCTGAGGAGCTGATGAAGAGCATCTCAGCCCTTGCTGGCGGGGCTCAGCCCTCGTCCTCCGTCTGCTCTGGGCCTCGGGGCGTCAGGAAGTGGCTCGGGCTCCACACGGCAGCAGAGACACCCTGCCTTGCTGCGGGGTGAGAGCCGTCGGCCTCTCCTGCTTTTCCGTGAATCTGCTGGGCCTTGGACTCCGTGGCGTGAAGCTGCCTGCGCGGGGTTTGATCCGATGAGACAAGGTCCCACGTCAGCCGAGAGCCCCGGCCTGTGGTAAGAAGCGGCTTCTCCCCACGGTGTCTCCTGCCTCTCGGTCCCGGGCTTCATGCCACACTGAATGCAGACACAGTGACTGGTATGTTTGTTTCACAACTATACCCAAACACAGAGTGCATGCTCCGGGACGTCCAGATGCCACGGCAGAGGAAACCATTCGAATGTCTGCACAGAGGCCGAGGTCTCGAGCGGACCAGAAAACACGTCTGTCTAAACGGGCCCGGCCGCGTTGCTGGGGGCGTTTTCCGCTGCCACCTGAGTTGTGACTCTCGGCAACCGTCTCTTAGCAACTGTGGGTGTGGGGTACCACGCTCAGCGGGGAGGGGGGCCCTGGGACCAAGGCTGCCTGGAGGAGTTGAAGGCAGAGCTGTTGGCGGGTGGGGGGGCAGAGGCCTGGGCTCTGCGGCAGGCAGGGGTCCACTAAGACGCCAGGCCCCCACGTCCCAGAGGCCTCCGTGGGGTGAATGGGTGGGGACCGCTCTTCCTCCGTTACTCATCCTTCTACGTGCGCATTTTGTACATGAGCATGTCCTGTTTTTCCATTTTTACACAAATATCTTTTATTCCATTTCCCGGATTTGTTGGCAAGCAGCTGGGCTGGGGTTACATCCGGCACCGGCGTGATCGACCTCCGGATGGTGTGGGGTATGGAGATTTGAGGGTCCTTCTGAAACAGCAGAGGGGCTGAGCCATCAGAGCTCAGTTCCCCCCACTGCTCGGACTCCGGGCAGGTTCCCTGATGTCTGGGCCTCAGTTTTCTGACCTGTAAAATGGGGGTAGGCCCAGGCACTGAAGAGCTAGCCTGACCCAAAGAGAGGTCCGGCCCTTGTCTTCAGCTCCTGGGAGGGGATCTCTGGGCCGCTGGGACGTCCTGTCCTGCCTGATACGTGCCTTTGTCTGCTGGGGCTTCAGCTACCACAGTCTAACAGTGTGGTTTGTGATGGGGGGTTGGGGCCACCCCATATCAGTTTTTTTTTTTTTTTTTTTGCGATACGCGGGCCTCTCACTGTTGCGGCCTCTCCCGCTGCGGAGCACAGGCTCCGGACGCGCAGGCTCAGCGGCCATGGCTCACGGGCCCAGCCGCTCCGCGGCACGTGGGATCCTCCCGGACCGGGGCACGAACCCGCGTCCCCTGCATCGGCAGGCGGACTCTCAACCACTGCACCACCGGGGAAGCCCCCCATATCAGTTTTGACCTCTGGAACAGACTGGAGAGAAAACATATTAGCCCAACCCTCTGGGAGGGGCTGGAGGCCAAAGGTCACCACGGGGCAGTGTGTGATGGAGCCCCAGGAGAGACTTCGACACCCTGGTGGGGGGAGCGTCCTGAGTTGGGAGTATGCGCATGTGTCATCACGCGACGGTGCTGGGGTGAACGTGTCCACCAGGCAACAAGCAGATAGAGATGGCGCTCGAGGAGTGATACCTGCTGAAGGGGACCCTCACGTGGGTGTTTAAGGACCAGGGCAGGAAGTCTGAAGTCTCTCCAGAAAGGCGTCATTGGAGCCTGAGTGGGGCAGCCCTTCCAGACCAGGGAAAGGTGTTCCAGGCAGAGGGAACAGCCAGTGCAAAGCCCTGGAGGCAGGAAGGAAGTCCCAGGGCGTGTTCTGGGAGCTGAGAGTCCCGCAGGGAAGTAGGCGTGTCGTGGCGGAAGGGGTGAGGGTGACACAGGCGAAGCAGCGGTGGCCTCGCTCCGGGAGCAGGGGTGGCCTGGGGCCCGACCTACACTGGGAAAGGTCACGCTGGCCGTGTGTGGAGAGCAGATGACAGGGGCGCCAGCGGGAGAGTCAGCCCAGCAGCACATGCTCTGAGGGCACTGGACGGGGAGGACAGGTCAGAAGGATGGTCTGAGGGAGAGTGGACAGGATTAGCTGATGACTCTGAACTGGGGGCGACGGTGAAGAGAGGAATCAGGCTGACCACACTCCCCGCTTGGCCGTAAGCATCTGGGCAGAGGCTGCGGCTTGGTGGGCTGTGAAGGCGGGGCCAGGACAGGTAGGGGGGCCAGAGCCGGGGCCTGGCTCTCAGACGGTGTGGTCTGTGGTGCTTCCTGGACGTCCAGGTGAGGGGCAGGTGCCGAGAGCAGGGCCGGGGCCAAGAGGCAGCGTCCAGGTAAGAGCAGTGGGTGAGAGGCCCCCAGATGACCCAAGACATCACTTAGGATGGGGGGAAAGAACAGTGGCCGGAACCCAGAGGTTTGTGGGAGAATTGGGGGCGGGAACCACGGAGCCCCTGGGAGAGGCCGACGGGGCGCAGTGCGAGGGGACCGCTTGTGGAGGTTCTCTTTGCAAAAGAGACGAGAGAAACGGGGCCTAGTGGCTGGGAGGGAGGTGGGGTCGGGCAGCCTCTCCCCACCGAGGCTCTCTCAGCTTGTGGGGCCCATCTGCACGTCGTGTGGTGTCGAGCACCTCCTGGTCGTGGCATCCAAAAACGTCTCCAGGCGGGGGTCGCCCGGGCTGAGGACGCCGGCGTTGCGGGGAGATGGTCCAAGGTCCGGCTTTCTTTTATCAGGCCCCTGGCCCTGCGGGCGGTTATGTGACAGACAGCACTGGGTGGCAGAGGAAAAGGTGGCCGTGAGTCCTGCGAAGGCGGGGGGACCGTGGTTGCCCTCTGGGAGGGGGCAGCATCCACCAGACCTCGTGGAGGAACCCCTCCCCGGAAAGGGGGAGGGGGGGACCAAGCACCGCCTGCCCTCAGGGCCGTGGTCCTTTCCCCTTGTCCCCCGGGAGAGCGGTGCGACGTGCACCCACCTCACGGAGACTCGGGGCCGGGCGATGAGACGCTGCAAGCGACGGGCCGCCCCCCGCCACGTCCATCCATCCGTTCTCAGCGCTGGTGGCTGCACGTCCTCCCGCGAATGCCCCCAGCCTCGGCCCCTCCTGAAGCCGGGAAGCCTCCTGGAGGGGGGGCGCCTGCCAGTCCCGGGATGTTGGGTCCCAGGAGGTTCTGGGCAGGCTGAGGCTGGCCTCTCCTGTCCCACACCCCCCAGGGCACACCAGGGCCTCCTGCTATGAGGTGACCACACTCGGAACGGCTCCTGCCCGTGCGGGGGCAGAGGCCCCGGCAGTTCCCACTTCTGGGATGTCTTCCGCGTTCTTAGCAGCAGGTCCCACTGTACCCCCGCCTTGGGACCGAGACCGGGGACCGTCCCCCGTCCCAGTGCCCAGCACAGCCCAGCCGTGTCTTCCCCACATCAGCCTGGCTCCCGCCTTCCTGGGAGGGATCAGGAGGTTGGAGGAGAATCCCAGGGCCCCTCGCTACCCTGACGGCCTCTAATTCTCTCTGCTTCATTGGTCCGGAGCAATGCGGTCCAGCAGAACTTTCTGGAAATGTCCCATCCGCCCGATATGGTACCACTGGCCACACATAACTGTTGACCATGTAAAATGTGGCCACGTGACTAAGGAACTGAATTTTTATTTAATCTTAAGCAATTTAAACTTAAGTATCCACGGGTGGCTGGGTCACCATATGAGACTGCCATCACCGTCCGCTTAGAAGACTGCCCAGCGGCTCCTCCCTTTCTCCCTCCCTTCCTTCCTTCATTCCCTCCTTCCTTCCTGTCCGTCTCTTCCCAGCACCTGCACATGCCCCGTCCACACCTGGGCCTGCCGGGCTTCTGGGCCGGTGGGTGGGTCGGGCGGTAAGAAATTAACAAGAGCACATGCTCTGAAGGACATAAGCGAGAGGGACATGGCGGAGGCCAGCCAGGAGGTCAGGGCCACCTCTCTGAGGAGGGTGTGCGGGGAGCTGGGAGCAGAGAAGCCGAGGCTGACAGCATCCCCCATCCCCTGGCAGTGGGAGCGGCTGCAGGAAGGCCCAGGGGTGCAGACTGGCAACAGCCTTGGGGACAGGAGGTCCAAGTGATGGGGCAGAGGTAGGGCGGGTGGGAGAGGCAGGCACGGGCCCCAAAGGACACGGTGAGGAATTCAGATTTTATTTCCAGGGTGACAGGGTTTGGGATGGGCAGTAACACGGGGTTGGGTGAGTGCGACTCAGCCTGTCTGGCTTCCGCGGGAAGAAGGGATTGGAGGGTGCAGCGGGTTACGTAGTGTCCCCCCGCCCAAATCTCACTCCATCAGCAGCCTCGTTAGGAACGAGGGTCTTTGCAGGTGTAATTATAAGGATCTTGAGATGAAAGCATCCCGCACCCGGGGCCCCAAATCCAATGCCTGGTGTCCTTCTGGAAGGAGGGGAGACACAGGAAGCTGGGAGACGCCCCCGGCAGAGCTGGGAGGGAGGCTGCAACGGATGCACCTGCAGGAACTTTGGTTTGGGGCCTCTGGCCCCCTGAACTGTGAGAGAATAGGTTTCTGTTGGTTGCAGCCCCCAGTGTGTGGTACTCAGTTGTGCGGCCCCAGGAAACTCACCCAGGGGACAGGAAGACCCAGAGGAGGCCCACGGTCCATCCAAACACTGGGGTGGAGAGAAGGAGTCGGACTGGGGGTCTGTTCCGAGGCTGGAACTCACAGATGGGGGGATTCCGGTTTTCTTCACACTCAGCGGGGCGACCGCGGGGCCCTCTGGGATAGGCAGCTGGGGTTGGGGTGGATGGAGAGCCCCACTGTGCCCTGGGGGGGTGAGATGCTCACTAGATCCCCCCGCTGGGTCCAAAAGGTGCCAGGAGCCGTCGGCCAGCTGTTCTTGCCGGCTGGCCCACTGACGGCCCCAGCGACGTGCCTTTACCCTGACTCACCTCGGGGACGGCCCGGCAGAGCGGCCAGGGCCCCTCCTTGGGGGGACCGGGCTCAGCTCTGGGAACTCCCAGCAAGGTGTGGACAGAACTGGGAGGTTTGTTCTAGCTCAGAGAAACCAGAGCTCAGAAGCCTGTCTTCTCCTGGGTTGAGGGAAGGGGCCGCAGGTGGCCTTGGGCATGGGGTCCCACCCCTCAAAGTCCTTCCCCCTCCCCAGCGGGGACCTGCAGGCTCCTTAGGCCTGGACACAAGCATGCCTCCCGCTGGCCATACCTGTCAGGCACCCTCTATCGCGTTCTGCCTTGAAGCCATAACTCATGTGTTTCTCAGCTTAGTTTACCGATGTTGCCGGGAAAGATTCATAGCAGTGGTCCTCATCCGTCTCCATCCTCCCTCTTAAATTCTCCTTGCCCCTGTGCACCGGCAAAATCTCCTCCCTCCGAGATGGTCACCAGCCTGGGTTGCTTGGGGACGTCGCAGTCCAGACTGGCCCCGGGCTGGAGCCGGGTCTCTGGATTCAGAAGGCCTAGGTTTGAGTCCCATTTCTCCACATACTCGTGCTTGTCAGCTCCTGCCTCAGTTTCCTCGGCTGTAAAATGGGGATCAGGACAGAGGGACATTGTGAGAATAGGTGCCTCAGTGTGAGTAAAGCATTTAAAACTCCTGTTGGACATACAGAGCCCCAGAAATGGGGCCGTCTGGGGAGGTCATCAGCAGACTGTTTCTCTCCACCCCAGTATCTGCATGGAAGCTTCCTACGGGTCTTCCTGCCCTGCTGTGTGGTCACTCAGAGGGGAGACTGGAAGGTTTAATCCCCCTGTAGCCTTTGGAGCAGGTGCTGTTCCCACCCCCCTTCCAGATGGGGAACTGGTGGGTGTCACACTTGGCCCTACACATGTCTTCGTCAGCACAGGCTGGCATAGGCTGGCAGCTTAAACAACAGACATCTATTTCTCAATGTCCTGGAGGCCGGACGTCCAAGATCAAGGTGCAGGTAGATTCAGTCCTGGTGAGGGGCCTCTTCCTGGTTTGCATCCTCGAATGACAGGGAGAAACGGGGAGAACACGGAACTGGTGTCTCTTCTTATAAGGACGCTGACCCTATCAGATCAGGGCCCCACCCTCATGACCTCACATAACCTTGATTACCTCCTTAAGTGTTCCATCTGCAAAGGCAGGCACATTGGGGGTTGGGACTTCAACACATGAATTTGGGCCGGGGGGGACACACATATTCAGCCCGTCACAACAGACTTTGCACTTGGCCTGCGGGCAAGGCAAGCATGGATGAACAGCCCAGCTAGTGATTTCAGAGCAGATGGGAAAGAAGGAGCCCACGATGGAGTCTCTGGAGGGAAGGAGGACAGGAAGGGGCATCGCCTCTGTGCCTACAGGTGGCAGCAGCGTTACCCAGAAGAGTCAGCTCTCCGAGTTCCTGGTGATCCTGATGGATGGGGTTACCTGTTCTGCTTCATTAAGTCCTTCACTGACAGCCCGTGAAATCTGCATTTCTCCCAACCCAGTACAGGCTTCTTAAAGGCAGAACGATTATGTTTTTGTTACGATGAGGCTGCAGCAGGGAGATGATGCTTCTGCCGTGGGAAATATTGAACCATGTCTCAATTAGGCTGGCTAACGTTTTAGGCTCCCGAAGTGTCAGGCACCGTGGGAAGGGCTCAACTTGCGTTCTCGCCCTGAAACTCCACACCCACCCCATGACACCTCTGGGGAAGCCGAAGTAGAGAGGTGGGCGTGGAGTGGAGGCACCTGTGACCCTAGGGGGGTAAGTACCCGTTTCCACCCAAGTGTGGAGACGAGGGCAGAACAAAGTGAAGGCACACGCGCTCTAGACCAAGCAGATCCTCCCAGTAGGGAGTGTTGGCATCCACGGACCAAGGCCAGCCCAAGGGTCAGTTCCCGCAAATACCACCAGCCGGTGCCAGCACTGTGGGGTCCCTGGGCTGTGACCTCCGTCCAAGCCCAGGCTCCTCCTGACGGAAGGGAGCGTTTTCCTGTGGTCGCGGCTGAATCACAGTCCCCAAGACATCCACGTCCTAAGCCTCCCGACCTGTGTTGTATGTTGCCACAGCCACAGCAGAAGGGAACCTGCAGGAGTGACGGAGTCAAGGATGTTGAGATGGGAGACTCTCCAGGACCATCCAGGGGGGCCCAGTCTCATCGCAAGCATCCTTGCTAGAGGGAAGCAGAGGCGGATTTGAATACAGATGGGGAGAGGGCAGAGGTTGGGGTGTTGCAGCCGCAGCCAGGGAACAGCTGGAGCCCCCAGAAGCTGGAAGAGGCAGGAAGGGTCCTCCCTCCCCTGGAGCTTCCAGAAGGAGCGGGGGGGCCCTGCCCACACCCCGATTTCACCCAACAGTTGAACCTGCAGAGCTGTGAGATAAGTTTGTGTTAAGCCACTGAACTTGTGGTCGTCTGTTACAGCCGGAATAAGAAATCTAATACACTCGCATCTGGGTCTTCAGGCTAAAGTGATCAATACACAGGAAGCGCTTAGAACCGTGCCTGGGGCCGGGGCTGGGGGCTGCCCTGAGGGAAGCTTGACAGAAGCCCGCCCTGCGGGCAGGAAGAGGCAGGATGACGGATGATGAGCAGGTGGGCAGTGGCTCCCCCTCATTCATCTCCTGGCTGCTTTTGGGGTGTCCCTGGTCCCCACGGAGCTCACCACCCTTTGACGTCACTCTCAGGATTGGTGGCTCTGCTCCACTGTCACGTGCAGGTCCTGGAGAGCCGGCCTCCACATTTGCAGACCTTCCCTGCCCGATTTCCCAGGCCCGGGTTTGTCTCCACCACATTCCGGGTGGTGTCGGCCTTTAGATGTGGGCTAACGTGACCCAGAAGTTTGGTGCTGCTCTCCGAGTCGGTGTTAATTACGCTGGATTACGGTGTTCCTAATCCGCGTGCCTCGCGGTTCTTCTCTAGGCAGCCAGCCTCGTGCTCTGTGACTTAACTTATCGAGCCCCAGCCACGGGCCCGGGGTTGCGTTACTCGTGGGATTCTAGCGGGAGGACTGCTGAGGAATCATGTGCCTCTGTCCTCGCAGAGCGAGGCGGGACGTGAGTGCCTGTTAACACGGGACTTGGGTCCTAAGGCCCAAGGACTTTCTCCTCTGGGTTCATTTTCACATTCTGAAATGGCCTCCTCCGTGCATGACGCTGTGAACACCGAGTTAACATCGCCCTGTCATCTAGGAAATCAAACTTACACGTGCCTGACACGGTCGACATCCCTCAGGAGTTCCGTTTTCAAGCTTAGGTCGCGTTTGCTGGCGGCAGACCCCACCCTGCTACTGAAAATCTGGTCTCCGTTCCTGCCTCCCTCTCAGTTTCCAAATTCATCCTGAACTTGAACTTGCTCTGGGGCTGGTGGGTCCTGGAAACCCGAGGGGCTACTGTGTTGCCCGTGGCCTCAGTTGCTATGTCCCCCTTTTTACCCAGCCCCCCCGGAAGCCCAGAACTAAATTTGCATCCTAAACAGAGTACACTTGTGGTCTGTCCCGACAACCCCTGGTTTTGACAATTCACTCAGGGTCTTCTTACACCCAGCTCTTCAACGATTTTCTCTTTTATAGCAAGTTTGGCAAACTATGGCCAAATTTGACCCACCAACTGTTTTGGTGCACCCTGCAAACAGACAAGTTCTTACATCTTTAAAGGGTTATACACACGCGCGCGCACGCGCGCGCACACACACACACACACACACACACACACACACACACACACACGGGAGGATCTGTGACCTTGACCCTAAAATATCTAAACTCTGGCCTTTGCAGGTGACGTTTGCCATCCCTCTTGCGTGACGGCAGGTGCATGTTCAGGAGGTTGGCCTGTGGACCGTGTTAGGTGGCGGGCTTGACAGAAGGCCTGCCTGGGATGCAGCCAGGCTCTGGGCCTCTTGGGCCTGGAAACGCATCCCAGCCTCCATCCCGGCAGCCTCAGCCTCCCTCCTTCCAGCCCACCACCCTCCTCAGGTGTCAGGTCCTGGGCCTGGAGGAAGCGGCGCCCAGCTCCACCCCGGGGCTTGGTCCTGCCTCCCGTCCTTCCTCCCTCCGCCCCAGCCTCTCTCGCTTGTATTCAGGTATTATTCCTCTGCTGGGCTCACCCTCCAGGGCTGTGGACGGCCTCCTCTTGGGGTCCCCCGAACTCGCTCACCCTCACGTCACCACTGACCCAATGGGGAGCCGGACCAGGGAGCAAGAGAGGTGAGGACAGAGACCTCCCGGACCGCTCCCGAAGCCAGCGCTGGCCCATGAAGCTGAGCTCTGTGGGCAGGCGGGCTGCTGGTACCGAGCCCAGAACTGGACCAGCCAGCCCAACAGCTGCCACCCAAGGGGCCAGTCCCCGCCACGGAGGGCAGATGGGGGCCGCCGCAGGCAGAGGTGCTCCGGCCCCACTTCCCCTCTGAGCCCAGCTGGTGGTGGGCCATTCCTCGCCCACCCCTCGGGCTCTGGGCCCGGAGAGAGGCTGAGGGCATCAGGCCCTCTGAAGGCCTCGTCCACGAAGTGCTGCAGGTAGCACGTGGTTAACGGGTCAGTGCACTGTGTGGATCAAAGAAGGTTGTCTTTCTTTCCTTCCCTCAGCCTCACCAGACCTCCGGGACCACAGTCCCCCAGACAGGAGCAGAATAGCTGCCCCTTCCCTGTCCCATCTTAGAAGCATCTAAACAGGGATGGGAAGTGCAGTCCTTCCTGTTGCTGAGATAAAGTGGTGGAATCGGGCGGCTGCAGAGCTGTGTTGAGAGGGATTCCAATGTTCACCCCGTGCTCAGGGGACGCGCACATCCTTGTGGATCTGTGGAGGGCTTTGGCCGTCCGTGCTCTCACAGTGATAACTAAAGACCTGTTTGGTCACGAGACAATGGCTGGGCTGGAGGGCGGCCGGGGGAGGACCTGGAATGCTGCTTGCATTAGTGTCTTAGGGGCTATAAGAAAGTACCACAGCTGGGGGCTCAGAACAACGGAAATGTATTGTCTCATTGTTCTGGTTGCAGAAATTCCACATCAGGGTGTCAGCGGGGCCTCGCTCTGCTGAGGCTCTAGGTGAAGATGCCTCCTTGCCTCTTCCAGCTTCTGGGCGCTGCCAGCAATCCTTAGCCGGCAGCTGCTTCCCTCCAACTCCACCTCTCCTGTCGCATGGCCTTGCCCCTCTGTCTGTATCTGTGTCCACGTTCCCCTCTTCTTATAAGAAGAGTCACTTTGGATTAAGGACCCACCCTAACCCAGTACAGCCTCATCTTAACTTACATCCTAATTGTATCTGCTAAGACCCTATTTCCAAAGAAGGCCACATTGACAGGTGCCGGGAGGTAGGACTTCAGCGTATCTTTTCAGGGGGGACGCACCTCCAGCGACAGCACTGCTGCACAAAGCCAGGCCTTTCAGAGCCTTTTCCAGTTTCTACACTTTGTTTTTGAAAGGATACATGAAAAAGACCCCAAGTTGCAATTTCTTTGGAAAACAATTGTCGTCCACAGAAACTGGAAATGCACCAACTGTAAGAGCAGCGGTTCACTCTGGGGCACACACACCACCACTGCCACCCCCCGGCAGACTAACGAGCGCTGGGGACACACACAAGAAGGTTCCGAGCCACTCTGCTCACGGTGGCAAGAAACTGGGAATGACACGAGTACCTATTAACAAGAGAAATGATTGGGAAACTGCGATGCGTTCGAAGAAGGGATGCTGTCCAGCAGTGGGGAAATGAATGAATTTCAGCCACGCACATCAGCGTGGATAAATCTCGAAAGCAGTGTGGAGGGAAAACTTTAAGCTGTAGAGGAAGGCATAAAGTTTGATTACAATTTATGTCAAGTTCCCCAAAAAGGAGGCAGAATGAATCAATGGATTGTTTAGGGGTATGAACATGTAATAACACACAAAAACACAAATGCAGAATCCCAGTTACTTTGGGATAGAGGTGGGGTTGGCACCTGGTGGCCTCAGCAGTGTCATAGCACTCTGATATATATATATATATATATACTCCTGGGATGATGCTTCATTAAAAGTATGATTTTGGGCTTCCCTGGTGGCGCAGTGGTTGAGAGTCCGCCTGCCGATGCAGGGGACGCGGGTTCGTGCCCCAGTCCGGGAGGATCCCACATGTCGCGGAGCCGCTGGGCCCGCGCGTCCGGAGCCTGTGCTCCGCAACGGGAGAGGCCGCAACAGTGAGAGGCCCGCGTACCGCAAAAAAAAAAAAAAAAAGTATGATTTATCTAAATACACTTATATAAAGAAGGAGAGACGTATTCGAGAGCATATATGCGTGTGTGTGCATAAGTGAAGAAAAACATTTGAGCGGCCACGGACGGCCCTGCAGGCATCAGATCAAAGACCAGGCTGGCCTTTCCTTGGACACCTGGGGACTGAAGAGACGGCCCTAGCTCTGGTGGTGGCGAGGCAAGCAGGGTCCCAGGAGCCAGGGTCCTGAGCTCACTGGGGCTTTTGATTTGCACCCATTTCGTTGCACTTTTCCACAGGCGTGTGCCCAAGCAGCAGCCGTGTCCGGGAGTGTGGAAGGTGTAGCTGAGCTGTTTGGTCCTTTTCCTCGTTGCCTGAGTGCCCACTCGGGGCCTTGTCCTCGGGGAGACCCCCCCGGCCAGGGCTGCTGCCTGGGCTCCTGGCAGTGACAGGCTGGGAAACCCGCAGAGCTGGCCCATGAAGCACACCTGGGGAGCACCTGAGCGGGGCCCGTGTCAGGACACCATGTGTGCAAGACGTACGGCGGGGGGGGGGGGGGGGGGGTGGTGGTGGTGGCGTGTCCAGGGCTCTGTGTAGGGGCGGCCCCCGGACCCAGCTGCCCCAGGCTCCCCTGGCTCCAGGCCTGGGCCTGTTCTTGGTGAGAAGGCGCATCTTCCAGACCCTTCTTGCTCTGGCCTGAAGCCCCACCTGGAGACACGGGCCTGGTCAGCTGGATGCCAGGTGTTCACCTGTCCCGCGGCAGTCTTGAACTGTACCACCGACATCAGAGGCGGGGTGTTGTAGGTGGGCTTCCGTGGCTCTCTGGGTGGTCCTCGCCAGCCCCACCTTGCCTGCTCTCGCACTCAGAGCCCGTGTGTGCAGGCAGGAGGGGGCACCTTCAGGGCCCTTATTAGAACACGTACCTCCACAGGTGACCCTCGAAGGCCCCCCTGACCCGGCATGGAGCCCGGGGTCCCCAGGCTCCCCCTGGAGACCTCGTGCCTCTCACGACCCCCAAGGGCTGCCATCCTTAGCAGCTCACAGACATATTTGGGATGAGGCTTTTGGTTCCCTTTCAGCAGCAGCCTAGTTTCGTGATCCTAAGTGCCTGGGAGAAGAACTGAAAATTGCCTTTTATTGCCATTTTCAGTAGAAATGAAGACAGTTCTCTAAACTCCTTTGTTCATCCTGGAAGGCCCATCCTGAGTGCCTGGCTACCTAGAAATTCTCCCTAAACAGTTAAAGGAACAACGGATTCTCAGATGACACCTCCCCTAGGACACCCTCCTGGATTGCCCCTGGCCAACAGGTCCCTGCCCTCTGTGAGTTTTTAACCTTTCCAAGACCATGGTTTGATGCAGGGCTGAGATAAAGCATGGGAAGATCAACAAATGCAGAAATGCCCTCAGACCCGAAGTCCTCTGTCTCTCTCCCATGTCACTCTGCCCTGTGATATAGCCCAGGGGTGGGGGGATCCATGAAGGATGAGATACAGGTGGTAGGTGGTGACCAAGTGCCTGGGGCTGTTGAGGGACCAATGCAGGAACGATATGGGAAGGGGAGGTGGGGAGCGGCCAGGGGCTCCAGTTGGGCCTGTGGAGTCGGGGGTGACGATGCTGTCTGGACCCGCCCTGGCCTGCCTCACCGTCCCCTCCGAGAGCAGGACCCCAGCTGACCGGCACCTGTGAACGTGCCCTTTGCAACCTTCGTGAACTTTCCATCGGGGACTTCTGTGAAAGAACCCTTTCCTGTTTTAGCACCAGCCCTGGGAAGTGGCGTCTTTGATTTGAGAACCTCAGAGCTCTTTTTAAAAGGATGCCGCTTCTCATCAATTCCAGAGCCTCGGCACGTGTGGGTAAGCAGGTCTTGCTTTATAGAAACTGGAAAGCCTAAGTTTGCCTATTAGTCACTATGGCGACAGGTTCAACAGCCTCAGGGCGCCCAAAGGTTCCATTTGGAAGCAGCGTTCATCTTTAAAGGACCATTTGTTTTTCAAAATCAAGGCGTTTTAAGATGAGAGAGATTTCCGTCACTCTTGGCACAAGTCCGGTGGATCCCCACGGGTCCTCTGGTGTGACACTGGGATATATGAGCCGCTTTAAATATTCAGAAAGCCTAAAGGAGCTGGAAGCGCTGCCTGGGTACCCCGTGCATGCCAGCACTGTGTCACATTTACGTCTGGGCTAAAGTCACATCCGCTAACTCAGAATTCTCCGGACCTGTTCTGTCCACTGGCACCAGTCAACAGCTCTGGCTGGCAGTTACATTTGTCTTGAATTAATATAAAGTGGAAAATTCATTATTACTTCACAAGTGCAGGCTGCTTAGAAGACCTTCTCCTCAGAATCAGTGAACAAAGGGAACCCTTGGAGCCCAGTTCACGCTTCCGTGTCTGCCTCTGAGAAGCCCAAGGCTTCGAGCGGGATGGGGCCTGGCCCGAGGTTACAGGGCGTGACTTCTGCCACCCAACAGACCCTCTGGCAGAGCGGCAGCAAGCCAGACGCAGGCATGAAGCAATTCTTTGCCGGTCAGGCCGCAGGCAGGGCCTGGAAGCTGAGCGCAGAGGCCATCTGTGTTAGAGGCAAACGTGCCCATTTTCCAAATCTAAGAATGGGTTAAGCTGATGGAATTTCAGGGGCACTGAAGCACCCCTCTAAGGCCCCCGTTGGTCCTGTAACTGTTTTTTAATTGTGATAAAATACATATAAAATTTACCATCTTAACCATTTAAAAGTGAGCAATTCGGTGGTATTAAGTGCATTCACAATGTGATACCACCAGCAGCACCATTCAGCTCCAGAACCTTTTTTTTTTTTTTTTTTTTTTTTGCGGTGCGCGGGCCTCTCACTGTTGCGGCCTCTCCCGTTGCGGAGCACAGGCTCCGGACGCGCAGGCTCAGCGGCCATGGCTCACAGGCCCAGCCGCTCCGCGGCATGTGGGATCTTCCCGGACCGGGACATGAACCCGTGTCCCCTGCATCAGCAGGCGGACTCTCAACCACTGCGCCACCAGGGAAGCCTGAGAACCTTTTCATCCCCACAAAACGAAACCCCATTCCCATTAAGCAACTCCCCCGCCCCTCCCCCCTAGTCCCCAGCAGCCACCAATCTGGTCTCTGTCTCTGGATTTACTGATTCTGGACATTTCGTATAAATGGAGCCCTGCACTGTGGGACCTTCTGTGTCTGGCTTCTGTCACCAAGCAGAATGTTTTCAAGGTTCGTCTGCACGGTAGCATGTATCAGTGCCTCGTTCCTTTTTGTTCTTTTTTAATTGAAGTAGAGTTGATTTACAGTGTTGTGTCAATCTCTGCTGTACAGCAAAGTGACTCAGTTATGCACGTATATATGTTCTTTTTTATATGCTTTTCCATTATGGTTTATCCCAAGCTACTGAATAGAGTTCCCTGTGCTATACATTGGGACCTTGTTGTTTATCCATCTAAATGTAATAGTTTTTTGCATCTGCTAACCCCAAACTCCCACTCCATCCCTCCCTCTCCCCCTGCCTTGGCAACCACAAGTCTGTTCTCTGTGTCCGTGAGTCTGTTTCTGTTTTGTAGGTAAGCTCATCTGTGCCTCGATCCTTTTTATGGCCAAATAACGTTCCACTGTGTGGACGGACCCCCTTCTGGCTTCTCCGTTCTTCTGGTGATGGACATGTGGGTTGTTTCTCCCTTTTGCTAGTTGTGAATCATGAGGTTCTGAACATGGAGGGGGCGGGTACACGTGTGTGGACGTGCATTTTTGGTTCTTTGGGGCGCATCCCCCAGGGGTGGGGTCCTGGGTCCTAGGGTGCCTCTACAGTTAACTTACGGAAGCCCTGCCACACTGTCTCTGTACCCATCGCCGGGTTCCGTGCCCTCGGTTACATCTCTCTGGGGGCCCGACTTGAATAGATGGGGCAGCCTTCTGGGAACTCTCATCCTCTCTGCAGCCGAGTCCCCCAGGGTCCTCTTCTCTTCTTCCACTCAGAAAATATCTGCCTTCGGAGGCAGTCCAGACGCCCTTTCATTTCTTTGTGTGTGTGTGTGCGGTAAATGCTCTCTGAGCCTCTCCTCCTCCTGGGGCCGAGGGCCGAGGGCTGAGGAGCGAGCAGACAGCCCGACCCCTCTCAAACCGGTCCAGCGGCCGGGCCCCCGCACAGGCGGGGTTTTCTTGATCGAGTCCCACTGGCCGCAGCTGCCCAGGCAGGCGTCCTCTCCACACAGCGAACTTCGTTAGCATCAATTTGTGTTTCCATTATGTCATGTTCAAAACCAGGCAGCATCCTTCCAGAGAATTCCTGGGGTCTGTGTTGTGAGGGTTATTTATAGCCGTCCAAGTGAGGTTTTGCGTAATAAACTGAGTGGCTTGTAACTTGGGATCAAGTTCTGTCATTGCTGTAAACACATGAGACTAAACAGGACAGACTTCCCATCGTGAATGGGCCTCTGTGTGCCCGGGGCCCACGCCCAGGTGGTTGTGTGGGGAGCTGAATCTTGCAGCGAGAGGCCGGGACAGAGCAGTGCCCCGTTGCTGACCACTGGGGACATGGCCAGAAGGAAGAGGCAGAGCAGCCCTCACTGGGTCCCTCTGCTGTGCATGGGCTGGACACTAGCCCTTCCATGAACCCATTTTCCAGATGAAGAAACTGAGGCTCAGAGAAAGCATGGGTGATGTCAACTGAAATAAAAAACAGACAGCGTGAGAGCTGTGAGTTTCAGTTTTATTCAGGGACGTACTGAGGACTATAGCCCAGGAGACAGCCTCTCAGAAAGCTCTGAGGAACTGCTCCAAAGAGGTCGGGGGAGAGGCTGGCATAGATGTGATTTTGGCCAAGGGGGTACGTCCATCAGACACAAGTCTCGGTAGAAGGTTGCTGCTGGTCACGAGGAACAGGCATCTCGGTTAGTGATTTTAGTGATTTTCCAAGTATGGGAAGATGCAAGAATTCGGGTTCGTAAAAACTTTTTCCTGAGATGTAACCATCTAAGGGCATGTTTTGCCTGTTTTCCCAAAGCACAGAGTCCCTTGTCCTGCCCTTCATCCGGAACTCCTTTCAGGGTGTATGGTAGGTCAGTGACTGCAGTGGTCAATGGCTTGATCCTTGCAGAACCAGATGGGAAGCGACGTTCCTTGCTTTGCGGTGACCTGCCTGGGCTCCCAGGTCTCAGAGCTACAGGGCTGTGATTGAACCCAGCCTGCCTCTCAGGCCCATGGGCCCACTCCCCAGGGGCTGAGATTTCCCCAGGGGGCCCCCTAGCTGTCCAACTAAGTCAGTCCCCGTGCATCCCAACCAGTGACTGAAAAACTAGCTCTTCTCACAAAGAGAGGCAAGAAAAAGACCCTCCTTGCACGTCAGGAAACATTTCCAGCAAAAGCGTCTGGGGAAACCTGCCTCTGTTTCCTCCGCAGAAAACTTGATGGGAAGTGGTCCGGAGACCTGGTGCTGCCTTTCCTGTGTGACCCTGGGGGAGTCACTCAGCCTCTCTGGTCAGAGTCAAGCAGACGACAGGCAGCTGCTCAACCTGCCCCACAAGGACAGACCAAAAGTAGATTCTTCTTTCTAAGAGAGGGTGGGGAGGAAGGGGTTAAACCCTGTCCAACAACAGGAACACTGGGTGACCTTCTCTTAACCCCAGCTGGCTGGGACCTCTTGCCCTCACCCCTGGCCCTCTCTCTCGGGACAGCACACTGGCTTCCTAAGGGACAAGCCAGCCTGGAGCCAGACAGCATGGCTGCTTCCAAACGATGTACACCAGCCAGTGCCTGGCCGCGGGCGTGGTGGCAGGCCCACATGGGACCCTGGTGCCACTTTCCCCTTGGACAGGACAGAGGAGTGTGAGAGACACCAGCCCCTCCTCCAGGCCAATCCGCTTGGTCCCCAGCAAGCAAGTGTTTTAGGTTGGGGGGGGGGGGTGGGTAGCGCCAGATGGGAGCGCCAGGAAGGGGGAGTCTGATGGTGACCAGGTCCCCAGGTCCTTGGCGTCTGCCGGTGGGACACCTCTGGCCTTCCAGGGAGGCCTGGCCCAGAGTTTAGCCCAGAAACCACTTCATGCAGTACAATCTCCCCAGGCCTGTGGTACGAGGCTTGGGCAGTTGTGAATGCCCCGAGCCTGGACCACTTCTTTTCGGGCTTGAGGAGGGCCCATCGCCTCGTTAGTTTCCAGGGGTGAGGCCGGATGCTTAGTGGCAAGTTGCCTCCCTCTGAGGGGCCTCGGATCCTCGCATGGATTTGAGACCCGTCTGACCCCAGCTCTGTGGAGAGGCTGGAGCAGGGGCACGGCCCTCGCTGCCTGCGACCCCACCCGAGTGCCTCATCTCTGAGCTGAAACACAGGCATCATGGCAGGGGCCTGGGGGTCACAAGCCAGAGGCTGGGCCTCGCCCGTATCCAGGGCCGAGTCCAGGGATGAGGACCTTGGGAGCACAAAGCCTCCCCAGGGTGCTGCCTGGCCCTTCTTCCTCCCAGCATCTTCCTCCTGCTGCCTGACCCAGTAACGGGGATCGTGGCTGGGGGGGCGCCCGAGGACGGGGAACACATGAGGCTTGCTCCTCCGGACTCTCTGCCCCTGGGTACCTCCCAGCCCTGGCTGGGTCCTGGAGGTCAAAGAGGCGGCTGGGACCCGGCATGGCCCTCGAGGACAGGGGGAGGGTCCGTGTGTCACGGGTAACTGTGGTGCAGTGTGGTCCGGGATGCGCGAGGACGTTTGCAGGCGGGTCAGTGGAAGAATGGAGTAGTCAGGGCTCTAGAACATCGGACTCCAGACAAGGCTGTGGACCAGCAGCCTCCGCATCACCCGGGAGCCTGTTTGAAACGCAGGTCTCGTCTCCACCCAGCACCTGCCGAATCCTACTCTGAATCCTAACAAGATCCCAGGCAATTTGCTTGCACGTCAAGGTTGTAAATGCAAACGAGGATTTTAAGAGAGTGGGTAGGAGGAGTCTGTTAGATGGAAAAGGTGGGGGAAAGACGTCCAGAGGAGTCAAGAGCATGTGCAAAGGCACTGAGGCAGGAAGTAGCTGAACTTGCTAAGGCTGTGTCTATGAAACCCTCAGTCCCAGTGGAGAATAAGGAGACGGTTTCCAAATAATGGGACGGGCTGATTTTCAGATGGGTCTTTGACGGTGATGGGGTAGCCCAGAACATGCTTTGGGTGCCCCGGACCAAGAATACTCCCAGGCAGTGGGGCTCTGAGAAGCAGCCCCGACTTGCTGTGGCCCATCTGGGGACCCCAAGCACTCTGGTGGATTTTCCCCAGAGTTCCTGCGTGATGATATTTCACAGCATCTTTTTATTCCAGGGAGGGAGGGAGGGAACAATACATTATTTCAGAGGGATCATTTCAATCCTGTGTGTCCTCCTGGTGTCTCCATGCTTCCTGCAGAGCACGTGGAGAGAGGTGAAATCACTGAAGCAGCAGCTGCGTTTCTCTTCAGTCCTGTTCCAAACAGGAATGTGGCTTTGGTGCCAGGCTTACAGCTCGGCTGCCGTGGTGACCGCGGACCAGAGCCAGCCTGCCTGCCGTCTTGGGGCTGGTTGCCATCAAATTTCCCAGGTTCCCTTTGCTCTGGCACCAGGAGGAGAAACATCAAGAAACGGGTTGGAAATTTAGATCTGTAACTCGCTTTTGTGCACTGGGTCCAGGGAACTGCGGGGTCCAGTTTTGTACCCCTTGCCTCCATCCACCTCTTTGGAAGAAAGTATGAGATGGAAAACGTTCCTGATACGTCTGCACTTTCACTGAGCAGCTGGAGTGGAAATTGCTGAAAATAAGGTGACTGAAGGCCTCGGGCCATTAAGAACTTGGCAGGAGCTCGCGCCACGCTGGAAGGTGAGGGACCAGCTGCGTTAGGAAAGCTCAAGGGTCGAGAGTTTGACCTAAAAATGAGTGGTAATGAGAGGCCATCCCAAGAAGGGGCCCGTGCTGGGCGCACGGCAGACACACAGCTCGCCCTTGGGGGTGTGCCGAGCTCGGCTGCCCCGGGGCTGCCCTTCTCACTGCGGGTCTGCCCGCCCCAAGGCACACGACCGTGTGACCGTGTGACCCTGTGACCAGGCCACCCAGAGCGAGAGCTTCTTCCCAAGGAATCGCTCTCAGTCAAGACCTGGAGTGGCCGGGAGGACATTTTTATATACAAAGAAATGCGGCCTGATGGAAGGGGCCGTCCAGGGTGGAAACACTGTTCGTAATTAAATGTGTCCCCTCCTTGGAGGGCTGCTGCAGGCCTCCGGCCTGGCCCTACCCAAGGTCAAGTCCCTGCCCCTGGCCGCCCCACCCCGAGGCCCATCTAGACTCCAGCTGAGTGAAGGGCCTTGTGATGCCAGGGATGGTGCCTACGGATCGGCCCCCGAACTGCCGAGCCCGCCCTGTGAGCCCGCGCGCGTGTGTGCGCAGGTGTGCGTGTGTGCGCAGGTGTGCGTGTCTGCACCGCCCCTTCCCCTCCCCGGGTGTCAGGCACCGGGACCTCTGTCTGTGTGTCACTGTGTTACATTGCATATGTGTATGTGCACACGTGTGACAGTTCACATGGCACACACAGTGCGGGGGAAGGTCTCTCACCCCTTCTGGCAGTGGCATCGTCATCCTTACGCTGTGACCACTACGCTTTCCCGGGCTGAGGGTCCACGTCCACAGAGTAGGTGTGAGGATGGTGCCCACCCCGGTCCAGAGTGCCAGCGCCACTTCTCCTAGGCCACCTCCAGCCCAGGGCCCACTGGACTCACCGCCCAGACCGTTCAGAGGGCAGAGGGGCCTGCGGGCCCCCAAGTAGCTGTGCGTGTCGGGGGTCCCCCGTCGCTGTGTCCAGACTGGACAGGGGTGCAGGGAGGACCCAGGGAGGGGGTTCAGGGCCGGGCGTCAGCCAGTGGACAGTCTTCACGAGGCTTCCTCTCCCGGGAGAGCTGGCCGCTCGACGAGCCCCCCCGAGGCCCTGCACATCCTTCTGTCCCACTGCTCCCTCCTCTGGAAGTGACCGCTGCCCTCGGGTCAGGCCGGACAGCCCCCCAGGAACCCTCAGAGCTCCACACCCGCCTCCCTGACTGTTAGGTCAGCCAAGGTCACAGGCATGTGCTCGCTAGGTTGGCTTTTGTCTGGTTGCTCTGAAGCCCCTTCCCCCACCATGGGTGGGAGAGCCATTTGGGGGTACTTATTAAAGGAGGGAGAAGAGGAGGGGGCAGGAGCGGGTCTACGTGAGCGCTGGGAGCTCCCGCCCATTGGTTAAGTATTTGCTTGAGTAATCGTACTGGGCTGTCCTGCTTCCCTGATCCTCTCTGCTGGGCGCTGACCCGCATCTGCTCACATCACTGCGGCCACCAGCGTCCAGGTGGGTCACTGCATGCCGCCTGGGCGGGGGCAGGCTCCTTATAAGCGGAGGGCTCCGTGGACATCTCCTCACCTGTCAGTTAAGCTGGGAAAGGGGCACGATGAGGGAGGCAGTCCGGGGGCCGACCCCCACCTGTCCCGTCTTCTTCCAGGGCCTTTTGAGTTTTCGTGAAAGCACCAAAGCTTGGGGGTTAGAGAAGGGGTTGGGAATTGGAGAAGGACTGGCCCAGGAAAGGACTGCCCAGCATGGAGGAGGCCACTTCCCCAGATCCCAGCTCTGTGGCTGTGTGGCCTTAAGCAAGTTACTCAACCTCTCTGTTCCCTGGTGTCATTATCATTATTCTTCGTGGTTCATCTGCTCAAGAGTATTTGTGTTCCTCCTGAGTAAAGGTTCTACTGGACCCTGGGTTCACGACAGAGACAAACACAAATATTTCCCATACTTAGCTTGTCGTTCAAGGAGACAGAAAATAGATAAGGAAGGAAAACTGTTTACGAACTGTGAGAATGCCACACAGGCGGCAGCCAGGGTGTGGCGACAGTAATGCAGGGGACCTGGATAATTTGGGCAGGTGATCCTGGGGGCCTTCCTGGAGGAGGTGACACTTCAGCAGTAACCTGGGTAATGGTAGAGCCAGGCGGTACCCAGAGAGGAGCATCACAGGCATGGAGGAGGGAGGCCTGGACCCCTGTGCTTTAGGCTGACCTGTGGCCCTGAGAGACCATGAGGTTGCCATGGGGACCGTGGAGTGTGGGGAGGATGATGCGTCAGGCAGCCACCGCTTTTTGTCTTCAGGGCCATTTTGATGGGGAGTTTGGGAGATGATGTTGGTCTCTGCCGTCGTGTGGGTGTCCATTCTCCTGTTGGCGAACGCTGGGTGGCCTCCTGGCTTTTGTGGCTGTAACCAGGGCAGCTGTGGATGGGCCGGACCAGCCGCTGGATTGGATCTGGGGGGGTCAGGTTGAGGAGAGTACCCAGGACATAGGTTTCTCCTTCAGGCGGTGGGGTGGGGGTGGGGTGCCTGTACAGAAGAGGGATGGCAGGAAGAAGCATCTGGAGGGCAGTTTGCAGCCCCCTGCCTGCTCCTACCTGGAGTGACACGTGTGAACTGAGCTAGGGTCCCTTGCTGTCCAGGACTGGACTAGTCTGGTGGGCGTGGCCCATCAGTGGCAGGTTCTGTCCTACGTTCCTTCACCCTGGAGTCAGCCGGGAGATGCTGGCCTGAGCCCAGGGACCGTTTGCAGGGGACAGCAGGGCCCTTGGCTGTGAGCTGTCTCCCTGCCACTGCTTCTGGGCTCCCTTTGTGGTGGGCTACCTGCGTTGTTTTTTCTTAATTGAAGTAGAGTTGCTTTACAGTATCGTGTTAGTTTCTGGACGGCTACCTGCGTTTATATCACAAACAGAGCTCACTTCTGCCTGTTTCCCAACTGTACGTAAGTGGAATCTGGGCGTCTAGGTTCTTGGATGGCCCGCTGCTGCTTTGGCTATCGTGGCGCATTTGAGGTTTCTCCTCAGAGAAGTATGTGCCTTATTTGCTTTCCCAGGAGATGTGAAGGATTCCACTTAAGTCCAGACAGGTCCTTAGTGCCTCATCCGGAGCCCATGGGGCCAGGCTCCCTTCAGAGCAAAGGTGATAAAATAAATATGCATTATGTGTATATTTTATACTATAAACTAAATGTTACGAACTACAAGGTTCTATTGTGTTTCGTATAACCCCAGTGAGTAGCACCGTGTAATCAAGCACATTGATTTTTCCGCATCAGAATAGCGGGATGTTCACACGAAGTGGGATCAGTGTAGGCGATTAATGCCTTTGCTCCTGTTGTGGCCAGGTTTTGCCACCAATCAAATTACCCAAAAAAAGGAGAAACGCGTTTTGTTTTCAGGGCCATTTTGACGGGGAGTTTGGGAGATGATGCTGGCGTCTGCCGTCGTGTGGGTGTCCACTCTCCTGTTGGCGAACGCTGGGTGGCCTCCTGGCTTTTGTGGCTGTAACCAGGGCAGCTTTCCCAGGGGCTGGCACAGAGCTTCTGGTAGTGGCCGTTCCGGTTGCCCCACCCCCCCCCACCCCCTCCCCGCACCCCAGCCCATCACGCTGGGAGGCAGGTCTCAGAGCTTCGCAGCTATGGCCCAGACCTTGTGTTTTTTGCCAATCTAAGGGCATTCAATGGTTTTTCATTGGCATTTCAATTCGTATTGCCTGGTTACCAACGCACCCTCTGGACCATCTTTTCATATGTTTATGAACCGCTTGGGGTTCCATTTCTGGGAAATGCTTGTTTTCCTCTTTCGCCCAGTTTTCCCTGGGGTTATCTGTTTCTTCCTGATGTGTGTTCTTTGTATATTCCATAATGTAATAGAGATGAATGTATCCAACTTTTCCTTAAGGGCTTGTGCTTTTTTGTGACTTACTTAAGAAATTCTTTTCTACCAAGAGGTCATAAAGATATTTTCCAGTCTTACTTTCTAGGAATTTCATAAGTTTGGCTTTCACATCTAAGTCTTTAATCCAGGAATTTGTGTGTGTGTGTGTGTGTGTGTGTGTGTGTGTGTGTGTGTGTGTGTGTGTGTGTGTGTGTGTGTGTGTGTGTGTGTGTGTGTATGGTGTGAAGTAGGGACCCAATTTCATTTCTTCCCGCCGCCCCCCGCCGAGGTGGAAAAACCCGTTCTCCCGGCATCATTTGTGGAGTAAGACACTTTTCTCCAAGTAACGCAGCGCGGGCTCAATCGTAAACCGAGCGTCCACGCGGATGCGGGTCTGTTTCTGGGCGGGGCGTTGGTGCCATTGTCCCGAACACGTCTCCCTTCCCCCGCCCAACCCAGCTTGTTCCTCTTCAGGATTATTTTAGCTATTGGACCTTTACTCTCCCATATACTTTTTTTTCAGTGAAACAAGTTACACCAAATAACAAACAAAGAAAACACCCTGTTGGGATTTTTATTAGCATCGCATTGACCCCAAATAGACCAATTTGGGGAGAATCCACACCTATGCCGTATCATCTTCCTCTCCAAGAACGTAACTGTTTCTCCATCTGTTAAGGTCTCCTTTCGTGTCATTCAGAAAGATTTAATAATTGTCTCCATAAAGAGCTTAAAGGCGCCGTTTTTAGATTTATTCCTAAGTAGTTTCATCTTTTGTCGTTTCGTGGTATATATTTTTTTTAATTACATTTGCTGATTGTTGCAGGAGTGTAGAAATGCAGCTGACCCAAGTATATGGATTTTTTATCCTGCTACCTTGCTAAAATTCTCTTATTAATTCTCATCTTTTATCTGTTGGTTGTATCTTTTATTCTTTTTTCTCTCCGCTGAGTAGGACCCACCCGCCATAAAATATTGAATAAGAAGTGGTGATAGAAGGCATACTTGTCTTGATCCTAAAAGAAATGCTTTCAAAATTTCTGTTGACTCTAGGCGTTTTTGGACGCACAGTTTATCAGGTTAAAGTATTTCATTCTCTTCCCAATGTGCTGAGGGGTTTTGGTTTAATTACAAATGGATATTGAATTTTATCAAGGGCGTTTGCGTATCACTTGATAAAACCCGTGCGGCTTTTCCCCTTTGCTAATTAAGTACATGAATCGATTTTCTAAGAGACCCGCCTTAGGCTCCTAGGATAACCCAAGTTGCCATGATGAAGTAATCTTTTTAATACATCGCTAAATTCCATTCGCTATTATTTCATTTAGGATTTTTGCATCTAAGTTCATGAATGAGATTTCCTGTGACTTTCCTTTCTGATACTGTCCTTTTCTGATCTGAGAATCAATGCAGGCTCACAGAACAAGCTGGGGAGCCGTGTTCTCTCATTTTACCTCTGGAAGACGTTATTGGGGTTAGAATCATTTGTTCCTTCCGTGCTGGGTTGACCCTGCTCAGACAGCCAACTGAGCCTCGTGTTTTCCTGGTGAGAAGATGTGTAATTGCTGGTGTGAGGTCTTTCATGGTTGCCGGACTGTCCGGTTTTGATTCCTTCTTGAGTCGTTTGTGCTAACTTGGGATCCATTCTAAACTCCTTCCCCAGATATTTAAGGCCCCCGAGCCTACATTTCCAGCCTCTTCCCCTGCCTTCTCCACCTTCAAACACCCTACACTCCAGCGGAGCAAAGCTGTGTGGAGCTCCACGCACGCGCCCTTCATTCATCCGACAAACTCCCTGCTGCAGCCTTCCTGCCCCTCCTCCTGCAGCGGCCTCGGGCTCTGCTGGCCCAGACTCCACGGGGTGGGGGTGGGGGTGGGGGTGGGGGGATGGATAGGGTCTCATTCACTGCCAGGTCCCAGCCAGGCCCCGCCTGTGCCGGAGGGAAAGCGCAGGCATCCGGGTGGGCTGCCAGGAAGGCGTCTCTTGGGAGGTGACATCTCAGGGGGGACCTGCAGGGGCAGGGTGACCGTGACAGGTGAGGAAGCTCTCTAGTCCCGACTGTGGCCAGCTGCCGCAGGTGGCCTTTCACGTGGCTTTTCCAGCAGGCCCCAGACCCACGGTGAGGTCCAGAAACGACGCCTGGGCTCCTTGGCCTCCGGGGTCTTCTGGAGCCATAGGTCTCCCGTCTCCCAGTCTGAGTCCTCGAGTCGTGGGTGCTCCGGAAGGGACAAGCCCCAAGAAGGCAGAGGGGCAAGAGTGAAGCCCGAGCAGGACACGGGGCGGGAGCCAGCAGCCTCGTGCCCCTTATGTGCCCAAACCTGCCCCCAGCGCCCCACTGCTGCTGCCCACCTGGCCCGAAGGGAACGGCCACACCTGGCAGCAGGTGCATTTCATACTCGGCTTTCTCCAGAGGGCCCTGGGGGGGCCTGTTCAGGGCTTTCGAGATGGATATAAAATACAGGTGCAGACAGGTCTCACTCACTGGGGTGCGGGGGGAGCTTGTATCCGTCCGCGGCCATCAGAAGGACTGAAATGAAATAAACTAAAATATTCACAGAGCGCAGGGGCTGAGTGGTGGCCCCTAAAACTCATGTCCACCCAGAACCTGTGAATGTGACCTTATTTGGGGAAAAGATCTTTGTCGGTGTAATCAAGGTAAGGGTCTCAAGACCAGGTCATGCTGGATTACCCGGGGTGGGGATGGGGCCCCTAAAGCCAGGGAGGGGTGTCCTCATAAGAGACAGAAGATGCCGTGTGACCACGAGGCAGAGGCCAAGTGAGGGGGGGACTTGACCCCAGATTGTGGAGGCTCCTGGGATAGCCGGGTGGTAGACCCCAGGGTCACGACCACACAGGTCAGTCAGGCCTCCTGTCACTTCACTCATGAGTGTGATCTCCCCCGGCAAGACCTCAAAGAAAGGGCCAGGCCCTCCCCTGGGCACACCCTCTGGCCGTGGTGGCAGAGGTCAGCGGTTAGCGTCGGTTGCGGGTAGGCACTCGCAGCCTGTCCCACTGTGGCCGGACGAGGCACGTGTTGCCCCCTGCCCCCGGGATGAAGCCCGTGGCAGGTCGGCCGCGTCTCCCTCCATCTCTCAGCTCCCCCCAGCCCTCCACCTCTAGGCCTGTGTCCGTGCTGTGCCCCAGCCCCTCCCAGCCTTCAGGCTGCACTGTGGACCCCACTTCCTCCTCTGAGGAGCCTCCCGTGACTCCCCGAGTCGGGGTGAGGGCCCAGCTCTGGCACCCCCAGTGCCCTAGGCACACCTGTGCCCCTGGGCTAGGCGAGTTGTCTGTGGGGCCGTGGCACAGGGCGCCTGATAAATGCTCGCCGAGGGGCGGGGCGGGGCGGGGCGGGAGTGGAGAAGGGTGGCTGCGCGGCGCCAGCCCCTTGAACCACCAGCCCCGCTGCCTGAGCAGCGCCTGCTGGACCCCCAGAGCCAGGACCCAGGCCACGGCTCTGGGTCACGGCGCTTCTCCCGCCCCAGAAGCTAGAACCCCCGAAGCCCCTCGCCCTCGCTCCCACCCAACCGCAGCCCATCTCAGAAGCCCCCCGCCACCCCGTGGCCTGTGGTTTCTTTTGGAACTGCCTGGCAGATGTGCCCCCCGGCCCTTTGGTCCCCACACACCATGTCGTCCAGGAGGAAGTACAAGGGGTAGGAAGCCTGGAGGGCAGCAAAGTGTCCAGTTCGGCCATGCGCCCCTCAGGTCTTCCATAGATTTGTGGCAGGTGCCTCCTGTGTGCCAGGGGCTTTTGTCAGAGCACAGGGGAGGGAGCTGTCCTTGGAGCGGGGATGGTCCACGTGCCGGGGCAGCCGGAACAAGTGACCACACACCGGGCGGCTTAAACCACACAAACTGATGCTCTCACCGTCTGGAGGCCAGAATCCAGGGGAGGGTCCTTCCTGCCTCTTCCAGCTTCTGGGGGCTCCAGCTGTCCCTGGGCTTGTGGCCTCATCCCTCCAGCCCCTGCCTCTGTCATCCCATGGCCACCGCCTCCGTGTTTGTGTATTTTCTCCTCTTATAAGGACACCAGCTGTGGGATCAGGGCCCACCCTACTCCCTGTGACCTCATCTTAACTGATGACATCTGCAGAGACCCCGTTTCCAAATGAGGTCACATTCTGAGGCTCTGGGTGGACATGGATTTTGAGGGGACACCATTAAACCCAGTACGGGGGGGGGCCCTCGGCCTGGGGAAGGCCTGCGGGTCCCACCTCTCCTGTGACCGGGGTGGGGGGGGGGTGGAGTCTGGGCCCGGGGCTGCGGGTTTTCTCCTCTGACTTCATAGACACGTGTGAGGCTGCTGGGTGGCAGAGCAAGCGGCCCTGGGCGGAGAGAGCTCGGTGCCAGGCTGCGTGCTTCCCTAGGTGGGCGCGGCTCCCTCTGGGTCTCTAAAGCCCCATCTCAGAGGTGAAAGTTCATCTTTAAAAGAAGCCTCGGGCCCATTATAAGGAAATTTATTCAATTAAATGTTGCTGCGCAGATGGTGCTGTGGATTTTGAACAAACGGGCACAGAGTCCGCTGGCTGCAGGAAGGCCGGGGAGGGCGGGGCTGGCACGGGGGCCTCGGGGCCAGCCAGGCCTGCAGCCCTCCCCGCACCCGGTCCCGGGGCTGGTGCCAGGGCCGGCCTGCGGTTCTGCCTGGGCTGTGGGGCAAAGAGCAAATGTAGGAGGGGCCTCGGGCTGCAGTAAGCAAGGCTGTGGCAGCCGAGCACCCTCCCTCGGGCACAGCCCATCCCGGGAGCTGCAGGGGCAGCGGCCCCTTCCCCAGCCGCCCAGGGAGCGGGGAGCGTGAAGTGAGTGGCGTCCACGAGAAATGGGCTCCCTGTGGAGGACCCAGCACATCAGGCTTGAAGCCTGTCTCACCCATCATCGGTTCAAGTTCACTTTTTAAACGTTTTATTGAGGTGAAGATTAACCATTTCAGAGTGTCCAATTCAGTGGCAGTCACTGCTTCCACGGTGTCCCGCAAGCACCACCTCTGGCAGGTTCCAGAGCATTTTCATGTCCCCCAAAGGGAGCCCTGCACCATCAGCTGGCGCTCCCTTCTTCCTCCCCCCAGTCACTCCCCTCCCCCTCCCCCAGTCGCTCCCTTCTCCCTCTCCCCAGTCGCTCCCCTCCCCCTCCCCAGTCGCTCCCCTCCCCCTCCCCCAGTCGTTCCCCTCCCCCTCCCCAGTCTCTCCCTCCCCCTCCCCCAGTCTCTCCCTCTCCCTCCCCACAGTCGCTCCCCTCCCCCTCCCCCAGTCGCTCCCCTCCCCCTCCCCCCAGTCTCTCCCTCTCCCTCCCCCGTCGCTCCCCTCCCCCTCCCCCATCTCTCCCCTCCCCTCCCCCAGTCGCTCCCCTCCCCCTCCCCCCAGTCGCTCCCCTCCCCCTCCCCCAGTCGCTCCCCTCTCCCTCCCCAGTCGCTCCCCTCCCCTCCCACAGTCGCTCCCTCTCCCTCCCCCCAGTCGCTCCCCTCCCCCTCCCCAGTCTCTCCCCTCTCCCTCCCCCCAGCCGCTCCCCTCCCCCTCCCCCAAGCCTGGCAGCCACTCGTGGATTTTTGTCTCCTCTGTTGATGCTGGACACCTGTTCTGGATGTTTCATGCGCATGAAATCACACAAGATGTGACCTTCTGAGTCTGGCTACATTCACTTAGAGCAGAACGTCATGGAGGGTCATCCATGTGGCGGCGTGTGTCATGGCTTCATTCCTTCTTGTGGCTGCAAACATTCCCCTGCATGGATGGACGTACATGTTTCGTTCACCCATTTGTCCATCAGTGGTGTTTGATGGGTGTCAAGCTCCCTCTTTAAAGGGACCTGTTTTCTGTTGATACAGAGCGCTCATGGCCCTGAAGAATGTTCTTTCTGTCTGATGGGCAGGGAGGCAGGGCCAAGCCTCTGAGGACGGGGGAGTTCAGGTGGGACAGTGTCACGGGGCCTTCCTGGTCTTGCCCGGCTGACCACAAGGTGTCAGGGGTGGCCACGTGTGTCAGGCCAGTGGACACAGCCAGGGCGGCCTGGGAAGGTCAGCTGCAGGCTGGCCTCACTGCCGCCAGGTGGGTCCAGACCATGCCTGACACCACAGGTCCCGCACAGGTGTCCTCATCGTTGTATCAGAGGGACCAGCGTGGTGTCTGCCATGTGCTTGTTGAATGAATGAATGAATGAACTAGTGAAGGAATGATGACAGCTGCACAGACACCCCACCCCCCAGCTCTCCGTCTGCCCCCTCCCTTCTCACATCGGCAGTGACCTTGGGCTGTGAGGCTCCGGGGGCCTGGCCCCCCTCCAGGAGGTGGACAGGCTGTGCGGGGACCCCCGGGGGGTGCAAGGGCGGAGTGCCCGTCTCCTCTTGCCTTTTCACATTGTTTCCTTCGCAGGGAGCTGGGAGGATGCTCGCCTCTGTTCTCGGCCTGTTGGGGAACTTTGGAGAGAAGCTTGTGTTGGAACGGCCTTTCTGTCTATGGAGGATTAGAAAGGGGACCCCGGTGGCCCCCACTGTCTCTGTCTGCCTCGCCTGGGCGCCTCCCAACAGCCGGGGGAGGGAGACTGCCAGCCAGCAGGCTCGGGGGCTGGTTGAAAGGACAAGATCGCCCCTTTGTCCCTCCAGAAGGTGGACACGCTTTGCTCGGCCACCAAGAACCCCCCCGCCCTGAGGCTTCCTGGCCCTTAACCCTCGTTTGCTCGCTCAGTCATTCATTCATTCATTCGACAGATCGGTCGTGGACGCCCGCTGCCTGGGGATGTTGTAGGAGGGCACCTTCTGAGCACTTTGGGGTTTGCTGACTCTTCTCCTCGGCAGCCCCATGGGGCAGGCGGGCGGAACAGCCACCAGGCCCAGTGAGGAGGTGGAGGCTGGGGGAGGGGGCGGTGGCACGGCACCGGCATCCTCCAGGACGCCTTTGCCAGGAGCTGAGAGCTCGCGAGCTTTGCCAAAGCAAAGAGATCTAGAAAAGACATTTTGAGGCTCCAAAACTTGAAAAGATAATAAAGCCGTTTAAATGAGTAAATACTTAATGAAGTTTGTATCCAAACTTCCTTTACTGTTACATGGAATGTTCGTTTTAAACTAATTTGTAGGTGAGATTTCTCAGTGGGCAAGAAATCTCAGAGCCACGTGAGGATCACTGAGCAGGTGCGGCCCATCCCCAGCAGAGGACCCACCCAGCCAGACGGCCGCAGAAGCACACGTGTACAGATGTCTTCTTTCACAGCCAAAAAGTTACACTTGCTGGGCCGCATGTGCACTGATATTTGAACTAGTGTTGGGGCAGGGGCTTCAAAAGGCAGCAGAGGCGGCCTGGGCCTCCCCTGGGCTGTGGGCACCATGCGTGGTCCTGGGCACGAGCGGTCTGTGATGTGGGGTGAGAGCCCCCTGGCCCCCACTCACGGCCAGCACCCCAGAAAGCCTCCGGCTTCCCGAGTGATTCTGTCTTCCTTTCACCCAGGGTTTGCTGAGCACCTGCTTTGTGGCAGGCCGGGGTGGGGGGATGGCTGGACGTTGATCGTTACCACAGTGAGATGGACACGCCCGGGCTCCCTGGGTGGGAAACGGGTGCCCAGGAGGTCCTCGTTTCAGGCAGGTGTGAGGCTGCAGGCACGTAGTGAGTCCTGGGCAGACGTCAGCCCGTGGTGAGATGATGTGCAGAAGTGCAGGGGTGGGCGTGTAGGAGGACACTGTGGACCCAGAGACACGGGCCAAGGAGCTCGCCCAGCAGCCTTAGCCAGGGTGCATATAGCTTCCGCTAGAGAGGATGGATGCCCAGCCACAGGGCTGCCCACCACTTGATGCAGGGCTCGGAGTGTGTTCACCCTCCAGCGAGCCAGGCCCTTCTGCCTCATTGTTCAGCCCAGGCCTCGTCCCCTCTTGAGGCAGCCAGAGACCAGGGTCCCCAGTGCCCAGCTTTCCCCACAGTGTCCACCTGACTGGTGGTCTGTGCACGATGAGGGAGGCCACCCCTCACTTCTTAGCTAGCATTTACTGGTGTCCCCATGACCCAGCCAGTGCTCCCTCCCAGCAGGGGTGACAGGCGGACAAGCCAGTGAGCACAGGACCGTGTCTGGGAGAGAAAGGGGGATGTGACGGAGGAAGATAAGCCTTGAGGTTTTTCGACGGACTGGACTGCGCCCCCCTAAATTCACGGGTTGGGGCCCTAACCACATGTGAGGGTGTGTCTAACTCGGGTCCGGCTGCTCACATCCCGAAAGCCGATACTCGAGAGACAAGTGTTGGCAGGAAGGAAAGTTGGCTTTATTCAGGAGGCCGGCAACCTGGGGAGAAGGTAGGCTCGTGTCCAAGAACCAGTCAGGGGGCAAGAGCTTTTAGAGGGGAGTTTCAAGGGTGCACAGTCGGAGGGAGGGGGCTACGCTCAGAACAGCACAGTCTGCCTGACGCTCATCTTGAAATCGCTGGTGTGTGGTCTGGTCAGCGTCATCTTGACTGTTCCAAATACAGTTAATCTTCAGTTCTAGGGTCAGTTTGTTGCCATTTCCTTGAGGAAATATTCTCAGAATTGTGTAAGATGGGGCAGCTTATGTCATGGCTACAGTCTGGTTATCATGCAGTTAACTTCCTCCACCTGCTGGGGATTTCGGCAGCTACACAACAGCTCCAAGGGTCCTGCTCAGGATATATTAGCTACAGCCCTGGCGGAGGAACTAAAGGTCCTTGACTTCGTCTGATGGCTAAACTATGATTATTTTGTCTTGTTTGACTGCTTTTCTTTACTTCTGCCTTTTTTTCAATTCTCTGGATAAATTTATTCTTTGCGTGAAGTTTTTCTACAGACAAGAGGCAGGTGAAGGACATGGGTGGTTGGGGGAATGGGGTGCATGTGTCCTGGGAAAGCCCCATAGGGTCCTGCTTAGTTACAAGCGTACTTGCAGGAGGGGGTCTTTGGGAGGTAGTTAGGGTTAGATGAGGGTGGAGCCCCCACGATGGGATCAGTGCCCTTACAGGAAGAGGAAGAGACCAGAACTCTTTCTGCCATGTGAGGACACAGAGAGAAGGCAGCCGTCTGCAAGCCAGGGAGAGGGTCCTCAGCTGAGCCTGACTGTGCTGACACCCTGACTTCTAGCCTCCACACTGTGAGACGATCAACTGCTGTCGGATAAGCCCCAGTCTAGTATTTTGTCCCAGCCATCCGAGCTGACTTATACAAGGTCTGACAGAGCCGGGTTCAAATCCCAGCTCTGCAGGCTCCTAGTCAATGACTTGCCAATGACTCCTGACCACAGATCTGGTGTGCAATCCCAGATGGGCGGAAATCCTGCCTCTCACTCTGGGTGGGGACTGGTGATGGCATCCCCTCCCCAACTGGCCGAGAATGGGTTCCATTTACCTGCACTGCTAGTTCACCTGTGCTCACCTGTGCCAGCATGCCCCGGGGGTTGGGCCCCTTTTCCCACCCTTGCTTCTTTCTTCTCTGTCTTCTGTTTTCCATCCCGTTCTAGTTCTGGACCTTCTCTTTCCCTCCAGCTCTCTGTCTTTTCCTTTTTAGGACTTAACATCTATCAAGGGCAGACACTACTTAAAAGAGTAATTATTCGAAGGCAAGCGTCTCGCCCCCAGGAGCGCCCTCGTCAGCCCCAGGTGCCCCCGGCTCTTGTTTTCTGTGGGTCTTCTCCACAAACACCTTTTCTCTCTGAAATATGGGCTCGTCACGTTCTCCATCGTAACCTGCCCTTTTTCAGACAACACAGGGAGACCATTTTTCCGCCTCAGTTAAGTACCGGCGTCTGTGATCTTGACGGCTGCACAGAATCCCCCAAACCAGTTTCGTCTCCCTGGCTTTCCCTGCTAGGAACGTTCCTACGATGATGGTGCTGTTTCGGGGCATTTCCCTAGGGTCTCCTCCCCTCCCCTCCTGCCGCCCGGTCTCTGGCCTGGTAGGACTTGCCTATTGGGGGTTTCGATGGCCAGTGTGCCTTTAGAGAGCGTTTACAAGAGGGGCAGGGAGGTGTACTGTTTGATGCTCTGGGTGATTTGTGCGGTGTGATGTCGCTGGACGGCTGAGGGAACTGCCTTCGTAAACCCCAGCACAGTTCTCCGTGGAGTGTGGTGCGGCCTTGGAAATCAGCGCCAGAAATCCGGTGTCCCAGCCAAGACAGCCAGGTGATGAGGGCACAGACTCGAGAGTGACCCCATTTTATTAAAAAGGACACCTACATGTTTCTGTATTTGTACAAATGTCTGAAGAGGCATGTTTGCCGTGCTCCCGGGAAGGGGATGATGAAGTTGGCGGGGGCGGGCGGGGGGGGGGGCTTTGACTTTTCTATGGTATTCAGTAGCAAAGCATTCTGAGACAGCGTAACTTACGCACCACCCCGACTCTGGTAGGTGAGGCGCTCACCTGTCCCGGGTAGAAGCCTCCAGAACACACTCCCGCAAACAGCACTGGCTATGAGCTGTGCTTCCTGCATCATTCTCCTGGAAAAAGGGAGTCCGGAAAAATAAACAGGAGGGAAATGCCTTGTTCAAAAATTCAGGTGCCTCGTGACCAGTCCTGCCAGTTGGGTTTCAGGGAGATGGTGCTCGAGCCCAGCAGTGGATGCTAAGGGTCCACACGTGTCCCCTCCACGTGCGACTTGGCCAGCCGCACAAGGTCCCCATGGAGATCCGCGTGTCACGCTGCCCGGCTCTGAGTGACCCGCTGGGCGCCAGGACCACCTGTGCTGCTGGTTCCTGGCTCTTCCCTAAGAGAAGCAAAACCAATAGACAAACACAGTGGCCTTCTAACAGCATCCCCACCCCGGGTGCTCGCCCCTCCCGCATGCCTGCAGGGATCTCTCTAAGATACCCAGCTGATCGTCCCCAGACGCTTCCACTGAGGACGAGCCCCTCTCCCCTGGCTCTCCACCGTCCCATATTCTGCCCAGAATGCTTCGTTAAATTCTGCACCCGTAAATAAGGCAGAAAAGTAACAGCCCCCCTTTTTCCCTGCCCCGATCTCACCTGCCAGCCCCGGGCACCAGCCAGGTCTGATGGTTGCGTGCTTGGCAAAGCCTTTTCTGACCTTTTTGCTTGATTAGAATGGCCCCCACTGTGTTACTCGCCCCAAGGGCAGGCACCTGTGCCACCCTCCAAGAACCTTCACACTCTGATTAATTGTTCATTCAGTGTTCCTGCAGGCTGGGAGCTCCATGGGCCAGGGTCAAATCTGTCTTATTCCTCACTGTCTCCCTAGGGGAGGTGCTTATTCAATAGTTCACATCGCTGTTGGATGGAAGGATGGATGGATGGATGGCTGAATAGATTGATGGATGGATGGAGTGATGGATGGATGGAAGGATGGATGAAAGCACACCTGTACTCATTAGCAACAAAGAACAGGGACAGGTTCTGGCCAATTTTTTAATGACACTTAGGGTTGGGCGGGGGGGGGGGCATATTGTAGGACAGTGTCCTCTGGGAGTCGGAGCCTGGGGGCCTGGGGCAGCTTTACAGACTGGATACTGTCCCTGTCCCTCCCTCATGCTGTCCCAGCCCCCCTCTGCTAGTCTGTTCTACTACCACTGGCCCCAAATTCTCTGATTCTGAAAGTAGCCGGTCCGTCTGGCTCTACAGGTCATCCCCACTCCATTGGGCAACGACTTTTGCATCAGACCTTGACCGTGGCCCCTGGCCGGCCAGTGGATGAGCCACCCCTGGGTCAAGTCCCCTCTTGGGTCAGTGGGGCTGCCGGCGCACAGAGTATGGTGCACTGTCCGAGCTGAGGTGAGGTGGGGTGGCCTGGGCAGACCCAGTGAGGAGGGGCTGTGAGGTGGCGTTCACCCTGCCTCCCGCACAAAATCCAGGACAACCCCACAGCACCTCAATCAGGCCCCAGGCCCAATGCTGCCCCGGGGGCGGTGGCAGTGAAGCTGCGGGGCTTGTCCTCCAACCCTCCGACCTCCACGTCTCTGCTGACCGTCTGGACAGGCACCAGCTCGAGTTGCAAATGGGCAGAGCCACGAAGTGAACTGAGTAGAGAGCAGGCGATGATTGCTAGAGGGCGATGATTGCTAGAGGGCGGTACAGGACGGCCGGGAGAGGGGCGGTGGCAGCATTCAGTGCGGTGGTCAGGGCTGCTCAGCACGAGGGGAGAGAGGAAGCTGTGTGGGTGTCTGGAGAACATCATTCCAGACCCCACGAGCCGTGCCTAGAAGCTGGAGGAGAGTCGGGGGGGGAGCTCTTGAGGCTGGGCTGAGTGAGCCGGGGGAATGGTTGGTGGTGACATAAGGGGCGTGGCTGGGCCAGGCCGCGGGGACCTCACTGGCCACTGTGCAGGGTTGGCTTTAACTGCCTATGTTTTGTGCCCTGGGCAGTAAGATCTTCTTTGGCCGCCTGGTTGAGAATAGACTGCCGGGGGGCGAGGGCAGCTCGGAGAACCAGTTCGGAGGTCCCTGCCCGAATCCACGTGAGAGGGTCCTGGCAGTGGGCATGTGGGGTGGGCGTACTCAAGGTCGACGTTGGAGAAGGTGGGTGCTGGTTTGCTGGTGGTGGGGTGGAGGGGTGAGGAGGGCCCCCAGGAGGACTCCAGGGTTTTATCCTGAGCGACTCAGCACAGAGGGGGCCACCCCTGGGGACCTGGGGATGCGGCTATCCGGAGCGTCTGCGCTCTGCTCCGTGTGCCTGGGCCCCCTGGCACTGCCCCTCTGTAGCCCGCAAGTCAGCTGGCCTGTGGCAATTGCTTGACCTGTGGCTGAAGGAGCCCTGCCAAGCGCTCACTCGGTTGTGTGACGTAACACAAGCCGGGGGTCTCTGAGTACTGCCTTCCCTCCCAGTCGCTAGCTCCCGTGCTCCCAAGCACTCCCCCCGCCCGGGAGGCCTCCTTCCCACTCCTGCATCAGTTGGGGTGACACTGCTGGGCCAGCCGGAGTCCCCCGGGGGTCCCCTCCTCCAGAGACACCCCCGTCCCCTGGTCTCCACGGCTCCCGCACACCCCTCAGAGAAAGCCCCTTGTCCCTCCCCCAGGGCCAGGCAGAATTCGGAACCCCCCACTGTCCCCTGCCAGACGGCCCCCCAGGTCGGCACCCAGCACCAGCCCTGACCGGCCGGCAGGTCCTTCCCCGGCACCGAGCATCACCCCGTCCACACGGCAGCACCCGTATCCGACACGCAGACCCCACTCACTGACCCCAGCCCAGACCCACCAGCTTGGATCGTCTGGGGATAGGGCCCAGGGTCCCACATTTCTCCAAAGCCCCCCTCCCCACTGGCTCTGAAGAGCCGCCAGATTCCTGCACGGCAGACGCAGTGACCCCTCTGGCCGTGACCTCTGGGCAAAGCCTCTTCAGGGACCCCCGCTGCACCCAACGCTGGGCTGGGGTCCTCAGGACCAGTATCACTCAGGGGCCACCCTGGATTTGCCAGGAACGTGGGGACACATCTGCGTGGCCTCCAGCTCCTGCAGCACCTCATCAGACCAGAGTGGGTTCCTGTCTGTATTGTCTGTGTTGTCTGCTGCTTCTGTGCAGAGCACAGGGCGTCCAAGACTTGAAGGAGGAGGAGAGGCTGAGTGTTCCGAGCAGATATAGTCTCACCCTGGTGCTCGCCGTGCTCAGACATGTGTTCACACGCTAACTGGATCTGGGGCCCAGGCATGGCGGGCTCCGCGGAGATCAACCAGCACAGATGGAGTTGAGGGGCTTGGAGGGACGGGATGCGGAGGGTGCCACCTGGGGGCTGACCCCCACCCAGGCCCCTCCCATCGCACGGACGCCGGCACTGGGTGTTTCCTTCCCTTTGCTCTGCACGAGCTCTCTGGACGTCTCACAAAGCAGGCCCCGGCGGCTGCCCCGTCCCTGTCTGCTCTCTGCTTGGGCCGAGCCCTCCCCTGGTGCCGGCTCTTTGGCTGAAAGGAGAGACTGAGCCGGGACAGACGTTCCAGCCCCACCTGCCTCAGCCTGAGAGATGACATCGGGACCTTCTCTGTATGGGAGATGAAGTGAAAGCCCAGAGAGGTCAGATGGTTTCCGAGGGTCACACAGCTCGGAGACGGCACAGCAAGGGTGGAGGCAGGTTCCTTCCGTGAAGATGCCGGGCTCGTTATACTTCCCGTGCTGCCTCTGAGCACCAGCCAGCCCCCAGATTCGTTCTTTGCCCTCAGCTTAAAATATACAGTGAAGGGGCTTCCCTGGTGGCGCAGTGGTTGAGAGTCCGCCTGCCGACGCAGGGGACACGGGTTCGTGCCCCGGTCCGGGAAGATCCCACGTGCCGCGGAGCGGCTGGGCCTGTGAGCCATGGCCGCTGAGCCTGCGCATCCGGAGCCTGTGCTCCACAACGGGAGAGGCCACAACAATGAGAGGCCCGTGTACTGCAAAAAAATAAAATAAAAACAAATACAGTGAAGTTGTGCTGTCAGTCAGAAGTAAAAATATATAAATAAATAAAAAGAAAGCCCAGCAGCCCTGATGTAGCGCAGTGTGTTCAGGTGGGAAGGGGACCTTGTGGGGCGGCGACAGGCCTTTCCTAACGTAGTGGAATAAGGGATTAGTTGGCGGTTTTATTTCAGTGACCACAAAATCCTTTCCTCCCCTGCCCCCCTGCAAAGGAACTGATTCTCCCGCTGCGTCCCTCCACCCGAGGTCCTCGTGGACGACTCGTCTGCAGGAAAGGAGGACCACGAGCCTGGGGTTATCGTGAATTCAGGCTCCTCTTGTCCCCAGCCGAGCATCTTCCCCCCTGGGTTACCTCGCTGAGGCGGTTTAACCCAGGACAGACAGGGGCTGATGACTGCAGAAAGGGGTTGGGGGCCTCACGAGTGCCCTGGACACGGCAGGCTCTGTGACAAGGCAGGGTGACTGGGGTGGGGGTGGGGCGCTCCTAGGGTTCACAGAGGGGCTCGAAAACCAGCAGACCAGCCCCCAGGCCCGCCCTCACCTGCCCTGCGTGTCTCAGCCGCTACAGGCGGCACGGTCCCGAAGCTTCCCACTGGCACATAGACTTGGTGCTGGAGCCGGGCCCACTGGCCTCGCTCCTGCCCGTGCCAGGTTCTCTCTGGCTGTCTCAGGAAGCCAGGCCAGGCGACCACTGGTGGAGCTGGAGGTGGACTGGGGCCTGGAGAGTGGGGAGGCCGCTCGCGTGCGTGGTCTCGAGGCGCCGCGGCCGAGGAGCTGTCCTTGGTCCTGGCGGGGGGCCGGGCCCCTCCCCTTCATCTTGAGCCCCCGTTGGCGGCAACAGTGAGCGAACCCCAGCGTGCCCAGAGCGAGGCTGTGTCACCAGCAGCCCAGCCTGCTGATCCACGCTGCACGTCAGCGGCTGGACTTCCTTTTGCGGGTGGAGCGTCCTGGAGGCTGACGGGGTCTGTGACAGCGAGGGGCACTCGGAGACGGCCCACTGGTGCCACGTGGACACGGGGGGAGTTTCGGGGAGCAGAACTGAGTGCCGCCGCCTGCCTGTCGAGAGGTATTCAAGCACAGCTGGTCCCCACCAGCGCGCAACCCCACAACCGAGAGGGAAGGAGCTGGTCTGGGAAGACACCCCCCCCCGCCCCCCGCCGTCAGCCCTCAGCCAGGTCCCCCGCGGCTCGCCCTGCTCCGGCCTCTGCAGAAGCCCGCTGTACCTGCGTATGTGTTCCCTGCGGCTGCTGTAACACGTGACCGTGTATGTAATGGCTTAAAACAGCGCACGTTTATTATCTTGGAGTTCTGGAGGTGAGAAGTCCAAAGTGGTCTCACGGGGCTTAAACCAAGGGAGCGGCAGGGCTGGTTCTTTCTGGAAGCTCCAGGGGAGAATGCATTCTTTGTATGTTCTTGCTGCGTCTTCGGGGAGGCGATGCGGCGTGGGGGGCTATCAGGACAGACGGCACACCATTGGTTTCAGCCAGTGACTGCTCCCCCGTCCCCCCGATTCTGCCCACACTCACTCCAGAGTCCCAGGTGCCCCCCCATCCCCATAGCTCTGGCTCCCGCCCACCCCCAGTGGAGCTGTTCTTCCCTCTCCTCCTTCCCAGTGCCAACGCCCCTGCCCCCACTCCCCAGGATCCGCTTTTCTGCTCTGCGTGCTGTGCCCGCCCAACCCCTAGCACGTATCACCAAGTGCACGCGGCTGTGCCCCCTGCCGCGCTGTGGCCGTGTCTGTCTCCTTCCCCATCATGTCCCGGCCTGGACACAAGGTTGGCACGGAGGCCCCGAGGAGAACGTATGGGATGAACGTTGCCATCAGCGGGTCCCGTGCCACAGGCCAGGCTGCCGAGGTGGGTATCACATTGTACTTCAAAGCCCTCTGCATCTTTCTAGGCGACTCTGGGGGTCTCCTCTGTCTGGCACAGGCTGGGGCTGGTTGTGAGGTTTTGCCGAGAGAGCCACAGCACCCGGGTGCAAGCCTTTGCCTGCAGGGCTCGGGGGGTCCCCCAGACGCCACCTGTCACACAGGACGGTCGGCTCAGCGGCAGATTCTGGTCACGGCCACACAGTACCGTGGAAGGGCCAGCCCAGGCTGCCCTTCAGCCCAGCTGCCGCGTGGCAGAGGTGGGTCTGTGCCGACAGGTGGCTGACACGGATCCATCACCAGTCAGTGAGCAGGGCCGATCGAGTCTAGGTTGGGGTCCCCGGGCCTGGCACGGAACCTACGCCTCCTAGGTGCCCCGCACAGGCCAGCTCCTTCCTCCAGGGCTCTGCTTGGCGGGCTCACCCGGGCTCCCTGTGATTGTAGACACGGGCCAGGGTCTCGCAGGGGCCTCCTGTAAGTAAGACGCATTTCAACCCTGCCCAGCAGTGGATGCCCCCGGGCAACGGCTCCCACCCATCTGTCCTCTCCGAGCTGTGTGGCAGCCAGACACTGATGGGGGCCGTCACGGGGACCACGCCGGGGCCTCCTGTTTTATCAGGAAGTCGCACCTTTGTTGTTCATTTAGACGCTTGGTCATGCCTCATGGGTTCACTGGCTGGGAATGATGGTCTTGACCAGTAGGAAGACCTCACCACACCTGGTACAGAGCGGGGCTGGGCCGGGGCGATGTCCACACCCTCTGCGTCTTCATGCAGCAGCGATGGCGTGGGTGCAGAAATTACAGAAGGACCTACTTTTTTTTCTTTTCCATGATGGTTTATTACAAGATATTGAATATAGTTCCCTGTGCTCTACAGTAGGACCTTGTTGCTTACCTGCTTTACATATAGTAGTTTTTATCTGCTAATCCCAAACTCCTAATTTATCTCTCCCCCAACCCTTTCCACTTCGGTAACCATAAGTTTGTTTTCTATGACTACTGTGATTCTGTTTCCATTTTGTAAATAAGATCTTTTGTATCATATTAGATTCCACATATAAGTGATATCATATGATTTTTGTCTTTCTCTGCCTGACATACTTCACTCAGTATGATAATCTCTAGGTCCATCTATGTTGCTGCAAATGGCATTATTTCATTCTTTTTTTATATAAATTTATTTATTTTATTTATTTTTGTCTGTGTTGGGTCTTCTTTGCTGTGCGCAGGCTTTCTCTAGCTGCGGTGAGCAGGGGCCGCTCTTCGTTGCGGTGCGCGGGCTTCTCATTGCAGTGGCTTCTCTTGTTGCGGAGCACAGGCTCTAGGCATATGGGCTTCAGTAGTTGTGGCTCATGGGCTCAGTAGTTGTGGCTCGCGGGCTCTAGAGCGCAGGCTCAGCAGTTGTGGCGCATGGGCTTAGTTGCTCCGCGGCACGTGGGATCTTCCCCGACCAGGGCTCAAACCCGTGTCCCCGACATTGGCAGGTGGATTCTTAACCACTGCGCCACCAGGGAAGCCCCTTCGTTCTTTTTTGTGGCTAGTACTGCATTATATATATATATACACACACACACACACACACACATACATATATATACATATATATATATATATATTTATAGCCACATCGTCTTCATCTATTCATCTGTCGATGGACAGTTAGGTTGCTTCCATGTCTTGGCTATTGTGAATAGTGCTGCTATGAACATTGGGGTGCGTGTATCTTTTTGAATTAGAGTTTTGTCCTGATACATGCCCAGGAGTGGGATTGCAGGATGATATGGTAGCTCTATTTTTAGTTTTTTAAGAAACCTCAGTAACGTTCTCCATAGTGGCTGCACCAATTTACACTCCCACCAACAATGTAGGAGGGTTCCCTTTTCTCCACACTCCCTCCAGCATTTATAATTTGTAGGAATTTTTAATGACGGCCATTCTGACCGGTGTGAGCTGGTACCTCATTGTAGTTTTGATTTGCATTTCTCTAGTAATTAGTGATGTTGAGCATCCTTTCATGTGTCTGTTGGCCATCTGTACGTCTTCTTCAGGGAAATATCTATTTAGGTCTTCTGCCCATTGTTTTGATTGGGTGGTTTGGTTTTTTGTCATTGAGTTGTATGAACTGTTTGTATATTTTGGAAATTAAGCCCTCCTCGGTCACATCATTTGCTCTTAGGTTGTCTTTTTGTTTTGTTTGTGGTTTCCTTTGCTGTGCAAAAGCTTATAAATTTGATTAGGTCCCATTTGTTTACTTTTTTTTTTATTTCTATTGCCCTAGGAGACTGACGTAAGGAAACATTGATACAATTTATGGCAGAGAATGTTCTGCCTGTGTTCTCATCTAGGAGAGATGTTGTATGGCGTCATGTCTTACATCTAAGCAGAAGGACTGCTTATAATAGATCAGAGTAAGAAGGGTATTTAACCTAGTGTTTACACTCGCCTGTATTCAGCAAAGGCTGGAAAGAGAGGGCAGATGTGAGACCCCCCGCTGACACTGCTGTGGGCATGGGAATGCCACCCACCCTGGGTCAAGGCAAGAAACAGGCTGAGAATCGCCACAGTACATGCTGTCTGAGCTCGTGGCATCCCAAGGGTCTGAACCATCACAAATGAGCAACGTTTTCTTGGAAGGAGCAGTCATTTGTTCCTTAGTTGTCTCTGAGCTGTTGGGCTAAGATCCTTCGGCTGGCTGTGCTGATTGTTCCAATACTGTGAAAATCCGCAGGTGGAATCATGTAACCACTTCACTCACCTTCAGGCACAAGGCCGCCCCTTGGCGGGTAAGCCCTGGTGTGCGAAATAACGGCCCAGCCTGTGACCCACCCGGGCCCCTCGGGCCGTGGCCACCATACCCTCCACCTTCCTGGGGACACGCTGTTGCCATCACTGTGTCCAGACCACCGTCGTCGCCCCATGGGAGTGAGCACATGGGGGCCCTGGGACATAGGCCAGGAAGTCTGTGTCCTCTCTGGGCATCTCCTGTGCCCGCTGTGGGAAAGCATGGTGTGTGCCACCTGCGACCTCGTGGGCTGTGCGTGATGTCACCATCCTCAGGTGAGCAGAGAGCGAAGCCTCCTGGAAACTGGCTCGTGTAGAGCTGGGCTACAAGTTCCAAAGCAGTGCCTATCCCTCCTTCCCTCGGGAGGCAGGGCCCCGGCCCTGGCAGCCTGTTGTCATTCTGAGAATCACAGACGCATTCTGCAGACAGAGGAAGGTGGGGCCTGGCGGGGCGAGGGGGGCTCTGGGCGCCAGCCTGCCAGGTGCTGTACACCTCTGTGCACCCGTTTCCCGCTCTGTGAAATGGGTACAGAGCGTCTAGGCATTGACAGGACACTGCACTTCCCACGTGTATGAGTTTGCTCAGGCTGCTGCCACAGAGTGCCACAGCCCGAGCGGCTTAAACAGCAGAAATTATTGTCTCCAGTCCTGAGGCTGGAATCCGAGATCCAGGTGTGGGCAGGGCTGGTTCTCCTGAGGCCTCTCTCCTCGGCGTGTAGACGGCCGTCTCCTCCCTGTGTCCTCACGGGGTCGTCCCTCTGTGTATGTCTGTGTCCTGACCTCCTCTTCTAACCCCTAATCCCGTGGGGTTAGGGCCCACCCTAGTGGCCTCATTTTACCTTCCTCACCTCTTCAAAGACCCCGTCTCCAAACACAGGCACATCCTGAGGTGCTGGGGGTCAGGACTCCAACATGGGTATTTCAGGGACACAGGCCAGCCTGTAAGTGTGTTCTGGGCACTGGTCAAGTACTTCACGTCCCAGCCGTGAAGCTCCCACAGCCCTGGGAGGGTGAACCGGTTGGAGGCCCGGGCAGCTGACCTCTGACCTCTTCTCCTCCAGACCTGCCCAGCCCCCAACCTGTGCACTCTCCGCCCCCTACCAGGCCCTCCCCAGACCTGACGTCGTGCTCAGAGGGGCCGCCCTGAGCCCACTGCCCCTGGCCCTTCCCCAGCATCCTGAGCCCCTTGCAGCCCTGACATTCCCTCCACCCTCCCCACCCCTACCCTGAGGCAAGAACCAAGAGCTGATTCTGCCGGGCGCCGAGGTACCTGACGCAGCTCAGGCATCGAGGTTGCAGTCCAGGCACCGCTCAGGCTGCTGCTCGTCGCTGGCCCCAAACTTCTCTTCCTCTTGGTTTGGGGTCTCTGCCAGGGTCGGAGGAAGGACCCTGGTGACACAGGCCGTGTGGAGGCCCAGCTGTGTCTCTGGGGCAGCCACCGAAGCAGCAGATCCCACGGAGCTTCAGGATGGGGGCTGCGAAGAGAGCCTTCTGGGAAATGGAAGGCTCTGGAGCAGAGCTCCTGACGTGGACAGGCCACCGAGGGGAGTTGGGCCCGGAGCCCCGTCGCCGTCCTCGCCGACCACTTGTCCTGTGCTGCGGTGTTGGTCAGGGCTCCCGGGGGCTGCAGGGCTGACCGCGACCAGGCGGGGAGTCCTGGGCTCTTGTCCGCACGTGCCCTGTGCCGGGAGCAGCAGTGGTCAGTCGGCGTCTGTGCTGCCGGCCACTGCCCAGGTCTCACACGCCCATCACCCGGCTTCATTCTCGAAACCGGCCTGTGCACTTTGGGTCCTTGTTTATGATGAAGTGGAGGGTCTGGGAAGCCGTGTGACCCCCTCCCCCCGAGCCCGAGCGGTGCCGCCCAGGGGTCTGAGCCTGGCCCATCCACCGTGGCCATCCTGCAGGGAGCCGGACAGCCACAGCCGGGGTCTGGGACACTGACGACCCCCTTGTCGTGCTTCAAAATGTCAGTGGTCACCCCAGGCGTGGTTTTGAGTCACTCTTCCTCTTTCTAACGGGGTGGGAACTACCAGTGCCCTGGGGGCTTCTGGGCTCTGCTTTGTCACGGTTTCCAGACTGAGGGAAGAGGGTCCTTGGTGACGTGGGCGCAGAGATGGGGGTGGGCAAGGAGGGCCCTCACTGCTCGTGCTGCCCCGAGACAGGGCGCGGGGAAGGGGGCCTTGAATAGGCCCCGAGCGGCTGGTGGAGGACCAGAGTGCCTGGGCAGCCGAGTCTTGGGACCTATGTAGGGACCATCCCATCCACAAGCTGCATGACTGTGGTTACTTCTAAGGGGCTGACGTTCGCTGGGTGTTCACGGCCTGCGGACTGTGTCCCTATTTCTAGTCATTAACCAAACCGATCCCTCTGGGATAGCGGCTCTGCTGCCCTGTTTCCCAGTGAGGCCTCAAGAGAGGATGGCTCACAGGTGCTTTCAAGGACCTCTGCTGAGCCTCACAGCGGCTGTGGGCATCCCCATCATATAAAGGGAGAAACTGAGGCTCGGGGAGGCTGTGGCCCCGCACTCCAGCGGCTCAGGGCAGAGCTAGGGCTGGGAGTGTGCTTTCCCGACCCCGGGCACCCTGAACATTCCACTGAGTCAGTCAACAGGTGCTGAGCCCCTGACGCCACCAGGCTGCACACAGCCAAGCTCCGGGGATCTGATGGCGATGCTGGGAAAGGAACGTCCAGCCCCAGCTCTCAGGAGCCTCGGGAACTCGCCTTCCATCACTGCCCAGCCCGTGTTCCCGAACCTCTGCACTCGCCACTCAGCCACGGTCCAGGTTTTCTAGAAACGTGTCAGGCGGTGCTCTGAAGCCCCCAAACCCCTGCCCTTCTCCGACCTTGCACCCCCAGTGTCTGTGTGTCTGTTTATGTATCCACACACTGGGGTACACGCACGCCTTATCAAGCCAGCCCCCCCACACACACTGCCTGCCCGGGGGGGGGGGCAGGGGTGCATGCTGAGTGGGGGAAGGGCAGGGGGTCCCGTGAGCCAAGTCCCCGTCGAGGGCAGAGGGACGAGGACCAGAAGGTCCTTGTTAGTGCAAACGCGTGAACGTGGGAGGAACCAGGGGCCAGGAGTCAAGTACTTGATTGATGAATGAATGAATGAATGAATGAATGAATGGAGATGTCAGACGACCGCTCCAAAGGTGCAGTGTGAGGGAGGGGCAGAGGTAGGCACCAAACCAGCCTGTCCTGCCTCCAATGGCCCCCCACCCTCCTAGTACCGTCCACCGTGGGGAGGTGGGGCTTTGACATCCTACGATGTTAGTTCCAGAGGGACGTGTGTGGAGTACCCAGCCCTGTGCACCAGGATGTTCCCAAGAGGCCGGCGCAGCCTGGGCCCGGTGACAGTGCCCCAGCAGAAAGGCCCCAAACAAAACGGGAGCTGGAGGTTGACCGGCCGGGGTTCAACTCAGGCAGGATCTAGCGGGATGGGGCCGGGGGCTGCTGTGAGTACTGTGGGCCGTGAGGCCGTACACCAGGGGGGCACTTGCTGGGTTCTCCGTCAGTGCCAAGCTGGGGGGCATGGCTGCGCCTGGGCCCTGGCCCAAGCAGACCAGACTGGGCAGAACTGGGAGATCTGTGCTGGGGGCAGAGCTTTGGGCGGGAAAAGAGAAGGGCTGATGGCCAGAGAGCGCCTGGCGTAGCAGGGCCAGCCCCGGGGAGGATGCAGAGACCAGGGCTCTGCCGGGACACCATCGATGTCGGCCCAGGCCCTGCGGCAGGGTGAAGAGCAGCCCTACTGTCACAGGGGGGGCCGTGCGCCCCCGAATCCTCGGGCTGAGAAGCACTTTGCAGCCGCGAGAACAGAATACAGAAATGGTCTTTCCTGAGCTGACGTGCGGGGTTTGGGGCAGGAGTGTCAGTTAGGGTCCCATTTCCCGTCCTCACGGCAGGAGCAGTGGGGCTGGCAGAGGGCATGGATTCGGACAGCGTCTCCCAGAAATTTGAAACGTTGGAGGGGCCGTTGCGAGGTCACGTTCGCGTCTCGGTCGCACTCTTGTATTTTCTTCACACTGAATGCCATTTCCCCACGTGGGGCAGCCTCTCTGGTGACCTCCCGCAATATGGTGTGAGGATTTTTTCCCAAAGAGCTTTACTGAGGTATCAATATAATCAGTGTACAATAAACTTCAGATATTTAAAGTGTACACTTTTCTGAATTCTGGCCTATGTGTACCCTGGCGAAGCCGTCACCAAGTTCAGGATAATAAACACATCCGTTGCTCCAGCAGTTTCCCATGCCCCTGCGTCCCCCCCGCCTCCTACCGGCCACCATCCCTCAACTTGCTGCTTCTGCAGAGTAGTTTGCTGTTTCTAGAATTTTACATAAGTGGAATCACACTGTCTATGCTCTTTTTTTGGTTTCTTTCGCCCAGCGTAATTATTTCAAGATTTGCTTGTGCCGGCCGTCCCTTCCCCCGTGTTTCTGAGTGAGGGTCCCTTCCACGATGTCCCCCTGTGTGGTCGTGCACTCACCTGCTGATGGGCCTTTGACAGTTTCCACCCGGCTGCAGATGACAGTGCTGTGAATATTCATGTTCAAGTCTTTGCTCAGATCTGTGTTTTTGTCTCTTGGATAAATACTCAGAAGGGGAAGGGCCTGGGTCACGTGGTACATAAATGTGTAACTTTTTAAGAAATTCACAAACTGTCTTCCGAAGCGCCTGCCCCATTTTGTGTTCCCGCCATGTGTGAGAGTTCCGGTTCCTCGATGCCCTCACCGAGGCCTGGTGTGGTCGGGCTTTTTCATTCTAAACATTCTGATGGGTGTGCAGAAGTGTCTCGTTGTGGTTTTTTTTTTTTTTTTTTCTTTGCGGTACGCGAGACTCTCACCGTTGTCGCCTCTCCCGTTGCGGAGCACAGGCTCCGGACGCGCAGGCTCAGCGGCCATGGCTCACGGGCCCAGCCGCTCCGCGGCATGTGGGATCTTCCCGGACCGGGGCACGAACCCGCGTCCCCTGCATCGGCAGGCGGACTCTCAACCACTGCGCCGCCAGGCAAGCCCTCGTTGTGGTTTTAACTTGCACTTCTCTTATGACCCACAATACTGCACTCGCTGGCCAGCTGTGTGTCTTCTTTGTGACCAGAACTAGGGAGT